>NC_041218.1:79270521-79297000 GCF_002837175.3 Physeter macrocephalus
ATATGATCCAGCAATCCCACTACTGGGCATATACCCAGAGAAAACCATAATTCAAAAAGACATGTGCATCCCAATGTTCACTGCAGCACTATTTACAATAGTCAGGTCATGGAAGCAACCTAAATGCCCATCAACAGATGAATGGATAAAGAAGATGTGGTATATATATACGATGGAATATTGCTAAGCCATAAAAAGGAACGAAATTGGGTCTTTTGTAGAGGCGTGGATGGATCTAGAGACTGTCATACATTATGAAGTAAGTCAGAAAGGGAAAAACAGATATCGTATATTAACGCAGGTATGTGGAACCTAGAAAAATGGTACTGATGAACTGGTTTGCAGGGCAGAAGTTGAGACACAGATGTAGAGAACAAACGTATGGACACCAAGCGGGGAAACCTGCAAGGCGGTGGTGGTGGTGGTGTGATGAATTGGGCGATTGGGATTGACATGTATACATTGATGTGTATAAAATTGATGACTAATAAGGACCTGCTATATAAAAAAATAAATAAAATTCAAAAATTAAAAGAAAAAAAGAAGATCCTGTTGTTTTATTTATCCAAATAATGGCCTTATTTTTTCACTTTTCTTTGCCATTTAAGACTCAGTCAGTGAAATGAAGGAAAATATTTTGCTTACAGAAAACACCTTGTAAAGGCTCTCTGAAATCCAAGAGGTTTCTTTCTATTGTCTGTCGATGAGTGGATATATTTGTATATTTGCATACTAAGGAGTAATGAATTAGAATAACAGAGTTAATTAATACTTGTGGTGCATAAAGATACATGGTTACCCCAAGGGTAGTCTGAAAGGGGAGAAGGGTGCTAATCTTATTCATCTTTAAGAATTAAGTGCATTGTAGATGCTATTTATAGATACCTGAGAGTTCATTTCTATTTAGAGTAAAGATATGCTTTTTTACTGACTCTATGGTCCAATCTTATATTCTGGAGATGTCAGTGTGAACTGATCTGGGATTTCGAGATAAATCCTGAATAAATAAATAAATATATGGAACACACACACACACACACACACACACACACACATACACACACACACACACACATTCCTATATGGAATATACCTGTGGGAGTACAGGGTACAGGAAAGTTGTAATCTTTACCATTTTCAGTGGTCATTCTAATGATAAAGATGGTATCCATCAGATGAATAGGAGGGAGTAATGACATAATTGATCTCTGCTACTTTTGGCTCCCTCTGGGCGGAATGAAGAAAGGACATGCAAAAATGCAGTCTGGTAATTTTTGTGCTTATTTTCAAGGCTAGTTTAGGGGTTAGAGTTCTAGAATAGGAGCCAATTGTCATGAGGTCTTTTCTCAGTATTACCAGTGATTTTTCAGGCCATTTGACTTCTGAGTGATTATCTGTAAGGGAGATGTGAGAACTGCCACTTGCTCCAATGATAGTATGATTTGAGCATACAAACTTTCATGTCTTGGATGATAAATCAATTGAAACAGACTCTGCAGACTAGAATGATGCCCTAGTGGCATGGGAGATGATTAGCAATTTAGACAATGAAAGCATTTTATCACTGTAATATTTTTGGCATCAAAATCTTTTGTGCCCAATAATATTACTTACCATTTTAGGATTTACGATTCAGCTACAATCCCCAAAACTAGTACCTTAATGCACTGATATCACATGCACCTTAGAAGAGAATACAGTTCTAAAGATTTCTTGCTTTTTATATACTAGTAGTGCATTAAAACACAGTGCTATAGGGCTTCCCTGGTGGCGCAGTGGTTGAGAGTCCGCCTGCCAATGCAGGGGACACGGGTTTGTGCCCGAGTCCGGGAAGATCCCACATGCCGCGGAGCGGCTGGGCCCGTGAGCCATGGCCGCTGAGCCTGCGCGTCCGGAGCCTGTGCTCCGCAACGGGAGAGGCCACAGCGGTGAGAGGCCCGCGTACCGCAAAAAACAAAACAAAAACAAAAACAAAAACCCACAGTGCTATATTGAGAAATGTTTAGACCATATTTATAAATGAGGGAGCAACAATAGCCACTTCGAATACACCTTTGGATGTTCACGTCTGTATCAGAATGACTTCCACATCAGTCTTCAGTTTGATTAAAGTCAAGCTCCCAGGAAAACAGTTTCATTTCATAACATCATTTGAGAAAATCCACGGCTCTTAATACTGACATGGAAATGTTGCTGTACTGCAGAAGACATAAACTCAAATGCCTGGAATCACCATGCTCTGAGTATCTTCCCCTCTCCCTCCCTAATTAGGCTCTGGGGAAAGAGTGACTTTTTTCCCTCCCCCACTGAGAAAGTTATGAGACTCTTTTGGTCCAATCATCCAGAAGGAAAGCTTGGAAGTTCATGTACCTTAGAGAGTTGCCAATTCTGCTAAAGAAGATTAAATGCCCATATCATATCCTACAGCTAATCCTAAATGCCCTAAATATCCTAAACGCCCATGTCATATCCTAAATGCCCATGTCATATCCTACAGCTAATCACAAGAAAGAGAATAAATGTAGCATGGCCCGCGTCTAGGCAGCTACCACAGATCAGTCCAGCCTAGGGGGGGCCTTTCAATTTCATGTGGTGTACCAGCCAAGATATTCACTCAAAAATAAGTAAGAACATCAAAAAGCCATTGTATTGCATCTTGGAATATTTCACAGTTTGAACCCCTTGTGTAGCTCTGAAAAAAAAGATTTCTGAGTCGGGGGCAGAGGTATTTGATTCCTCTTTGATTCACTGTTCGCACCACAGAAGATGATTAAAGGCTTCTCGCTTACCTGTGAAGTTGATTTTCAGCAAGTAATCCTTGTACAACTTCTTCCCGTCCAGGATCCTCATGGCGTCGCAGAGCTTGGTGGTGTTGGGACAGAGGGTGCGCTGCATTTTGTGCAGGGCGTGGGCCATGGCGTACACCGCGTTCACCACGAACATGATCTTGGATTCTTGCTCGTAGTTGCTGCTGTCGATGGCCAGGTGCTTGTCGCAAGGGCGCCGGTGGTTGTGCTTGTTCTGGAGGCTACACTGGAACTTCTGCTCCCAGAAGTCCCGGAACCAGGGGTTGCGGTGGTTGCTGTAGGGGCTGAGGCTCTGGAAGTAGCGGTCGAACTGGCGGATGCGCTGGGAGGCTAGCTCCAGGGTGATGGCGCCGTCGGCCACGTGCTCGCTGCCCTTGACGATGCTCTCCTGCGCGCCCCAGCCGTCGCTCGCCACCCAGGTGAAGGAGGCGTTGGCGCGGCTGGCGGCGGCAATGAGCTCGCGCGAGTCGTCACTGCGCATGAAGAGGACCACGACGCGTGCGTTGGGCTTCTGCTGGAGCTCGCGGATCACGCTGTCGTAGGACTTGCGGATGTTGGAGCGCCCCACCTTCTCCGCCGTGGCGATGCAGATGTTGCGCAGGCGGGCTTCCTGCTCGAAGGCCTCGATCCCTGTCTCCCCGTAGTCGCCCTCGGAGGCCACAGTGGACACGTAGGTCCAGTTGAAGAAACGCAAGATCTCGGCCATGGCTTTGGCCTGGTAGAAGTCGGGGGGCACGGTCCTGGCAAAATAATCATAGCGCGACTTGTCGCTGAGCTTGGCACTGGTGGATGCGTAGCTTATCTGCGGGATCTGGAACAGCCTCAGCAGGTTGGCCACCTGGGGGAGGGAGACAGGGGAGGTACCATTTTTAGAAACCCGGAGGTAACTGACTGCACACGAAAGATGAAGGATAGCAGGCCTTTACCCAGCTCCCTTTTCACCTACAGATCGCTAAGCTTTTCTGGACGCTTTGCCAGGTACTTCCCCGGATACTGTATTTGGAGTATTAGGGAGTAGGTTCCAAACAGGTAATTCAAGGGTGGGGAAAAGACAAAGAGAAATGAGAAGGGCACTTCTCTTTCTCTCCTAGACTTTATCATAGACGCTGGACCTGGATCAATCCTGTTCAGGTGTCCCAGTGAGGTTGTTTTAAGTTTCTGGGGTGCTCTTATAACTCAGTCTAACAATGAACTACACTGAATTGGCCAAATTAGGTTTTTAGACAACTTGGCTGCGGTTGTATAGAAAGAGGCTGGGTGTTGTCTAATTCTCACTTCCCCCTCTTTTGCTAAAAACAGCAGTCTCTGAAAGAGTTTAATTTGGGAACTGTATGCCACATGGACAGTCCACATTGGACATTTATTATCTAGGTTAAGCCAAAAAAAAAAAAAAATCCGTTTTTTTTTGGTCCATGCCAAATTTTAGGCATATGCCTTTCTAAACTTCTGACGAGCTTGACCAACATTTACTTTGCCTTTTCAACATTTTTGTTTCTGTTTGGACTATACATAGTCCAAGGATACAAATGCTATTCTTATGATATTTTTGATTAAAAAGCAAATAAGGGGGCTTCCCTGGTGGCGCAGTAGTTGAGAGTCCGCCTGCCGATGCGGGGGACACGGGTTCGTGCCCCGGTCCGGGAAGATCCCACATGCCGCGGAGCGGCTGGGCCCGTGAGCCATGGCCGCTGAGCCTGCGCGTCCAGAGCCTGCGCTCCGCAACCGGAGAGGCCACAACAGTGAGAGGCGCGTGTACCACAAAAAAAAAAAAAAAAAAAAAAAAAGCAAATAAGGAAGTATTGAGGACCTGGTCAAAAAAAGAACCATTTACTTTAAAATGTTTACTTATTTCGAATAAAGAATGTAAAATTGTTATAATTTACCTGTCAATAATATTTCACTGTTTTTATTTATTACAGAATAAAAAAGGAAAGTGACACTAGAGTATCAAGGAGCATTTTATGCTTAGAGTATTTGTGAAATATACATTTTAAAATATATACACGGATTATATGTAAATCTAATAACAAGTTTGTTTTTGTTTTTCCTGGCTACCTTCCTCACGTATTCTGAACATTTCTATCTCTCCACTGACTTTAGTTACATAATATACTAAGTGGACTTTAACTGGAAACAACATTGAATATTCCAATATACTCTATGAGTACTTTGAAATTTCCCTTCTGGAAATTGTGGTTTCAGGTTTATATTTGACATGTAGGAAGCACAGCTTGAAATAGACAGCTGTTAGCAAAGAGCACAAGTGCTATCAAACAACTGACAGCTGAGTCCTGATTAATCATCATTTCATCTGGCAACAGAAACCAACAGCCAAATTCATACGCAGCCACGTGGCATGTTCTTAGAGATCGGGCCTGCTATTAAAACCAACCCTTAATGTAGCCCAGAGCTATCAAAAATGTTTTCCATATCTTTTCAAATCCTGGTACCTCTCACGTATCTACAAAGAGAACAGCAAGATAATCTGACGCTTAGCACACAATATAATGCAAATTTAGGATCCAGGTATTTTTTGCATTTGGTAAAGACTCTTTTTTAATATATATCCTAGGATGTGAGTGTATTTTGGGGAATGGAGGTGAGTGGATGGATGAAGGCTAGTATGCCATTTACTTTTTCTTTTCTCACGCCTAGACACCCTGAACAAAATGACCTCTATTGGTTCATTTGAACAGGGGGGTGTTGCTTGTTTACTCAGCCTGATTGAGATGGCACTGAGCCAGTACTGTCATCACTTCTGTACTGAGTACCTGGCTTCTTTCGGATGCAAGTACCACTGTGGCAGACTGGTGATAAGAGCCCTGTCTGTGCACGGGCTTGGCTTGATTCTGGAGTTTCTGGGTAACACTGGGAGAGGCCATCTCTTCTGGATGCTACAGTTTTCTAATCTTCAGGTTCTATTCATCAGGACCTGAACCCCTCAGGGAGGCAGAGAATGAAAGCACCTGAAAAATGCCCAGAGACATCATTTTCTGGCATCTAGGAACCACAGTGAAAGGGTCCTCAACTGCTGAAACTTTTTTCTCCCAGAGGGATATGAGTAATGAAAAGCTGCTGAAGAAAAAAGTTCTTGTCTTTTGACGGATAGGGTCCTGTGGCTTCATTCTACCTCTCCAGGATATTGTTCTCCAGGAGAACAATTTACAAACAAGGCAGGCTGTACAAGACAGTGAAGTAACCATAGAATGATGGAAATATGGAGAAGATTCTCTGGGCTGGGAAGGAGCCCAGTGAGCTGTAGCATGGGTGGGAAGATGGTGGGTTAGAATAAAACTGCAGCTATTGCCATCATTTTAAGAGTAGTTATCTGATATACACACTACTGTATATAAAATAGATAAACAACAAGGACCTACTGTATAGCGCAGGGAACTATATTCAGTATTTTGTAATAACCTATCATGGGAAAGAATCTGAAGAAGAATAGATATACACATAAATATCTGAATCACTTTGCTACACATCTGAAACTAACACAACTTTATAAATCAACTCTACTTCAACAAGAAGAAGAATAGTTATGTGTGTGTGTTTAATGAGGAAACTACGGCCTACTTTAGAAAAAGGAGGCATATTTAGTGAGCTAAACATGAGAATGGAACACTCAAAGAAGTAAGTATAATCTCAATTGTATTACCTATATTAAATAGCATGGAGCAATCATATAGTCAAAATTATGATGTTCAGAGTTACATTAGAAACACATGTGATGCACATGAATGATAGAACAAAGCGTTGAAGTCCTTTTGTCATGGTGAACTGATCATTTTAAAACTAGTTTCCTTAGATTATAAGAGTAAAAATGGTTAATGTAAAAAGTAAATACTACAGAAATCAGCAGATTATAAATCTCCCTTCCTTTCCCTCCCTCATCACCCCCAACCTGATTTCTAGAGAAGAATAAAGTTCTTTGTTTGGTGTGTGCATTTTCAAAATGTATTTATACTGTTGTAAAACCAGTTGCTAATGTACTGGCTATTTATGTGTATATTTTCTCCTTTGATAGTCACAACTGCCTTTTATGATGGATATTGTTTTCTCCATTTTAGAGATGCACAAACTGAGTTCTGCTAGATGAAGAAACTTGTTCATAATGATATGATTAGAAAGTGAGGGCAAAATCAAGATTCAGAAGCAGGCCTTTTGACCTTAAGGACCATGGCGGTCCTCTCATAACCTCCTGTCTGCTGTCTTCTGTGTGACTTCAAATCTGAGGTCTGAAGCACAGAAAGACACCCAGGTAGGAAGAATAGGAGAGAGGAACTGAAGCAATGTTGTGGTTTACTCCATGGATCACCTAATTGCTATTAGGAGCTTCCTTTTTAACATAAAACTTAAAACTAGGGTTGGGGGATAGCCAGATAATTGTCCGCTGGGTGTTTCCTATCTCATTTGCCTAAAAACTGGGTATCTGAAATGTTCCTGACTCGCTTTACTGGCCATATGGTTTCTTCTGTGAATCCATGAAGAAATAAGGGGACTCCTACATTGGACATCATTTTAAAAATAAAAGATCGTTTTAGGATGGGGAAATAATGTGGACTTTTGGAAGAAAGTTACCCAATTATAGTTTTAGTAGGAGTGGAGGAAGAAAAAAAGATCTAGTTATATCCTTTAGGAAAAAACCACTTTAAAAGTCGAAATATACTTCTCATGGTTAGAAACTCTAATAAAAAGGTATATAGCTTAAGAGCAATATGAAGACTTAAAAAATAATTCAGACAACACAGAATAGTCTCAGTAAGACAGAAAAGACAAGACCTCCAAAGAAGCCACTGGGTTGCTAGGCTCCAATGGGGCATTTGAGTGTTGAAAAGACTAGTGAGAGCATGAAAGCTGTAGGTGTGTTAGGTCCTTGGGCAGCCTTGTGGACAATGTAAAAGATTGGCAGGAACCTGTGAGGATCGGGGAGACTAAAGCACAGAATGTGAAAATGGAGTGATTTTTGTTGTTGTTATTTTTTTAAAATTACATTTTAGGAGAAGGTGTGGTGAGAAGAGATAGAATCGCTGGATGGGAGAGCAGGTTCCAAAATAGTGAAAGAAAGACACTGCCCAGTGTCTTTCTTGCTCCTTAGTGAGAATGTTTCTTAATCTGGAAATGGGGAAGCAAATATATGAAAAAGTTCTCTCACACCCAAGTAGGAGAGAAGACCAAAAGAAAAGGCCCATAATCAATTAAGTTTGCCTCCAGTTCTGAGTTCTGGAAGAAATTGCAGATTAAACTAGATAATCATTATTAATAATTTCTGAGAAACCAATAACGGGAGGACTGTCAGAGGGTAAAAATGGAGGAGTAAGGGCAAATTCAGCAAGTGTAAATCAGGAATAAATATAAATCAATAACCATGATACAGTTTGGTAATTTTCTAAAATAGAGTTTCCAGCAGAGAGCAAGCAGGCACTTAGAAATGAACAAGACAGTTACAAGGAATCAGCATGGATTCACTAAGAATGAGTTTCACTAGAGTCTTTTCAACATTAGTTGAACCATTCAGGGAGGAGTTGTAGCCATGGCCTGTGACTTCAACAGGTATTGGTGACATTACTCGGACTCTTGTAAAAAAGGGAAAATGATAGGAATTGGATGAAAAAGTTAAATATACTAAAAGAGAACAGCTTGGAAGAAAGTCTGTATGAGGTGGTCAAGTGAGATTAAATTTTTATCAATGACTTTGGAAAAAGATATAAATAAGCTATAAGATCATAACATTTTGAGCTAGAAGAAGCCATGAAGATAATGTAAGCCTTTTGCTTTATAGGTGAGGAAACTGAAGCTCACAGAGTGAAGTGAATTTCCAAAATTTACACAACCAATAAGCAAAAAATTAAGATTAGAGCCCAGTCTCTTGGTTTTTCCAAAGGTCTAGTCTCCTTCTCCGGCAATAAGGTGGTATTACATAGGGAGAGATGTATGTTTGTGGATTTAAGTTAAAATTACACAAGTGAAGAAAGACTAAGAAAACTAGGGGAAAAAATGAGGATACACATGCAAAGTTGAATGTTGCAAAAGTCCACCAGAAATCCAAGGGGGGCTAAAGTCAAAGAGGGATTATTAAGCGGTTTGCTCTCTTTATATATGAATTTAGATCTACTGTTGTAGATACATTATCTTCTTTAATCCTCATAACAATCTTATGAGGCTGATACTACCATTATCCCATTTTACAGATTGAGGGACTGAGGCACACACAGAGCACCTAGGGATCCTGCTGAAAAGCCCCTAGGTGATAGAGACAGGATCTGATCCCAGGTATCTGACACTATGCTCAACTTCCCACACTTATTCGATCCATTCTGTAATTCAAGCTCTTAGCCTCTGCTGTATGGGATTCCTCTCATTACAATATAGCAACGATATATTTCAAGTTATAGTATGTCTGTCTTTTTTCCCTTCTCAAGGCACTAACTCCTTGATTGGAGGACCATGAGCAATCATTCCTTGTTATCAAAAGTATACTTTTTCATTTGTCAGTCTATACTTTGAGATGGTTCCATAGACGTTTGTTTACTGACTGACCATCTAGAGAAATAAGAACAGTTGTCTAAGGAACCAGGGGACATTTCAGCTGGGAGTTTGAAAGCTTCAAGCTATAAATATCATGATCAGGTTTGGCTTTATGATTTATGTGAGAAACACCAAGACCTTATGGCAGAGCCTGTCGTTTCCTAGGGCCTGAGAGGCCACATACAAGTTTTGCAGAAACACTTTCTGCATGTGGCATGTACTATAGTTTTATGTTCAATGTTCAAACACCTTGGGGTATCCACTTTCTGGGTGGTTTGAATTTATTCCAGACTATGTTGTGCAACGTTTTCACTGTAACCTCTCAAGTCACAAATGTATGACTTTTTTTTTTTTTGTCTCAAGGAGAAATGCTTAAGGTGCTAGGCTTGGCCAGCTACTATTATGTTTTCCAGTAGATGGTATGGTCTGAAATGAGTATTTTTGTCTTTGTCCCATTTTCGCGGTTTTAAGCTGGAGTTATTTAGGATGGGTTTCACCAGCAATAGTTGTCCACCAAACCAATGGTACATGCTGTTGAACTTCTGCTACCATTTTCCTGTTATTTTCCCCTCTAAATGAACTCAACCCTATATAGTTATTTCCTCAAATCTATGTGCCTTTGCATGTGTTGTTCCTTGTGCTTAGAAAGACCTTTACCACTTGTCTGTTCAGTGAATCCATTCAAGGACCCCTTCTCTGAGAAACCTTCCTTGCTTTGTCACTTCAGGCCAAGTTGTGTCCCCATCTTCTGAGACTCTGTCACTCCTTTATGTATTTCCCTCATGGCACTAATCAAAGTGTATGGTTACTTCTAGATCATTCACTAATTCCTCTACTGGAGTGAAAACTCTGAAAAACAGGGAATGAACATTGTTAATCTCTGTTTCCTCAATGCCTTGCAGAGTAGAGAGATGCTCCATATTGTTTGTTAAATAAATGAGTTGATAAATGAGTTGATAGCTTGCTGCTCTTTCATGTGACCTTTTGTAATTGCAAGGATAGTTTCTCTGGGAACTCCCCCGCCCCCAAACTACCCACCAGCAAGCAGTGTAAAGCTCCTCTCAAACACTACCTATAAACGATATTCTGTGCATTGTGGATCCTTCACTAATCCTTGTCAAGTTTTCACCAAAATGAGATGACACATAGACAATTGGTTTAGACCTTGAGGTAGCTGAAGCAAAGGTTTTCATACCATTAAAACCAATTTCTCCAAATTATCTCTGTGTAACTAACTAGGAATATACAAAAGGAAGTCAATATCATGCCAACTGGATCTGGCCCTTGCACCAATTTCCTCTGAGCTACAAAAGTGCCTTTTTGTCTTAAGGAAAACAAACTTAAGGTCTTACCATGGAGCCTTAGTCCTCAAACCACATAAACCTAAAGTAGGAATCATATAAACATATACCTAAGGGAAGACTTCATCAAATGAATGCTTACTAAGGTCTGCTGATAAGGTAAGGTTTTTCTGGAGACAAATGCATTATGTACAAGGTACGTAAGCAGCCAAACACTCAGCGCTCACATCAGTTGCTCAGTTCTTATTCTTTCTTGGGAGTGTCTTTCCCATAATCAATAGCCAGCTGTGAAGTGATGCTACTGTAGGCATCCAAACCATCCTTATTCACTGTTGGGAATTTTGAGTTAAAGACCAATTTATTGGGGAGTTTTACTTCTCCCGACATTTTTTAGCAAGGCACAGGGACTCTTTAGAATTCCAGGTGTCATGCTTCATTTCAGTGATGTTCGATCGTGGGAAAAAAAGAAAGTAAACTATGAGAAAGAGCTCGGGTAGTCTATTCTTTGAGGTTGTGGAAAAAGGGAATATGAATTGGAAATTTCAGAGTCACCTGTGAACTCCCACATCCTGTGGTCACTCTTCCTATTCAGGTTATCCATGATGTATCCATTTTAAACATGAGCGTCATGCCTTCTGTGGTGACACAGTGCCAAACTTTTTTTTTTTCAACAGAAGACAAAAAGGCGTATGTACGTCTAGTGTCCAGTAGAAATAAGTTTCCCACTAAAGTGATTGTCCAAGAAACGTGCTATCTGCAAAGCTGAACTGTATACATTTGAAAAATAAGCCGTTGCTGCTGTCCTGGGAATTAGCAGACTTGATAATAACCTCCATGGGTTTGCCTTTGCATTCGATGCTATTCCCATATTGCTTTGGGGCTGTTTTCTAAGAATAAGCTTATACCTTTAATTGTTTTATCACACATGCAGTGCTGATTGCATTGTTTCATTCTTTTAATTAAGTGATTATATATAAGCCTGGAAGAGTGCTGTACTTTAAACCATCTGCTACCTTATAACCCATGTTATTACATAAAGCCAATTCTAAAAGTTGTGATGGGAAGAAACCTCAGTGACCCTCCTGTTCAGATTGATCAAGCGGCACTATTAGCTGTACAAAATCGCAGATTGGCTTGGATTTTAAGCTGAAACTGGAGGTGATGTGTTGTTGAGAAACTGCCTGAGGAATTCAAGCTGTTCACATCACATGAGTTATCTGCCCATAAAGGATGCCAATCATATTGTTATTGCAGAAAGGATTAGTCACTTTTTTTTTTTTTACCACACTGCCTACAGCACATCTGGGAATATTTTACATGAAAAGAGTTGACTGGAGCCCATGTTTGAAGGTCAGAGATTAATCTGGATTTAGGAAATCATGTAATGGAGGGTAGCAAATGTCAGTTTTCTCAGTTTAATCTGCAGAAGTCACTGATTCTTACATGCCATGAGCACAAAAAATGCCCTAGTCAAAGATTTACACTGCCATTCCCATTAATGGTATGACTCAGTCCTGATGATTTTGCAGGGACGTTCCAGACAAAGGACTCCTTAGTCATGGCAGAAACCTTCATAAATGGCTTTCAGTAACCCTGATTTCTATCCCTCCCTTTCCCGAAATATTTGCACTCAACACCTGTGGTTTGCAACTCAGATGGGCAGACACTTTCATTTTCTTCCTTTGTGACCAAGGAATTTATGAATAGCAAGGTTAGCCATTTTGGCGTTCTCATCGCTTATCACTGAGGCTGAACTGCTATGCAGACCATATAGGATCCCTTGGATCACATTTTTCCGGGAGACTGGCATCATCAGACATGTCAGGTTTCTCATCGTAAGAAACGCACGTTCGACAAGGGTCTGTCTTTCTCCCTTACTAACAAGGCACCATCTCAGGAATGACTTTGCTTCCAACTAGACTTAGCAGGTACTTAGAAGAGGAACAAGATGGTATTTTGCCCACTGAATCAGCCTGTATCTGGTCTTTGCTCCTTTCTCCCCCCGTGAATTAACTTTCGAGAGAAATCATAGAACTGAACTGGCTTGAATTGCAGTTTCTAACAGTAAGATCAGAAGGTCTGTGGCATATCTGGTCCAGCGTGCATTAGTGTTTGCCAGCGACACCTGAGAAATGATGACTCCAAGGATAACTTGACACCAACAGACCTGTTAAAAACACATCCTTTAGTGCCTTGGATATTGATTTTTGACAATGCCTCTTGAGGATTTAACAGAGCCACAGTTGAACTAATCCATATTTTTCTGTGGCCCCTGAAGTCACTTGTATAACATTATATGATAAATTCAGTCCTATCAATAAAAAGGCACTCCTATCCTTTTTGACTGTTAGCCAAGGTCCAAAAGCTGTTGGGTAAGCGTGGGAAGAGCTAAGGGCTGTAGCTTAATTTTTAAAAAATGATTAGTATTTATTTCTGAGGTCCTGTGCAATAATTTAGGGCAGAGGGCTATGTACCATATTATTTGTAGCAAATAGAACTATGTTATTCATGGTTTTCCTGTGAACTGTTCTTTACTTCAACAGAACTGGCAGGTACAAAAGCAAGTAGTATAACCATTTGGTCCATAGGACTGGAAGCAAACCAGCCCCTTCTCTCACTAGCTGCATGAATTTAGGCAAGTTATTTTAATTCCTTAAGCTTCAGTTTTCTCATCTGTAAAAAGGGATTAAGTAGTCTCTGGTTTATGAATTTATTTAAGGATTAAGTGATAACACATGTGAAGCACTTAACTCACTGGCTAGCACATAGTTAATGTTCAAAAAGTGTTGGAGGTCATGAGAATGGCTAAGCCAGCAGTCATTCATTCAGCAAACTTCAATCAGTGCTCATTATACAAGGTGCTATTCTCAAATTTAGGTTGTCCTAAGCTGAGTAATGTATCCCCACTATCTCCTAGGAAGTTGTAGTCTCTTGGGGACAAAGAAACATAACAAGGATAAAATTTTGAGATAAGTGTACACATACTTATACTAAAACACAGGTGAAGGAGAAAGTTCAGGTGAGTCATGGCAGGCTCCCATGTAGAAGTAACATTTAGACTTGATCTTTTTTTTTTTTTTTTTTTTTTTTTTTTTTTTGCGGTACGCGGGCCTCTCACTGTTGTGGCCTCTCCTGTTGCGGAGCGCAGGCTCCGGACGCGCAGGCTCAGCGGCCGTGGCTCACGGGCCCAGCCGCTCCGCGGCATGTGCGATCCTCCCGGACCGGGGCACGAACCCGTGTCCCCTGCATCGGCAGGCGGACCCTCAACCACTGCGCCACCAGGGAAGCCCCCTAGACTTGATCTTGAAGAGAAAGTGGACAGTTATCAGGCAGAGGAAGTTTTCAGGCAGAAAGAAGAGCACAAAGACAGAGATGGGCAAATGCACTTTTGCTTTAAGAGCAGCAAATGGTTCAATATTATCAGGGTACCCAGTGCCCTGTAGGGATTAGCAGGGTGAGGAAAAATAGAAGGACTGTGGCTGCACTGCTAAGTTTTTTATATGCAATGCTAAAGAGTTTGAATTTTTCTTCTTTAAGAGATAAAAAAGACATTAAAAATTTTAATTAAGGGAATGACATGACCACAGTTATGTTCTAAAAAGGCCACAGTGGATGACATCCAACTTGAAAAGAAAGAGTCAGGGAAGGGTAATCAGATGGACGACATACTCATTCTGACTCAGGCTGTGAGTTCTTGAAGGCCAGGGACCTTGTAATCCCAATAACAGTGAGTCAGTTAATAATAGAAAGGACAAGATCAGAGGTTTAAATAAAATTTGAGTCCACTTAAAACCATTTATTTGGTTGGTGGTAATTACTCAAGTACTCGTGTCTTAATTTGTTCTCCTATTTGTGTCATTACAGGTCACCCTGAATTCTTCTTGGAAAGAAGCAGGTCATAAATAATTTTCATCGTTGGAGACTATAAAACGGCTAAAGAACTTTTAAATTCCTGGAAGCATCTCAGAAAAAAGAGCATGAAGACTTTCTTCAAGGTGGAAACAAAAACTGAGGGTCAGATAAGTAAACTCTGATAACAGTTAAAATTCACTGGATGGCACCAACCTGTATTTATTGTCGCATTTCTTTAAATCTCGTATGAACAATATTCCTTAAAGCTACTGTGTCAACATAGGTAATATGTGCTTAATGCACATGGTGGTTTTATTTCGATGGAAAGTTACTTTTTTGTAGAAAAATTCTGAACAAATTGTAGATTATGTGTTCCATAACATCTGTTTTCCACACTGGGAGAGCTTAACTGCATGGTTTGTATTCTCTGAGGCCTCATTGTGAACCTAATGGCAGCTACCCAAATTGGAGGCGCAGTGCTTGGGAGGGGCCGGCTAGCCCCTGGGATGTGTGCCCTGCAAATTCGACCCTATTAAGTGATGGCAAGTGTCTCAAGATGCTTTGCCATTCTGACCGCTTGGCAAGGAAACCTGGTCTGTGTTTGGAACGTAATTTTTGAAGTTTTTCTTCCTATTGTATTTTCCCCTGTGTTACAGTTCCCTCTGCGGGAATGTAAAGTCAAGGAGTATACCAGGTGGTGAAGTCAAAAATAGCGACAGCACAATTTTAGCGTTCAAAGTCCCACCGCTATCCTGCCTGGAGTAGCAACGTTTACTTAGAGTTTAACTGCAGGTGTTTTTGGAACATATTCTTAGATTTTCCAAGTCCACTAATTGGAAAAATACTCTGTAAGTTTTCAACTGCATTTTTCTCAGACCAGTAAAAGCACTTCTATTACATTAAATCAATGGACTTTGATTATTATAAACTGCTAAGTGTTGGCTCTTTGCATATTGAAATACTGAGCCTTGTACATATTGCTCCATTAAAAAGACACATATTTAATGGTGATTCGGAAAGAGAACTTTGTATTGTTAAAGCAAAATCGCAGCTTTGTTTTAACTGAACGTATCAGCAGGCCTACGTCGATGAGATTACTGATTCATCTGTAATCATACTAGAAAACACTGGCTGATCTTTCAGGAATGCCTGTGTCCCTTGATTTTCATCTCATGACCTCCATCACAGATGTGTGACCACCACAAAAGCTGGTTCTCAGCCATGGGCCATTCTATTGCCCTGTGGACAGTAGTCCTGAGAGTAGCCTCTTGTTTTTCACGAGTAGTTTCCAAATAAACATATGACAGAAGGAGAATTAATTAAGGAATAAATTAACTCCAAAGCAAAGGAAAAGAAATAGTGCATCTTAGATAATTACATCTGGCAAGAAATTTCTACAATGAAACAGTGTTAACAGAAACATTTTTTTCCCCCTTAGCTATTATATTTTTAATTTTTGAATTTAATTTTATTTTTTTAACATCTTTATTGGAGTATAATTGCTCTACAGTGTTGTGTTAGTTTCTGCTGTATAACAAAATGAATCAGCTACACGTATACATATATCCCCCTATCCACTCCCTCTTGCATCTCCCTCCCACCCTCCCTATCCCACCCCTGTAGGTGGTCGCAAAGCACCGAGCTGATCTCCCTGTGCTATGCAGCTGAACAAAAGCATTTTTGAATTGCTCTTGCTGTTGCCTCTCTCTCTGTGATAAAGTCCTTGAACAGCATTGCCCTTTTTTGGAGGAGGAGAAGCGGGAGCAATGGAAAGAGTTTTCAGAACATCAGCTTTGTGAGATTGCTTTTGCGTGAAAAGTCTGGGAAGGAAATAAAAGATTCTATCAGAGATAACTGTTGAGTCGGTTTTTTCTGAAGCTTAGACTACGTGAGGGCGTGAGGCAGTGTCTGAGGCAAGCTCTCCGGATTTTAATGTTGTAAAGTGGCAGAAGCTTGAACTTGGTATTTGACCTTCATGAACCTCAATTCCTCTTGGAACTACTCCTCTTGCACTGCAGATGTTAAAAGTTAAAAAAGCTAACAGATAATATCTACTAAAATCTAAAATGTTTAATTCTCATTATGTGTGGACCACTATTTTTTTAAACTGTTTTTCATGTATTTTCTCATTTAATTCATGCAATAGGCCAGTGAAAGAGGTACTATTCATATCTCAGTCTTAGACATGAGGAGAGAGGTAGTGAAGGATCAAATAAATCTGAGGTAGTCTGCATCCAGAGTTGTAATCACTGAGCTGAACTTTTTTAAGAAGGCACAGTAAAAGCGTGTCGTTGTATCCGTGCTGTGATTGTTGTATTTGCAATATTAAACTCATTAAAGGCAACTATCATTTTCACTTTTCTAGTGATAGAGACACTAAAGATAGATTGGTAAATGGATTTCTAATGCTGTCACTCTGCTTTTCTTAAGTACAAGATGATGTTTCCTTCCCTTTTGTGTTAGCTCCAAGCGTGGTATCTGGCCTAGTCGATACTCTGCATATTCTTTATGTGGAGAGACTGCAGAGAGCTTGATTACAGTAAGGATGGGGCTCTAACCTAATCTGGAATGGCCCTGGGTGCCCAGTTATGCTGAGTCTCGGGTAGTTGTCTCTGGGAATAGTCAGTCTCAGGACAAGTGGAGTGGAACCCTTGCTACTCTCAGATCAAAGCACCTTTTGTGGCACGCGTGTAGGCAGTGGAGGTGGGAGGGTGGGGGGACTTTTGTCCCACGAGCTCACTTTGCTACATCATCTGTCTTTTGTACCAAACACAGTTTTCTGTTGTAGGAAAATGCTGATTTTTCATTTACGGTCTTCCAGACTGATCTAGAATAGGTAGGTCGTGGTTGTGATCTGCAACCCAAAATTCATTTAGGGATGCCTTCTGGACATGCAGCAGGATATCATTCTGTGAGTTCTTTCAATTCATTCAAAAAGCATTTACTCTCAACCTGGTAGAGGCATTGTCTTCGGTGCCCTCAACACAAAGACAAAAGATGTGGGTTCCAAAATCAAGTATCTTATAGTTAGGTGGGAAAATAGATATGCAAAGGAATAATTATGGTTAATAAGCTAGTAATGGAAGTGTGTGCTTAGGTCGTGGGTGCTTGGGCAACGTTTCTCAGAAGGGATAGGGTTTGAGCTGAGAACTGAAGGAGAGAAGGATTTGGCAAGGCCTACAGACAGCTAAGGGACAGTGCATTCCAGGTGGAAGAAACACTGGTCTCCTTCTTAGGAAAGAGTGAGCAGGTAGTATACATCTGTAGACGAGAAAGCAACTTTCCAGGGACACTTCAAAGGCAGGCATTCTATTCGCACGAATCTAAAAGTCCTTTTCCTCTTCACCTCCGTTCCTTTCTGCTCATTCTATCATTCTCTCTGGTCTCCTAGTACTTATGTCGTCAGCTGATTCTCTGGTCTTACACTTGTACCTGTTTTATGTATGGATTTGATATTTCCTCATTTGCTTATAGATGCCTCAGGGGCTTATAAGATGTCTACTCTTTATAAATTTTTTTACTGAAGTATAGTTGATTTGCAATGTTTCAGGTGTACAGCAAAGTGATATTCTTTTTCAGATTCTTGTCCCTTGTAGCCTATTACAAGATATTAATATAGTTCCCTGTGCTATACAGTAGATCCTTGTTGTTTATCTATTTTATATATAGTAGTGTGTCTCCGTTAATCCCAAACTCCTAATTTATCCCTGCCCCCCTTTCCCCTTTGGTAGTCCTAAGTTTGTTTTCTGTTTTGTAATGATATTTATAAATTTTATTTTGCATGCTCTCTGCTTCACATTACCTAGAATCTACATAATAGTGTTCTTGCTGAACCTAAAATGTATAAGCTTAATAAATGCTTATTTTCTGGTGAAAAATGATTTTATGAGTGCCCTAGTGGTAATTAGTACACAGTTGAGATGCTTGATTCACCAAATTCACACAAATACTACCATAATCAAGTGAAGTAACAACTGATTGGACTTCTTCAAATTAATCCTGATGGAAGAGAGTCTGTAATTTATTTTGCTTCGTGTTTTAGACACTGCCTTTATAATCACTCATCCTAATAGAGTATTTTGCTTGAGCAATGTATGATTATAAAATTAAGAAATGCCCTTAAATGCAACATAGTTCAGATACTAATATGTTGCTTCGGTCTCCTCAGTTACAGGCCAGCTTTTGTTTGAATAAACTCCAGTGACCGAGGACTCATTTCCTTACATCCTCCTCCTTCAGGACTATCATATCGTTTCTAATAACTCTTCCTTCTGTTGGCCCTAAATATGCCCTGCTCTAAATCAGTAGTTGTCAGAGGGAAAGGGGGATAACTTTGTCATTTGGCAGTGTATAGGAACATTTTGGGATGTCACTATTTAGGATGCCGTTGGCATGTAGCCCGGTGGGGAGGGACCAGTGATTCTGCTAAACATCCTGCAATGCACAGGGCAGCTCCACGCAACAGGAGTATCCAGCCCAATAGTGACGACGTTGAGAAACTCTGCTCTAGGTTAAATTTATTTATCCACAGAAAAAGCATTATTTTGCCCTCTGTAGTCTATCTGATACTCGGACACAGCTAACCGTATGAGGCCTTTTGTAACCCCAAGTCCTTCAACTATTTTTCTGACGCTCCTATAATAAGAACAGCAATTCATGTGTGATTCTTCCCCACAGGCTTTGAATTTAAAGGAGGAATGGATCATTGAGGGAGGGCGATGTTTAATACAAACTGACCAGTATAGGTCCACTTTCACACTGTGGAATTAGGTGGAGGAGGAATAATAGAGTGGTGAGTGTCTTTTGAGGCTTTTCTTCGTACCCCATGTAGATAAAATCTGGGAGACTTACTGCAAGGGATTTAGTTTGAATTATTCTTCTCAGAGACATGATGTGAGCAATGCGTGGCATGTCCAAATCCATGTCATGATAAATGATATAATGGCTACCTCCCAGGGTCAGGAGTTCCTGGGATGTGGCTATGGCTAAAAATTCTGAAAAAGGGTCTGTTTCCCAAGCATGAGAAAGAGGTAGTAAGATCCTTTCAAGGCTCTCTTCTGCCTTCTTTATGAGCTATCTAACCCAAATACCCTTTTGTCACTGAGGTCACTTTAACACTCAGGGACGCAACAATAACTGGGTCAATTAATGCCTGTCCTCTTTTTGGCAAGGCAAGAAAGACTGAGGAAATACACATCCTCTGAAAGAAGTAAGGAACATTTGGGGGAACATCTCAAGAGACATTTTTTGTTTGTTTTGACTGAACAACTTAGGAGCTCTAAATACAGTCTGTTTGAAAGAACACAAGCATAAACACTGCTTCAAAATAGTACCATGTAGACAATTGCCTCATTAAAGGCAACCAACCTGATTCTCTTCCTGAATAAATACTACTTTCCCCCAAGTGGGTGGATTGCAGGCTTATAGAAGAGAGCAGAATACAGTCTTAAAAATGCCTTGAAAAGAAGCTTATTCACCAGAGGGGGTGAATAGACCCCACGTATATTTGCTAATAAAGAAGGATTTTGATGCTAGTTTTCATTGATTACCAAATTTAAAAATCAGTTCTGTTGCTTTAGACAAGGGACCACCACAGAGTGGTTTGTCTTACTTAATAAGAGTGTTGGGAAAATATCCTGGTTTTCATCAATGGTG
Organism: Physeter macrocephalus; assembly: GCF_002837175.3. Lineage (NCBI taxonomy): Eukaryota > Metazoa > Chordata > Mammalia > Artiodactyla > Physeteridae > Physeter > Physeter macrocephalus. Next base: position 79,290,665 of record NC_041218.1, read on the forward strand.
ATACAGGTTAACTCAGCAAATCATTAAGAATTTCTCCTTTCACGCAGTTTTCGCTCTCTGCAAACTGCCTGTCGTATGAACTAATACAGCAGAGGATTTCTCCTCTGCTGACTTCTAGGAGCATCCTTCTTTAGTAGGAAGATAATGAGAGAAGCGGAAACGGGAGAGAAAAGTGCCTGCTGAAGCATTCCCATCAATAAAGCTATTCAGGCCCAATGGGGAGATGATAACATCTAAACTGATCCAGCACAAAAGAGAAGATGCACAAATTTTATCATTTTTGATAATTCTCTCTCTCAAGAGACAATTTTGTGACTGAAAACTCGGTGCTGTGGTTTGGGACTTGATGCAACAATTAGACGAGTGGAATCTGAAATTGCGTGGTGGATTTCGTACTAGTAGATTTTTTCTACAGTTTAACCCTCTTTTCTTCCCCCAGCTTAGTTCAAGCACAGGCACTTTCCAGTAAATATTTAGGAAGTCAAAAGTAGTTTAAGGGCTTCCCTGGTGGCGCAGTGGTTGGGAGTCCGCCTGCCGAAGCAGGGGACACGGGCTCGTGCCCCGGTCCGGGAAGATCCCACCATGGCCGCTGAGCCTGCGTGTCCGGAGCCTGTGCTCCACAACGGGAGAGCCCACGACAGTGAGAGCCTCGCGTACCACAAAAAAAAAAAAATGAGTGTCTTAAAATCACCATTAGGAATCTATTGCTTTGGATTGCTGTTGACTATTCTTTTTTTTTTTTTTTTTTTTTTTAGAATTCTTATTAAAAGACATGTGTTTCACAAGGATAACACACTTAAATTCTCAGCTATATAAGAGCCCCTAAGACCTCTTTTCATTCATGGTGCTTAGCTGGAAGCAAGGCCCTGTGGCGAAGGGTTCCTTGGAAGGCTGCCTGGAGATCAGTGTGTAGACAGATGGCTCCACCTCCCCGTTTACTTTGGCCGAGGGGACCAGCGTGAGGTCTAATCAGAGCCTGAGCGCCTGAGGACCATGGAGCGGGGAGTGAAGCCCCCTCTCTCCTTTCTTCTCTAGCTCATCTCCTTACTCCTAGACTTCTGCCATATCTTTCTGATGGGTTTCTTCAGATCCAGCCTTTCATTCACACTGTGGCTCAATTAGCTTTTCTCTAGTGCAACTTTCATTCTCTCAGTCATCCTCAAAACCTTCCTGAAGGTCATTTCTTACTTTGTGAACCCCATGAATGTATTGTGAATTGCAGTCACTGTTATTTCATGATAGTACTGTACCCACAGCCAGAATTCACATTCGTCGAGGTCAAGGCTGTGTTCTCTACCACTTCAGGGGTCTCGCTAACCCCTGCAACAGGGCAGGACGTACACAAGGAGCTTTATACAGATTAATTGATGGATGAAGCCCATGGGGAACCAGCAATGGTTTCATGGGGCTGCTTGGCCGCGGAGTTGTTGTTAGATGTGGCTCTTCCGCTGCTTTTTCCTATGATTTTAGGGCCATAATAGTTACTGTTTATTGAATCTGTTAGTTTTTTGGTAAGGCGTTTCCCACGGGTTCTCTCAGTGTATCCTTTCAACAACTTCTTAACGTGGATGGTTTTTCCTTATTTTACAGGTAAGCTAGTAAATGCTGGGGTTGGAATTCAAACCCCAGTCTTGCTGATGCCAAAACCTTTTCCGTATAGCATGATAGTTTTGGTTTCTTTATTTATATTGTGGAGACAAAAGCCATTTCAGCATTTGTGACTTTATAGTGATATGGACCAGATAAATGAAATAATAAGCCAGGTCCTTTGATGATTAAGAAGTGGCTTTCTCCCTTGTGAACAAGGGCAGGGTTTTAATAACCTACATTTTTTTTAAGGTAACCTGACCTTTTTTGAGGAGTTTATAGGTAATAAAAAAGTAAAATTAGATTAAAAATCTATTTGCCTAGCACAGTTTGTTAATTATTTTGGATAAATAGATATTTACACATCTGCTGTGGAGTGCTATTTACTGCATTGGGAGAAACTAAGGTCAGAAAGACATACTTGTAATTCTTTACTAGTGGTAATATTGAGTATAATATAAATATTTATAAAATGTTTGGCACTCATCTGGTGAAAGTATTACTGAAGTATGACAGATATACATATTTTAGTTCTCTCTTCTTAAATAGCAAGTTCCATCTTACCTGATCCAAGTATAGAAACAGTGGCAAAATTAACATGATATGCTTTGAGATGTGCAGTATTTTCTATCCATCTAATGAAGTCAAAGGGTGTTTATGAAAAACCAATTATCCTAATTACTCATAATATGAGTGTGTACACTGTAGAAGGAAAGAAATTTGCAGTAGTCATTTAGAACAGCACAGAATTGCAGGTAGAATTTTAAATGCCACGAATCTCTGATATAGAAATAAGGTTATTCCAGTGCAAATAGAACCAATTTAAGTGGTTGGCGACATATACAGACAACATGTGTGTATTATGACTTCCTTTAGTGCTTCGGGCTTTGATTATAGTCATTTGGTAGGAGGCAAAGTATTCAATATGTGACTCTTATCTTATGGACTTTTATTACTGCCACATTCACTGGGAAAATATTGAAGTGACATATAGAAATCACATAGGACAGTTGAAAGAGCCCCAAAGCACAAAAGATCTGAGTTCTCGTTCATGTGCTACCTACCAATGGGAGTTTTCCTGAAACCAGTATTTCTGGGGCTTGGGAAAATGGGAAGTCTGAGGAGGATGAATTCTCAGCTCTTTTCCACCTCTAATTCTGTGACCCTGTGAGCATTGCAAGAGTTTGACTAATATGTTCCTTCTTTCCCTAACAAAATGATGAGAACCAATTATCAGCTTTTTATCTAGTTTAAGTTATGTGCTAAATTGTTCCCTGTTTTTTTTTTTTCCTTTGGTAGTAATTATCTGGCTTCTGTGCATACATTTTCAGGTTTATACCATGAGAAATTGTTTATAATTTATCTCTGAATAAAACAATGCTTGGGAAAAAAGTAGTGTGGAAAAAAATAAAGCTCAGTGATTTTGTACTTTCTTGTGCTTGATTGTATTGATGACTTCCAATGATGACTCTGCTGTGTGTATCCACATCCTTTGTGATGTAACTTAGCAGCATGTGTATTGTGGGTAAGCACATATTTCCCTGCTCCTGGATTCTGGGCTGAGCCTTGTGAGTTGTTTTGCCTGGAGGGATGTTCACAGCTAGGAGGCATGCAGAAGCTTGGGAGGGGCCTGTACAGTTAAATTTGCATTCTCTTGCATCTCTGTCATCACTGAGGAAAATATGCCGGGGCTAGCTCACTGATTCCAGGTGGCGGATACGGGACAAACTGGAAGCAGAGCAACCTGCAGCTCAACCTATAGCCTTCATCAGCTCACTCCAGCCAGTCTTCAGACTTATAAACTATAATAATCAGAAATTGTTATTTTAAGTCACTGAATTTTGGGGTAGCTTGTTACGCTACAGTAGCTACCTGATATATCTCTAAACAATTTTCATTGCTAAAGTACTGTTCTGTCTGCAAACCTATATTATCAAAGACCCATAGCAATGAACAATTGCATGGCTAATATCATCCACTGATGAAGCTCTTAGGATATTCTCCTCTTGTTCTCCCAAGACATAAAACCAAAGAGGTACAGTGTTTTATCAGCTGCACTGCCAATCTTACCTGTATGGAAACACTGCTGTAAGAGCCGCCAATGACTCCTGCAATGAACAGTGGGATATTTTCTTGAATGGCATAGGATCCATCAGGACACATATACTCAGCTTCATCCACTTTAGTCAAAGAAGCCCTGACAAATTCCAGTGATTGCTCTAATGCGTAGGTATCCCTGGAGCACGTATCCAAAATGTGAACCCCCAGCTTCACTCCTGGGAGCAAGTAATTGTCTTTGTTAATTTCATCAATAGCAAACAACATGGCTTCCAGGCGTTGGATCCCCCGATCTTCATTGATTCGCCCACATTCTTCAGTTCCAGTGCCTTTTTCATTAATAGGAAATAGGCCCCCTAAAACGAGGTCACCTTCTATTTTAATCTCCCTCCTCAGAAAGTTATGGTCCCCTAGAGAAAGTAAGAGTCCCTTTGAAAACAAAGCTAAGGTAAGAATTTGGAGTCTTGTCAACATCTTCATGAATCCCGTATCCGTACCTCTGGGAGATATCAGTGGACGGAGCCAATGCTGCGCTCTAGTCCTCCTCTCTCATTTCCAGACTGGATTTTTGTTCTGTCCTTCATGTAAGGGAGGAACAGACTAGCAGAGGCTGTCAGCAAATTCCTAAAGAGACGATAAAAATTAAATGAACAACAATGGTAAAGAAAGCAACAGTGATTACATTGATGGTCTCCATTCAGACCTTTGGTGGGTTAATGGCTCATATTACCTTCTGCTAAACACATATGGACCATTGCCCCAGGCATGCTCCCAACCAGGATTCTCGCCCAGTCCTTACAACACACTGTGATGTAGCTCTTAGTGGTCTCATCTCCCAGAAATGGGCACTGAGGACTAATGAGATAAAGTGACCTGACAATGTGTACTTAGAAGGGAGTTGGTGTTCAGACCCTGGTTTTTCTAATGCTAAGTTCACTTCACTCCCTCTTCTGAGTCATTTACTTTGCTATTGGTAGGGCAGCAACTTGCTTATGAGTCTCTATTCCTTGTCTTTCAACTCTAAACAACTCCTTCTTACCCACTCTTCCCTTTCCATTTGGAAATAAAACAGAACACGGTGGTAACTCTGTCCCTGTGTCTACATCTCTGCTGCCACAGCCCTGTCCTCCCTTCATAGCTGACCTCTTCACAAGGATTGTCCACAGTATTGTCCCCACTTGCTGTCACCCCAGATGCTCTCAGTCACTGCAGCCAAGGCTCTGCCGGCACTGTTCTAACAAAATGGTTTTGGAGAAAGCGACTACTGATCTCCTAGTTTCTAATTCCTTTAACCCTTTGTAATCCTCATTTTACTTGACCTTAATTGAAATCTTAACTCTTCTCTCCGTGTTCCGACTTCCTAGGCTTCTGTTCTCATGCTGCATGTCTGACTACATCTCAAATTCCTCACCCCCAGGTAGTCCTGGGCTACCTTAATTAGTGTTCAGGTTTCAAGGACCACTTAATGGATTCCTAGGTTAATTGCCTGCTAAACAGCTCAACGGACACACCCCTCTGACCCCTCAGGGTCTACCTGTTATAAACTCCCTCTTATCTCTGTGAATGGTTCTTCTCTGTACCCAGGCTATCGAGCCAGAAACCTGCACAGAAGAGCCCTTCCCATTTCCACATTTCCTATTTTCTTCCCGTCAGCCACAAAGTTCTGTAGAGTCTACCCGCTGAACATCTTTCAAAGCCACCTTCTTTTTTTTTTTTTCTACCCACGAAGCCAGGCTCTTGTTATCTCTAGCAGTACCATAGCAATAGATTCCTAGGGAGCTGATACCAGCCCCCAAAGCACTGTTTTGTGAGTTAGGGAAAGATAACCTTCCTCAAGTGCAAAATTCTAACATTTGTTATTGTATAACCTGTAGCATAGTTGTAACATCAGTGATGGAGAAGGTGCAATGCCTGGTGGCTGTCTCTTCCAGCTGGGGTTAGGCAGCTCCTGACATGGGCCTCACATTTCAGGGAACGTGGTAAGCGTGAGTTCTGGGGTTTGCACAGGACGTTGGAGCTTAGGACAGTTTCATAAATCAATCTTCTTTTTACATGATAGGCTCGAACATGTGCATCTTTTAGGAGTCAGGCAAAGCCCTCCGGGGGGATCATGTTTTTTTTCCCTGGGGTCTTCCCAGGGAACTTTCTAAAATCCTGGTGTGGAGCTGTCTGGTCGCATGCGCACAGGAACCAATGGACCAAGTGTTGTACTCTTGACACCCGGCTCCCTGGCAGTAGAGGACACCGGTCAGCACAGTCACTCTGTTTGACCACCCCCTTGGCCCCTAGATGACATAAGCTTACTACATTCAGAGTCAGGTGAGAGATGGTAGCAGCACAGGGTCTCTTGGAGCAGTCTCCTGACAGGGCACAGTTGCATGCTCTCGTGTGTGTGGTCACGTGTGCCTGGCTGCTCTCCCGCTTTTGTGCGTGACTGTGTATTGGTGAGGTTTTATGGAGGAGGGGGGTCTCTCCTGGCTGCTCCTTGGCTCAATCAGGATGCCTGAAAGGCACACCACTGGTGTACTCTCAGGTGTACTAGGAAATGTTAGCAATCTGAATGGTGCCCCATTGGAGGAAGTGCTCTATCTAATGTATAATCCTTTTTTTTTTTTTTTTTTTTTTTTTTTGCGGTACGCGGGCCTCTCACTGTTGTGGCCTCTCCCGTTGCGGAGCACAGGCTCCGGACGC
>NC_041218.1:79297147-79320304 GCF_002837175.3 Physeter macrocephalus
ACGCGCAGGCCCAGCGGCCATGGCTCACGGGCCCAGCCGCTCCGTGGCATGTGGGATCTTCCCGGACCGGGGCACGAACCCGTGTCCCCCGCATCGGCAGGCGGACTCTCAACCACTGCGCCACCAGGGAAGCCCTAATGTATATAATCTTAATTGCTGTTCAGAGTGCCCATCTCCTGTTAATCTATACTGACTTCCCCTTGCCTCTAGGTTGAAGAATGGTCTTGATCTTGGAATGCTCCGTGATCTTGAACCTGGCAAGCTCTCAAGTCTTTCTGTTCACCATGTCCATTGACTTCATCCCACGTCTACCTTCAAACCTTATGCTTCTGCTATTTGAACTATATTCACTTGAGAGGATGACTTAGATGGTGATGACCCCTCACTTCTGCTCATGTTGTTCCCTTTGCTGGGAATGCCCTTCTACACCATTTGTCTGGTAAGCACCTGCTTAGCGTCTAAGACCTTACAGTCAGTACCAGGAAAGGCCAAGAGTTTTTTCCTATCTTCCTTCCCAAGTCAAATTGTTTACTTCCTGCTTTGTATTCCTGCTGTAGCTAATTCAAGAAATATTTTGTGATTACAGTTGATATTTGTTTCCTTGTCTGCTCATTAGGGATAAATGAAATGGCACAACTTTTAGGATTTTGAAGGTTTGAAGGAAAAAACAAAACTCAGCAAAAATATCCAGACAGGAACTAGTTCAGTGTTTACTTCAACATTTTTGACATTTCTCCCTTCTCCTGTTAGCAGTGCCCTTTAAAACCTGGCTTTCCACATGCTTTCTGTTCCTTTTTCATGGGGCAAGTGATGGGTTGTTTTCTTGAGACACACAAGTCATCTGGGTTTGGTTTTGTTTATTTAGGTGTGAACCTCAGCACTCAGAGCGGCAGTGATTGGAAGGTTCAGTGTTAACCTAGAGCCTCTCTGGGATATCTGCCACAGGGCACCAGAACATCTAATAATAATAATTTTTAAAGAGGTTGATACTGTAGTAGAATTTTTTTTGTTGTTTCATATCAGTTTCTGGTCTCTCTTTGATTTTTATGTGCAATTCCCTTTGAAGCAAAACTGCCATGGAAGGTAAAAGACACTGCGATCATTATCACTAATAATAAAGAAGCTGAAATTGCCTCTATAAAATAATTGTTTTATGTGCCGAATAAAAGAGAATAGTTAATTAAAAGAAGGTCATCAACACAGTCTTAACCATCTATCTATAAAAAATGTAGATATCTCTTGAATATGAAGGAAGTTTGACTACACAAAGAGTAAAGATGACCATGTAGTTTATGGAAAGCTTAATTCTCGCTTAAGAGGATGCTCTTAGCCAAAGAAGACTTCAAATGAAACTCCACATTATGCTGAAAGTAGTAGTATGTGTCAGTCTGTTTCACAAGTAGAGGCTGTGTTTTATTTATCTTTGTGTATCCAGGGCCTGGCAGAGTATCTGCAATCCAGAAGGTATTCAATAAATATTTCTTGAAGGAATCCAGACATCCATGATAATGCTGTTTGCAAATGACTCTTTACGATTTTATTTGTGGCATAGAAAGTGGGAATTAATGATCTTCCCCTGTTATGCTGTTTGATGGTAGGGCTGCCAGCAGGTAGTACTTTTTATACATGGAGGAGAAAATGCTGCCTTTGAATTTGAAAGCTGTAGCTGAGGCGGGTCTGTAAGAAGCCAAGAAAAATGTGGCCTCAAGTTGACCTACATTTACTTAAGTTTTCGGTCAGGAGAATACTAAATAAGGAACATGCCTATTTTCCTATTTCAGAGCTTCAGAGACGCATTCACTCATCAAATATTTATTGAACACCTACTTTGTGTGTGCTGGGCCCTGAGCTGGATACCTAGGATAGAAACTTTAATTGTAAACAAATGAACATTATGCCTGCTGTCAAATAATTTAAATGTTTGGATATTTTTATACAGAGAGTGATGGAAACGAACTCATCTCTGTTTCTTCCAACTATCTGCACCATTTGTGAAAATCTTCACAGTAAGTTTACAATTCCCTTTAACATGGTAATTGTTAAGTGCTTGATTCAAAAAGCAATTCATGACATATTACATATATTATGTGCGTTTAAAAATTAGATATACAGAACTTAAAAACAAGTTGACTAACAACAATGTCATGTAAAATCGTTTTTCTTAAGCCCTCTGACAGGGTGTCTTTAAGTAGCACTTAATGCAGTCTTAGAGAATTACCAATTAAAAATCAATTAGAGTAATGTTTAAATACAGTCTTAATATTTTCTTATTTACCTTTTCCTTAAAGCAGAATTTGAAATGATTAAGACCGCAGGGACATGCATAATTTAAAAATACTTAGCATTATTTAAAATGAAGCCCTAAGAAACTGAACGAACAGGAAGTTGAAACTTAACGTTGAAAAATAGGCAAACACGCTTAATTCAAGGCAACTGTTTATCTCTGTGTAACAGTTTATCGGATTGTGGGAAAGGGCATCCACTACTTCTATTCAGGTTCCTTTCATTATAAATCAGCCAGCAGCACATTCCCCAGATAAACAGACTTCCTATTGCAGCCACATTCATACGCAGCGAGAGTTGCAGCTCTGCACTCAAAAGTTCTCCTTTCAGGGACGATGAGTGATGTGTCGACCATAAACAAGCATGTGTAGCCCTCTCTGTAGGCAACCTGCTCACCAGTGTTTTATTAATTGGTGCACTGATAGAATCTTAGGCGTTTGCTGTGAATATAACCCCTGAAAGATGTGGGCAGGAAGCATTTCTATATTCTGCATATGCTAATACCTATTTTCCTTCCTCTCTTGACTTCGCCCAGGGACTTAGTGTTGGAAATGCAATCCAGTTTGACTCAATGAATAAGTAGTTTATCCAGGGGTGATCTAATGCCAGAACCACTCTTACTCTTTCCTAGAAATAAGCCCTTGAGTTGCTGAAAGGCTTCTGAGTGTGCTCAAAGCCTGCACACCCAGCTGATCTGGAGAAAATTTAGGGTTAGTGCTAGCATGTACAATTTGGCTATACATTTGATTATAAAGTTTTCAGCTGCCAGAATTGTAGGCAACAAGAGACATGGCCTTTGTTCTTAGACTACCATTTTCAGATGGGTAAACAGAGACTGTAGCCATAGTGGCGTTTTTAATAGCAGGATGTATCACTGAACCATTCTACTTCGTTTAAGAAATTATTATGAGAAACTGACAATTTAATATCCAATCATTCTTAGCAGATCTAGCTTAAAATTTCTATTCCTTGTAAGCCTTCTGTATTACTTCAGCTGTAAGGCGGCCTAATTCCATTTGCTTAATTTCCTTATAGGTTTTGCTATGTTTATTATGATGATCATGTTTTGTTTTATATTTATTTACATAGTTTTTTAAAATTGAAATCTAACAATTGGAATTTGTTCTTCTTTCCTCATTAGATTGTAAGCTACTGGATATCAAGGTCAATGCCTTAGGCAATGCTGTATTTTCCACAGCAAGTAACGTACATTATTGCCAAATGATAAATTCTAAATAGCATCTAAGTTTTTGAGAGATTGATCAGAAGACTGGAAAAATGATTTGGAAATTCCATTCAGAGAATAAAGAAGATAGCTGAAAAGATCCGTTTTATTTTTTTTCAAAATGATGCTATCGTAGGTCAAGATTCAACTTTGGCACTAGAGAAATTTGGCCTCAATAGCTCTGGTCTTTCCTTTAAATTGCTGATTTTTAAGGAAAAAAATAAAGTAAAATTGGAAAGGTTGAGAGCACTTGAAGAAATTAGAAAGATTAGGAAATGCATTGTCCTTCTGAGAGAGATTAGGAGGAATGGAAAGCAGCACACCAAACAACACTTTATGTTCCATGAAAGTATGAATGACAAGGCAGAAGAGTGGAGGCCAGGCCTATGTATTAAGATTTGAAGTTAGGGAGGATAGTTCTGCTTCCTCTCCAGTTTCTTTAGTTTGAGGAAGCTTGAAATGCCACCATAAATAAAAGATTTCAAATAACCAAAAACTTAAGTCGAGAACTGGGAACAAATTAATCAGACCCTTTCCTGTGAGCCTGTTTTATTCATAGAGAAGATAAAAGAAGCCCAGGAACCCTACGTGACAACAGTGAAGAGGGGGACACTACCAACTGGGATGATGGAGCCAGAAAGAGATGCTGATGGTGCCAAAAGGAGACATGCCCACTTCACTAAATGGCCTTGGACAACCCTCCCCACCTCACAAAACATCAAGTCTCCAATTTCCTTTATCTTCTGAATTTAGAGGGAAGTGTCTTTATGAGGTAGGAAAACGTTGACAGTTGTGCTAAACTTTGGTCCTTAGGGTAATTGCTGGTAATTTACTTAAACAATAATATTAATTTGGGTTGGTCATTCAATATATATTATATTAAAGATTCATTTATTTCCCTGCATGTGTGTGTGTGTGTGTGTGTGTGTGTGTTTGTGTGTGTTGCTATTTCAGCTGTTTTTTCATCCTCAAGTTTCCTAATCTCATTACAAGCTTTGGAATTGGAGCCTCCCCAAAGCCCCTGCAGTGTACCTTTGTCCTTTTCCTCTTAGAACCTGCCAAGTCTACTAGAAGTTACAGGTTTGTCAGTGTGAACAGAGAGTACAGAAACTGGATTTGTCAAAAGCTTTCCTTCTAGCTCTGGACAAAGTAGTGAAGGAGAAGAAATGGAGGAATATTATTCACAGGAGAACATTTTTACCTATTAACAATATGATCCATCAAGTGGATATTATTAGTAATGTCCTATGTGTATACTGTCCTTCCTCTTGAATAATGTCAAAGTGTTTTGGACAATGAATTAACTCTTATTGCTTCCTGAGTAGAGAGAGAGAGAAAGTAGGGCAAATTACTCGATAGTAGTGAAAAGTAAAATACAGAATTAGGATTTAAGAAGACTTTAATAATTATTTTCCAATCAGGTCTTACGAAAGAGAATGCATATCACACATGTTTCCGCAAAAATCTCAGCCCCATCTATCAAATTCTCCTCAGTATGTAAATGGTAAAATGTTTGAAACAGCACTATCTTTGCCTGGTGCTTTTTTTTTTTTTTTTTTTTTTTTGCGGTACGCGGGCCTCTCACTGTTGTGGCCTCTCCTGTTGCGGAGCACAGGCCCCGGACGCGCAGGCTCAGCGGCCATGGCTCACGGGCGCAGCCGCTCTGCGGCATGTGGGATCCTCCCGGACCGGGGCACGATCCCGCGTCCCCTGCATCGGCAGGCGGACTCTCAACCACTGCGCCACCAGGGAAGCCCTGCCTGGTGCTAAATGAACTCTTTAGAGAATCTGTAGCCAGCTTCTGCTTCTGGCCATGTCATAGTAACTGGTATTAGATTTGCCCTCCTGCTGAAAATAGCTATAAAGCTGGACAAAACGTACAAGGCAAACTATGATCTTTGAGAAAAAGAATCACACGAGGCAAGTGCCATGATTACCCTATTCCCCAACATTCTGCATGGGAGTGCTTTTCTGCCATGGTGCAGTGGCAGCCTTTTTGGCCTCCAGAGGCAGAGACTAGAGTTCTTGGCTTCTGAAGTGGTTGCAATTTGTGGGGCAGAGAGCCGCATGGAAATGGTGAGCCTAAGGTCTGTGTTGTGCAAGGATTAGGCTGGTTATACACAGAGTGAGACTCAGTAAGGCCTGGCAGAGATCATTTTCCTGCAGCAGGGTTGAGAGGGAAATATCAGTATCAGAGGTAATGCATACAGAGAGGTATTGGAGTTCCAGCCTAGTTGGAGTAGAGAGAACACACTGGGCATTATTGCACTTTCAATAAAATTCCCAGAAAGTTTACCATCCATGAGTAAGAATCAAGCTCTGGAATAAGGGGCATGCCCTAGGACTACATCTAAAATACACCTGCCTTAACAAAGAATAAAACTAAACTTAACAAAGCTAAAATGATCCACAGTTATTTAAGTACCTGTTAAGGCAAAACTGAAAACTCTTAAAGGAAGTTGACATACTTGAGCCTGCCTGCAATATAATTCCACAGTATACAACCCAAAATCACTTGACATGTAAGAAAACAGGAAAATGGGACCTGAAGTAAAGAGAGAAATCCTTCATTAGAAAAAGGTCCCAAAACTTAGCAGATAAGGACTTTAAATAGTCTATTATAAAAATAAATTTGTTCAAAGACTTAAAAAAAATGAATGAGTAGATGAGGAATCTCAGCAGAGAATGGAAACTATGAAAAAAAGCTGCAGAAAGTTTAGAACACAAAAGTAAATATCCAAAATAAATATTTAATTATCTAGTAAATATCTAAGATAAAAACTTCATCGGTTGTATGTAGGGGAGCACAACAGATTGGAGATGGCAAAATAGTAAACTTGAAGATCGATGAAAAGTAATTATCTAATCTGACCTAATAGAAAAACACTGAAAAAAATTTAACTAAAGCTTCAGAGTTCTTTTGAATAGTAAGTGGTCTAACACAGGTATAATCTGAGTTTCATAAGTAGAGGAGGAAGAAGAAGAAAAAAATACTTGAGGAAATAATGGCTGAAAATTCCCCCAATTTGGTGATAAACATAAGATTACAAAACCAATAAGCTCAGCAAACCCTAAGCAGGATAAATACAAATAAAACCCACGTAGGCAAATCATTGCCAAATTGATAAAACCAAAAATAAAGTGAAAACTGAAAACAGAGTGGAACAGCCCAATTAGTGGGTAACAATATGAATGAGGGATCACTTTCATCTGAAACAATGGTGGCCATGATGCAATGGAATCTTTAAAGTTCTGGGAAAAAACTGGTTAAGTATCCCAGAATTCTACTTCTAGTTCAAATATACTTCAAGAATGAAGGTAAAATAAAAACTTTTTTCCAGGCAACTAAAACTGAGAGATTTCACTGCCGGCAGATTTACAGCAGAGAAATGCTAAAGGGATTACTTCAAAGGAAGAGGAAATGGCACCAGATGGAAAATCAAATCAACAGGAAAGAATGAAGAGCACCAGAAATGGTAAATATGTGGTTTAATGTAGAAGAATACCTGTAAGTCTAACTATGAAGTATTGTCACGATGAGTTCATGAAAATTATATTTGTCACAAATTTAAAAATGGTAAGAAAAGATGAATTCCAATATTATTTGGTTTATCTTATAGTCTGATTTTACTTCTCCCTGTGTGTATATGTTTGCATTTATCCTAGATCTTTCTTTTTTTAACATCTTTATTGGAGTATAATTGCTTTACAATGGTGTGTTAGTTTCTGCTTTATAACAAAATGAATCAGCTACACGTGTACATATATCCCCATATCCCCTCCCTCTTTCATCTCCTTTTTTTAGATTCCATATATATATATGTGTTAGCATATGGTATTTGTTTTTCCACTTTCTGACTTACTTCACTCTGTATCACAGACTCTAAGTCCATCTACCTCACTAAAAATAACTCAATTTCGTTTCTTTTTATGGCTGAGTAATATTCCATTGTATATATGTGCCACATCTTCTTTATCTGTTCATCTGTCGATGGACACTTAGGTTGCTTCTATATCCTAGCTACTGTAAATAGTGCTGCAGTGAACATTGTGGTACATGACTCTTTGAATTATGGTTTTCTCAGGATATATGCCCAGTGGTTATCCTAGATCTTGTTAGTGGAAAACCTTTTTGCCCCTTCTGGAGTTCTGCTAAAAGAACAATCTCTTAGTTCAAAGGCATGCTTCTGAATGTAAGATGGGTCATAGCTGACAGCACGTTCTTCTTTATGATATAGCTGCAAATAGATTCAGTCAGGGTTGAAACCCTGGTGGTACACACTGGTATCGTTGTTCTAGTTGTTAAAATATTGAAGTACTTTCATCCAGGTGGTGAATAGTCAAGCTACCAAGCCCTTTGAATATTTCTCCACTTCCCTGACTACTCTCATTGCCCCACTGCCTCCCTCAATTCCTTCATGTGGCCTAGCTAGAAAAGTGTTCAATTCTGGCAGAGTCGGGTCTTTAGGTTCCAGCTCCAAGAGGTATGGTTGCTGTTCATCTTCTTCACTTGATGCCAGTTGTTAAACTTTTTGCATATCACCCCTGAATTGACTTGCTGAATAAGATATTGGAAATCTGGGGAGTGTTTCAGTTTCAAACAGAATTCTTATCAGCTTGAACAAAACTGGATTTTTCCTTGTAGCTTGATGGATTAGCATCCATTTCCAATTTTTCTGGAAACCATACCACAGTTTTCCTCTGGGAACCAACACTTATGTTCATAAAGCAAGGTGAATCCATTCCTGGCTTGCTAGGTGGCTTGTGACGCACATGACTAACCAGAGTGTGATATGTACCTGACCACAGCAATTCATTCCAGAATGAGCCTGTGACCAAATCATTGCTAACCAGGGTTAATGTGAGAACATTTTCTAGGACCACCAGGAGAAAAGCATCCTCTTTCTGTCAGAGTGACGTAGAGGAATGGATGTAAGCCTGGAGCTGCTGGCAGCCACCTTACCACCATGAGGCAAGAGCCTGTCTGAGATGCAAAGCCAAGAGATGGAGAAATAGTGAGACCTGACAGTCCTGTACATGCTATTTAATCCAGCTAAGATTTCCCAGTTATGTGAGATAATAAATTCCTCTTTGCTTATGTCAGTTTGAAATCTGTTTTATGTCACTTTTCATTAAATGATTCCTGAAGAGAACCTCTCTTGTTTTCCCATCTCCTCCCTTAAAGATACTAAAATTTATTGAGCAACTACTCTGTGCCAGAAACTGTAATGTTCTAAATAGATTATTTTATTTAATCCTATAACTTTCCTCCTACTCAGTTATGCCCCTTCCACAGATGCCTGATGCTGTCCTGCATCTCAAATGGTACCATGGTTTGTGATGGTTTCCATTGTGTTACCCTATTTATGATGGGTTTTCCTAGAAATGAAACTACTCCAAAGCCATCCATTCCTTCATACTCTTATCAGAATTCCCATTTCCTCAATTCTCTTACTTATCACAAATAAAGTCATCTGATATCTTAAGCCTTCGGTTTTTAGCACATTAATGCAAGTTACTTTGTTACCTATTTAGGAACGGTCAAAGTTTTAAATGAGCCAAAACATTGGCTTAAAAAAAGAGAAACATTTTTAATCATGGAATTTTAGATACCTCAGTGTACAGATAATGAAGTATCAGGGCCTGATTAATATTCTTCCAGTTATAATAGCTAAGAACCCCATGCTCAAATAGAAACAACTTGGATATATATATTAGGCACTGTGGGGTTGTGGGCTTAGACTAATTGCCATGAAATAGGCAATTAATTATCATTGACAAATCATCTCCAACCCTTCCAGTCACTGACATGACTTTAAAACCTATTTTCTCAGTTCTTGCTGAAAATTTTGGGGGAAGTGTATTGGTGTGCTTCCGTTGGTTGGTATGAGCTCTCATGAGCTACTCATCCATATTTCTTCCCCAGTCCATGTTCAGCGATGTCATGTTGATAGCTTCAAATTGGCCACGGTGGGAGTATTTACAGTGCAGAAATCAGCAAATGTTAATAAACCAGTCCCTTCACAAGTCCCAGAGATGTAGTTGTTAAACATTTACCAGCATACCACTGGTGGTAAATTTAACCATGTGGTTGTAAAGTCCATTCCTAGAGAATGAAATAAGAAGAGCCTGGGAAAGCAGTACAGCAAAATGCTTTAGACAGTGTTTTTCTAACTGCAGATCACAAGCTATTCATGTGTCATGAAATATGTGAGTGAGTTGTAATGAGCATCTTAAAAGGAAATAGAAAAGTTTAAAATATATTAGTAAATATCAAAACAATGATCTAAGGCATGGAGTAAGGGTGAATATTATTTTCTAAAACTTTTTTCATGTGTATTTATGTGTGTATGCGTGTATGTTCTCGGTTACCGTGTAAACTAATTTCTTTCTGGGTCATGGTAAAAAAAAAAAAAAAAAAAAGGCTTGAAAGCCACTGTTTTACAATGTGGGCTCTGTTGTCAACCAAATGTCAGAATCTACTTCCCGGCCTTAGCATATGGCCCTCTCTCTGCCTCATTTTACACATGTGTAAAATGGAGACAAAATTAGCACCTATCTCGCGGGGCTGTTTTTAGGACTAAATGAAATAATTAACATGTAACATTAGCTCAGTAATTGTTAGCTACGATTAGAATCATAGTAGTGAGGATAATTTGTCAACGGCTCCAGTGAATTTGGGAGGTATTCTGGACTCTCTATATAACCACCTCTAGTTCAAGGCTACGGTTGATCCGGGACTGGATACCTTTAACTAGCTAGTCTATTTCCTCCTTTGGTGAACAGACCACCTAGTGCTAACCCTCAGGCATCCTGTCGTTCTCCTGGCTGATGTTAAGAAGCATTGTCACCTTGGGGAATTGCTGGCTGCCTGAGTGATGCAAGGTGGGCCCTAACTTCTAAGATGTCCAGTGAATTCTAGATTGTTCAGTGTTTATGTGTGCTAAGGACCAGAAAATGCCTGGAGAAGATGGAAAGTGACCACCTAAGAAAAAGACGCAGGGTCACAATCGGCTCACAGCCGATTGATTTATTCTGCTTCTTCCGAAAAACCTGTTTTCATACCTGCTCCCTTGATTCTCTCCTGTCATATAGAGTTTTACTGGGAGGCGCTGGGAACCTCTTACTCTGGGTCAATCGGACTAGGACGTTAACTGACTTATATGCCAAGAGCAGATAGTTACTAAGATTCTGCCAGCAAGACTGTCTTAATTTTCATGATCCCACAAGCATTAGGGGCCTCAGCTACAGAGGGTTTGGGCTCTTGTGGCTGTACTAATGGTGTCTTTAAATTCCATGGCAACTCCTCTGCCTGTGCCAACAAGTCTGCACTGCCTTCTGCCCCCGTAGCCAGTCCCTGCCTGCCTTTCAGGGAGAATTGATCCATTTAGTCCCCATCCAAATGCGGGGAGCTGCTAACACACAGCTGTAGCTTGAGTCATAGATTTTCAGCTAGCTGGACTCACGTTGTCTCTTGGGTAGCTTGAACTTTTAAACTGGTTCTAACAACCTTAATCTGTGTTTTGAAAAAAGTCCAAGTTTAACACAAAGTCTTCCTATAACACAGCCTCATGGTTTCCTTTCCTTTCCTTGTGTACTGCCCAAGTTACCAGCATGAAATTTTGGTGCTCTGTTGTTACACAAAGACCCATTTCCCCAGGCAATAAAGGGATGGCGAGACACAAAAGAGTGCATATTGTATGAATCTGCTTATATAGAAGCCAAAACCAAGCTAAAGTCGTCTATGGTGTTGGAAGTGAGGATGGATTTCACTCTTGGGGATGTGGAAAGTTAATGACTGGAAGGAGCATCAGAGTGCTTCTTGAGCGCTGGTAACTTTCTGTTTATTGATCTGGGTTCTTGTTTCACGGCGGGGGCGGGGTGGGGGGTGGGGGGGGAGTGTTCAGTTTGTTAAAATTCATCAAGCTGCACAATTATAATGGATACACCATTAGGACGGACGAAGTGTATGTAGATTACACTTCAGTGAAAATTTAAAAAGAGAAAGCAAGGCTAAAGTGAAAAAGAGTGGGGAACGCAGCCGCTCATTTTAAAAAATGCTTTTATGACAAATTGGCCACAGGCGTACTGACATAAACTTATAGATGTGGGCTTTTTGACAACACCAGCCCCGATGAGAGACTCCCTTAATGCCTGTTGAGAGGCCCTGGTGGAAAATGAGGTGACTTACTTTATCGAGAGTGAGTGTGGGCGATGCAGAGAGTCCTTCTCATTATAATAGGAAGCCAGGCACTTTGTTTTCCTTCCTGCATTTAAGCAAAAACCAGGAATCGGAGTGTAATTGACACATACACCAGTCATAAGTAATCTGACAGTCGGTACCTGCAATTGAACAGCTCAGGCTAGACGGGACCAGAAAGGTGAGCAGTGAGCTCCAATGAGAGGAGCTGAACTTCAGGTGCATTGTGAAGTGAGGCAACTGAGGCTTTCACAGTCTGAGTTCTGAAAAGCAAAGGGAACTAATCTTTGGTTTTCTAATGTTCCAGGGTTCAATAAATTCTGTTTAACATTTTTAAATAAATCACTTACTGTATCTATTACATGCTAGCCCCTCTGGTAGGTTCTAAGGATACAAGGATGAGTGGGACAGCATCCTGGCTAAATACAGTAAAAATATGGTTTGTTGGGACCGTGATAAACATCAAAAGCTAAATTTGGAATGTAAACCAAATGGATTTTGGCAGAGCACTCCAATGTGCCAAACCTGATGAGGACCCAAAGACTCCTGCCCTCATTGCCTTAATCATTTGCTTCTCCCACACAGGTTGTGAAAGATTACCATTTCAAGGTAGGATGGGCAAATCACCTGGCGGAGTTCCAAGGGCTGCAGGTACCGCCGCCTTTTCAATAGGCAGTTAATCTTTGAGTCTGATCATCCTGCCTTCTGTCATGCCTGGTGCCATTTTAGACAAGTGCAAAACTGATGCCCACAGAGACCAATTCGTGGCCCAAGATCAAAAGGTGAGTAAGTAGCAGTCCTGAGAATAGATCTCCAGGCATTTGCTTCTATTATCTTCCTTATGCTCCTTGTTTTTGGTTACCATGGGCTTTCATATTTAAAAAGGTCACAAATAATTGTATGGAAAGTTGATTTTAATTATCCTTCTCATCCCATCTTTTAGGCACACATTATTTTCTCTATGCTCAAGCCTTCACCAAATCCTGATTGCTGTTTTGATCACAGTGGCTCCAAAGTTGGCTTTCTTTTCTCTGTTGCTACTGTTAGATGACATCAACCTTCTATTGATCTTTGTTTCTGACTGCCGCAGCTGCCTTCTAGTTGGATTTCACACACCTCTCTTCTCTCCACTTCCGTCTATTCAACATATTGCTCTAAACTTGTATTCTTTACCTGTGGTCACTTGAACAGGTTCAGACATCTCCTGTCAGTCTAAGTTTAGTGTTAGCATCACCAGTTTCAATCACTTTACCCATTCACTTCTTTTCTCTTCTCTTTTACAGACTATTTTCTTTAGCTCCTAGGAAACACCAACATAACATTTGATGCTTTCTGTTGTCATTCTTAACTCAGCATAATTTTGTAGTCTGGACAAGTTAATTCAGTTGGTTAGCTCATGGCACTTAGCGACGTCTCCATCATTTGATTTGTCCCGGTTGCATTATTCTAGACGGAACTTGTGTCACATGTTTGGTCATAGTCTGTATTGCAGAAACCTGCTATTGGTCATAAAGTAAACTGTTGGACACTCTTCCTGGCAAGCTTTGAATAAACCAGTTATCGTAGCTAAACTTAGAACTAGCAGATCTGTGTAGGTTAGTATGGTCTTTTCTAGCAATGGATGATGTATTGCCAGGCAACACGTAGCAGGTGCGCCAGAATGATTTGTTGGCTATAAATGACTATTTTCTCGTTTCTTTCACACTTTACAATAAATCGCAGTTTTCTTTTTCACTAGATCCTCATTCCTGAATGGAAAATGTAGTTAACATTTTTTTGAGCTTATTTGTAAGTTGTGCTCATTTACTCTTCCCAAGATTTCTGTTGTAAATAGATGAAGAAGGCTGGTTTAGGGGCAGACTTCAGCACCTCTTGCTCAGGACTCCTCGGTCACTGAGCAGTAGAACAGATCTGTCTGATGCCCCGTTCTTTGGCCTTCCTATTATTACTCCCTGCCTTTGAGAATTGTGTCCAAATATCCCAGGGAACAGATAAGAAGAGCGTGAACTGTAAGACGCCTTCAAGTGGCTTGAGTGTCTTTCTTGTGCTTCTCTTTCTTTGAATGCATTTGTGTTGGCTTCACTTAGATTCCTAAAGTATTATTGCCTCAAAATATTTTGTCTCGAGTCTGTACGGGTTCTAGTTTAGTTTCAGAAGACCCTTTCCTCTAGGCCGTGACTCTTGGAGATGATCCTAACTAGGGAGGGGACCTTTGAACATGATTATGTTTCTACACCTGGCACCCACTAGCCTTCTCACCATGGCCATCTTTGGAGCCAAGTCCATCCACTGTCCAGATGTTTCTTTAACTTGTGGCTTAGCACAAGCCATTTCCACCTTACTGTTTAGCGAACATATCGAGTAATAACCTTGGGGAATTTCAAAAGCCCTGAACTGCAATTCCTGTCTGCAATTCCTGCAAAATTATCCCAGTGGTGTAGATGCTGAACTAGCCAAGCATCTCCTCCACAGCCTGCCAGTGACCCATTTCACAATGGGAGGGCTGCCACTTTATAAGGCCTGCAGTGGGACACACAGATGCTACCCAAAGGATGGTATGTCACATGACACCCAGAGGAAAACTGAATACCCAGGGAAAGCAGAATTTGTTCAAAAACTTTATTTCTTCATTAGGTCGGAAACTTGTAGTGTAGTAAGAATTAGAAACTGAGCTCTGCTTTTATTGATGAGAAATAGCACCTTTAGTTAAAACTGCACAAAGAATGAGCATATGGTGTTCCTTAAATATTACTGACATTGCGTGGACTTTATATGAAATCCCTCACTAGACCCTTAGCATCTGAGTGTGTTCAATGCTGTTTCCATGTTGATCGAAACAAAGTTGCCCTCTAATACTCCCCTGGGATGCATTATTTGAGCTGTGAAGGCTTGACAGATGAGAGTCAAGAACAATGAAGGTATCTTTGACATGGGTGAGTCAAAAGAAGATAAGGGTTCTTTCTGGGGTTTTGAGTGGTTTCTGACAATCAATGAACAGGACAGTAGCCTAATTCCATGAAAAATTTCACGGTATACCTCTTTAAAAAAAATATTTCGTTTATTTATTTATTTATTTTCTTTATTTTTTTTGGCCGTGTTGGGTCTTAGTTGCCGCACGTGGGATCTTCATTGAGGCATGCGGGGTCTTTCGTTGTGGCACGTGTGCTCTTCGTTGCAGCGCCAGGCTTCTCTCTAGTTGTGGCGTGTGGGTTTTCTCTCTCTAGTTGTGGCTTGTGGGCTCCAGGGCGTGTGGGCTCTGTAGTTTGTGGCACACAGTCTCTCTAGTTGAGGCGCGCAAGCTCAGTAGTTGTGGCGCGCGGGCTTAGTTGCCCCGCGGCATGTGGGATCTTTGTTCCCTGAGGGGGATCGAACCCACGTCCCCTGCACTGGATGGTGGATACTTTACCACTGGACCATCAGGGAGGTCCCATACCTCTTAATGTACTAGCTCCACTGCTTCTTCCTCCAAATAGCCACTATCCTTGGCATCACTATTCATGTTCTTGTTTTTAATATGTGTGAGTATTTGTAGATGATAAAATGTTTCAATAGGAAAGCTTTAGAAATAGTCCACATTGACCCTTGATTTCTCAATTTTTCATATGAAGAATCTGAATCCCATGGGGTAAGGAGATCCCTATTTTAGGATCTTGACTGAACACTTAGTTAAGGGCTCTTGCCCTGGATGAAATCTAGTCCGCATGTGGTGCCTATTTCTGTGGTTGTAACACACTGCTAGAGTCTTTCAATATGTTTTCTTCTTCTACATAGAGACCTGTTACTTTCCCACAAATGATTTGGAATTCCTGCTGATATTTTCCTTCCATTAGACAGTGCCGTGCCTTCCTGAGGGGACAGTTTGTTAAAGAGTCAGGGATACTAGCCGGGTGAGCCAAGGCAGACAAAGAGGTCTTCCATTGTTAAGTCGCAAGGATGGATGGCAGCTAGTTGTAGGAAACATAAGGTGTGTATTGGCCACATGCTGTTGCTCTGAGAACAATGGTGAAAAAGTGAAAGGTTAAGACAAAAGCAAAAATCAAAATAATAGATGTGTCCACAGGCTGTCTGCTGCCAGGTAGGGAAAAAGAAGAAGGATGTTGTCTGGAGGAAGGCAACTACTTCTGTCTACTGAGCTTTTGAAAAAGGTGAAGTTAACCACAGGGTGACAGGGAGAGCAACAGTGGGGAGGGCGGGCTAACAGAATGCTGACTGTTCCTCGCAGAAACGTGAGCTCCAGGCTGCGCTGCTTAGTGGGCTGTGAAATCACAATTAACAGAGCAAGCGTTTTGTAAGTGAGCCGAAGCTGCTTCCAATTACATCCTGCTATTAGCTGCTTTTAGAACAACCACATTGAACAACTCCATGTTCATCGAACTGTGATATGGTCTTGAAGAAACCATTAATAAAAACGGTCGATGATAGTTACCCTCACTGTGTTGATATTTTAGATCTTGGCCATTTAGGATGTTTGCCAAGGTGGGCTGCCGAAGCAGGAAATGGGTTGAGTAGAATTGGCAACCAGAGCTGATGGTACCAAGATATTCCAACAGAGTCTACCTGAGGTTTTCATTTATCTGTTTGTGTACTTCTGCTGAGATTATACCTGGATTCTGTTGAATGTAATTGAGGCTAAACCTCCGCAGTACCTGAGGTGTAGACAAATGAGTGGGAGCTCAAGAACACAACGAACCTATAAGGAAAAAGAGGCTTTGATTTATGTAGAAGATTAAAGATGTTAAATATCACAATTGCCCATGTAAAAGCCTTTTTAGGAAATAAAATGAGCTCATAGAAAATATGATCTAAAAAAAAAAAGAAAAAATATCCCCTGTCAATTTTCTCCTGAAATAATGGCTTTAAAATCCTTTTTGACCCCTAAGATATTAGAGGGTCCGTTATCATTTCTGTTTTGAGACATGTTAGTGAGGGTTTAGAAGCTGTAAAGGAGAGCACATTTTATGGATAAAACATTGTTTTGTTGAGTGGAGTGAAAACTAATTAAGCTGATGTGGCAGCTAACTTTTTACCACATGGCTCAAGGGTGTCTGCTGAAGTTTTTCTCAGGGTAATGGGATGTGTAATGGAATCATGGACACTTACATGTGGAAGTGAACTTACAAACGTCTCTTCCAGTTCCTCTGAGGACCTGGAACAGTGAGTAGTCTCGTCTGCCTTATTAAATCACTTGAAATCAGAGCCAAGACTAGAACTCAGTTTATGACTTCAAAAGTCCTCTGAGCATGTTGTCTCCATGGAAATGAGTTGGTGGTCTTTGCTGTACTTGATCTACAAAATCAATGCAGAGTTGACACTAGAATCTGAAGCCCATCTGAGACACTCGGCTCCTTCCAGTTTTTGTCAGGCCCAAGTTGTGTGATGTTTGCCAACCCATTCAAAGAAGCTGATTCCAAATGGTCTGCTTTACCCAAGAATCACTAAAAGTACTACTGGCTCTCTGTCCAATATTCCTTTTTTTTTTTTTTTATAAATTTATTTATTTATTTTTGGCTGTGTTGGGTCTTTGTTCTGTGCGTGGGCTTTCTCCAGTTGCGGCGAGTGGGGGCCACTCTTCATCGCGGTGCGCGGGCCTCTCACTGTCGCGGCCTCTCCCGTTGCAGAGCACAGGCTCCAGACACGCAGGCTCAGTAGTTGTGGCTCATGGGCCTAGCCGCTCCGCGGCATGTGGGATCTTCCCGAACCGGGGCACGAACCCATGTGCCCTGCACTGGCAGGCGGATTCTTAACCACTGCACCACCAGGGAAGCCCCCAATATTCCTTTTGAGTAAAGTGATACAAGCCCTGTGAAATCTGGCCTTAGCACATGCACCAGGCTAGGGATTCATCTTGGCTTAGAAGGTGAAACAAATGTGATGAAGGCCATGGCTGGACTCTGATGAGTTTTGTGGCCTTGGGTAGTCTCTGAGCTTTAGTTTTCCAGTGTATAGAACCAAAGGGTTGAGCTGAATGGTCTCTCCAGTATTCTCTTACTTGCACATTTTGTTTTCCATCCTCAGTTCAAGGTTGAAAAATATTTCTGGAATTCTAGAGGTCTATCTACTTAACAGCACTTCTCTCTGTTCTCATATACAGTCTAGAAGTCTATGGAAGTCATTCAAAAATATATCTTTTTCTGTACATGGCTGACCCTCTACTAGTCATGTTTTTGGTTTTGTGTCCCAGTGTAGGGTTACATTAGACCTATCCTGGCTTTCTCTCATTTGTCCACTTTCCTCCCCCTCCAAGGATGGAACTCAAACACAGAGGTATAAGAATTGAAATGAAGAAGTAAAACTATCTCTATTTGAGGATGGTAGCTTGATTCCCGAAAGAATCAATGGAAAAACTACTCTAAACAAAAAGAAATGAGTAAAGTAGCAATTTATGAAATTATCATACAAAAATTAAACAAAAATCAGTTCTACAGGTAAGTATATATTCAATGAGCAACAACATTCTTTTTGCCAGTGCCTCTCCAGATTCTAGAAAAGCACATTTTACAAAAGAGTTCTCAGGAAGTGCTGATGGAACAATATTTATCCTAGTCTTACATGTTCATGACAGTTTTCTTTCTTTTTTATGGTGGTTATACTTAAGGGTCAGTTTGAATGGATAGAAAATATTTGGCTCACATTTGCTTTCTTTGAGCAACTTAGATATATTACTCAATTGTCTTCTGGTAAACCATTGCTGTTGTAAAGTGTAATGTCAGTCTGTTTTTTTTTTTTTTAACCCTTATAAGTGACTTAGTCTGTTTGCCTGAATCTCCTCCCTTTTGTTTTTAAAATGCCCCATAGTTTTACTGGACAGTGTTTTGATACTGACTGCCTGGTTTGATTTTTTTTTTTCCCCAAGTATACAAAATGCCCTTCAAAAAAAGATGGAACACAAACAAATTAGTCTTAAAATAAAGGTTAGAGAGCCAGATGAAGAAAACACTAGAAAAACATTCTCAGGAACTCAATATCATTGAAAGATATTTAATGTTTGCTGCCTACCTAGAAACAGCTTTGTATTTTTAGCAACATTGGAAGAAAACGAAGGGAGAAAAAAAGAAAAAGGAAAAAAAAGAAAAAAACTTGAGGGCCTACTTTGTTTAAGTATGGGACTAGGCATATCCCTACAGTTCAAGTTGGTCCTCTCCATCATTCATTTCAACCAATATTAATCAGTGCACTTACATGCCAGGCACTCAAGATACAGAGGTGGATGAGACAAATACAGTCTTTGTCCTCAGTGAGCTCACCTAGGTGGATTTTTTTTTTTTTTTTTTTTGCGGTAACGCGGGCCTCTCACTGCTGTGGCGCGGGCCTCTCACTGCTGTGGCCTCTCCCGTTGCGGAGCACAGGCTCCGGACGCGCAGGCGCAGCGGCCGTGGCTCACGGGCCCAGCTGCTCCGCGGCATGTGGGATCTTCCCGGACCGGGGCACGAACCCGTGTCCCCTGCATCGGCAGGCGGACTCTCAACCACTGCGCCACCAGGGAAGCCCAAGGTGGATATTTTATCTTCAACTTTACACAAAAGTTCCTGTGCTTTTGTCAAACTATAGATTTCATTTAGAAACTCTGGAAATACGACCCCTCTTTAAAAAATTCCTCCTAGCCATGAATGTCAAAAAAATGGGTAAGTATACATGTAACTATCAGAATGACATAGCACATTTCATCCAAAAAATTCTCACTCCAAAGGTCGTTTTTCTTAGTCTGCTAAGTTCTTGGTCAACAGTTCTGTAGGAAGGCATTCATGTCATGTTGAATTGGAGGCAGAGCAAGGCCATGTGACTTCTCCAAGGTCACTGAGTGAGATGGCAGCAAGTCCTTGATCCAATCTGCAGGTGTCTGGGGAAGATTTCTGAGTATATTGTTTTCACCTTCCTGACTGTTCGCTCAGATTTTTCTGGTGTGCAAGTTGCCAGGTTTGGAGGCATGCTAAACCTAAGCCTGCCTTCTCCAAGGTAGGCCAGTGCTAAAATGAGAGAGGCCTCTCTCTATCCTTGGGCCAAGGCCCCCTCTCCCCCAGCAGCACGGCTGTGAATAGTTAGATAAAGCGCCCCTCCCAGTACCCTCGGGGGCCTTGGGCACACCTGCCAAGTCAAATGCACTTTATCTCAGTCAAGCATTGTCTGGCCCTCTGCTGTGGCCCAACGCCCAGGCCGTTGGCTGCTGTTTGACAAAGCCAACTGGAGAAGGAAATGACCCCAATGCCAGCCCTGGGAGAGGTATGAGATGGAAAGGAAATTTCCATAAGGTAAAATATGCAAATGAGAAAGCCTGGCTTTTCTCCTCCACATAAATCAGCCGCTTATCACGCTGGGCCATGAAATGCCAAGACAGCCAGTGTACCCAGATTTGGCCACAGCAAAGGGACCCAACGTGAGCAGTTGGCTAGGAGTCCAGGGGCCTGGGCGTTGAGGAATAAAGCAGAGCCCATATGCTTCCAAGGGAGATTTTGGGTATCTTCTGTAAGGCACATCCCATTCTGTATGGTAGAGAATCTATCCCTGCCCTTGTTTTGGTCCCCATGCTAGAGTTCTTGTAACTTCCTTGGTGGCATATTTGGCTCCTCATTCATCTGTTCATGCCCCAGAATGTTGCCACACCTAGTAGTTTAACTCTTACCTCTGAGATGGTGGTACTCATCCACACCCCCATGTTGCTATGGGAACAGGAGGTTGGAATCTTCTCTGATGCCCTAGTGGAAACTGTCGGCAAGTGGTTTGTTGGGGGCTATTTTTGCGCCTCCTTCTTAGCCTCACGATCCTATGGGCACCATTTCCTCTTGTTGGGGCCTAGCTGTGGGAAGTTCTTCATGCTCTCCATTTCAGAAGAGAATCAACAGCTTAGCTATCTGCAATTTTTGCAGGGGCCCAGGCTGTCTGGAAGACACACCCATATGACATTAGGCTGCTACAGAGGGCAAGAGCTTCTGGCTCCCCGTGTCTGCTGTAGCCCTCCTTGAAGAAAAGCTGTAGCATTCTTGAATGTGATCAGCTCCTGCTGTCTCAGTTTTCTCATCTGTGAGATAATGCTAATAATACTTCCCAATGTTGTTGGTAAACTTAAATGAGACAATGCTCCGCCTTTTACTAAACCTTCAATTCTACTATGAGATTTGTTCTTTATACCCATGAGTCTCTTATTATAATATAAATTCCACTGGCAAGAGTAATATTACAAACTTTTGTTTCAATCAATAGAGGACATTTTAAGTACTTAGGGGTGAACAGTTGCTATAAAAGTCCTAAAAACAAGCATTGTCAACGTTCTGATTTGTCCCTGGTCACAGGGCTATGGTGTGGTCAAGGTTGAAGACTGAATCTCAGAATAAGAAAAATAATGTGATTTCAAAAGGGGAAAAAAAAAAAAAAAGAGAGACGTCAACACTGTTTTTAGTAGAAAGGGAATAATGAAGGACCATGCAATCTCTACAGATTCTCTCCGCTTTATTGAAGTTTTCTTTGGATTCTTCAGAGGATATGCTTTTCTGAATCATTGAGGTGCATCTCTGTGTGTGGTGAGGGAGAGGATATACATCTTACAGATCATGGTAACTTGGAATTTAGCTCCTGCCTTTCAATTTTCTCTCAGAAAAGTTCTTATTCCAAGCCCAAAGCAGAAATTATTATTTGAATCTTTCTGTTGCTTTTAGTTTCCATTGCCTGACATTAAAACATACATAGAGAGAAACTACTACATCATTTATCTTTTTGCATGACACATATAATGTTTTATAATTTCCACCTTCAAAATGATGAGGCCATCTGGCATGACATAGTGAGAAAGTCCACGCTTCGTAGTCAGACTTGTGTTTTAATCGTGGCTGTGTGGATTCTAAGCTCTTTGACTTTGGGCAAGTTATTTAACATTTCTGAGCTTCAGTCTCCTCATCTGGAAGGTGGGGATAATAATATTAAACTCTGATTGTTCTTGTGATGTTTAAACAAGACAATACATTCAAAATGTCTGGCATGTGGTTGATACCCAAAGAGTTCCCATTGTTCCCCTTTTTTAAAATTTACAGCTGTAGAAATGGAGAGAGGTCACAGAGAAGAAACAGAGCTCAGTTCTCTAGGCCTATAACACACTTTCCCTGGTGCACTTTGCAAAGCTCACCTTTATTTCCTATATGTATCTCTTTTGAGGGTGGAATTCCATAAGAATCCTTTGCTCAAAGAAATCTTTGCTCAAAACCCTTCAGTGGCTCAATTTCCTACCTAAGCATGTCTAAACTCTTCTTCCTGATTTTCAAGTTCTTTTATATATACTCTTGTATACTGTGCCTTTCCAGTCCAATTTCTTACCATCCTCCCCTATTCTCTGTCACACCTCTTCTGCTTTATTCATTGGTATGGCAGGTTATATTTTCCCAAAATATTTCTGGTCCTACATGCTCTTCCAGAAACTTGCTAGTCTCTCAAGAAGCGGAGTCTATTTTCCATCCCTTTGAACCTGGGTGAAACTTTGTGACTTCCTCATGAAGAGAATGAGGTGGAAGTGACAGCTGCTGTGTGACCTTAGGGTGTAAAAGGGACAAGGCTTCCTGCTCCTGCTGATTTTCCTCTCTCAGGAGGCTCACCTTTAGAGCCCGAACCCCTTGCTGGGAAGAAGCTGAGCACCACATGAAGAGACCATGTGTAAGAGTTCCAGGTGGAGGAGAGGTGAGCTGTCTCCACCAAGCTCTGGCAAAATGGCAGCTTCACGAGGAAAATTAAGGCCATCATCTAAAGCCATTAAGTTTTGGGTGATTTGCTACTCAGCAGTAGGAAACCGGAACAACTTGGGAGTACTGCTTCCCATTTATATTTAAAGTTTTTTGATGGTAAAAGGCATTTCTTTTCTGTTCTTTACTTGGAGTACAAATCAATGCTGGGCATACAACATATAAAACAAAAATGGTCCTTAGTGATCATCTAATCGAACCATTACAGAGCTGAATTTTTTGGAAAATAGATATCCTGGGCCTTATTTCTTGTGATTCTGATGAAGAAGATCTGGGGTGGTGCCCAGAAATACAGTTAAAGGCTTCTGATGAGTATCCAGATTTGGAAACCACTGATATAGTTTACTCTTTTGTCCTTAAAGATGCAGAAATAGGCCCAGAGGCAGGATTAACTTGTTTTAGGTAGCAAAGCAAATGGGCAGAACTGAAACTGGAACTCAAATCTCCTGTCCCTCACCCTGGCTCGTCTTTGGAAGCACCTTTCTTTGTGGATAACTCAACATAGTTGGCTACAGATATTAACTTACTTCCTGTACCACCTGTTCTTCTGAGTAACTCTGTAACACACTTATCTCTGCCCTCTAACACACACTTTATTCTTTTTTTTTTTTTTTTTTTGCGGTACGCGGGCCTCTCTCTGTCGTGGCCTCTCCCATTGCGGAGCACAGGCTCCGGACGCGCAGGCGCAGCGGCCACGGCTCACGGGCCCAGCCGCTCCGCGGCATGTGGGA
>NC_041218.1:79320370-79401086 GCF_002837175.3 Physeter macrocephalus
CCCTGCATCGGCAGGCGGACTCTCAACCACTGCGTCACCAGGGAAGCCTCACACTTTGTTCTTTTAAATGCATGAACTGTTTCTATGCTTTCACAAGGTCTGGGAGGAACGGGCTCTGGAAAAAACAGCAGGAGGGGGAAAATGGTGGGATCGAGATGACTGTTTTCTCTTTGCATGACTGCCAAGGTCAATCCACACATATACGTATATTTCTGCCTTCATGTGCCTGCAAAGGTTGAATTAGACATGAACTGTACAGGTTGATCTCTGCCTCTGCAGTTGACATGCTCACAATGCGCTAAAGAATAGAACACCACAGGGACAAATGAATGAAGTGAAAATCATTTCCTTTGCCCTGGGAGGAAGATGACAGATCAATCAGGGCAGGTTCTGGATGAATGAAGTCAATGAGTTGGAAGTCCTTGCAAAGGGCTTCTTTCTGCTTTTCCAAGTCTTCAGCCAGTTAGACGATTGATTTTTGAAATAACCCAAGAATTTTTAAGAGCATTTTTGCTTCACTGAAATCAGCTCTCACTTACTTCTGCCATAATTTGAATTTTGAATCTTGAATCATTTCTTGAAATTTCCTTGTGAACTTACAAAAAACTCAGTTGGGTTTCAGGTTACCAACTTTCCTCTGAAACTTGATTTTGGATAGGCAGAGGTGTTTTGTTTTTTGTTTTTTTTAAAATCCTGTTTAGGTCTTATTTTATGTTTTTTTCACTGGCAATAAAGCTTGCTGTTTGGAAAGTTTTCTTTTGTCAAAAATTCTTGCTTTTTAAATGGACTTGGTGGCCATTTTTGGACCAACACAGTATTGCTGTGGAATATTTTATCTCATCTTCTGCACCCCAGTCTTGAGTTTCCAGGTTAAGAGAGCATGAGTTACCCCCAGAATGAGTTACTCCAAGGAAGGGCAGGTTACATTTACTTTTTCCTCCTCAAAATTGAAGCCGGACTAATGGAATGCTTATCAGATCTCATTAACTACCTCTCCAGCTGTTACTCACTTCACAATTGGGAAATTTTCTCTTTTTTCCCCAGTTTGTACAGTTTTTCATTTATAGTTTGTGTACTATTTTTCCTCATTTATATTTGGTT
Source organism: Physeter macrocephalus (assembly GCF_002837175.3). Taxonomy (NCBI): domain Eukaryota; kingdom Metazoa; phylum Chordata; class Mammalia; order Artiodactyla; family Physeteridae; genus Physeter; species Physeter macrocephalus. Next base: position 79,321,472 of record NC_041218.1, read on the forward strand.
GCTTTTTCCTCCTGATTTGTAAATTCTCTCATTTATGTTTGGTGTGCTTAAATTTGATTATCCTTGTGGACATTTTCTTGAGGTTTGGATGTTTTGGTTTTAGTGTTAATTTGAACTTTCAAAATAGCTAATATTTTTGAATGCTCACAATTGTGTCAGGCACATTTTATGAATCCAGACATTATTTTGGTTAATCCTCACAGTTTCCTGGTGGACTAAATGATATTCTTCTTCCCATTTTAGAGAAGAGGAAACTGAAGAAAGAAATGAAAATATCTAAGTTCTGGAAGGATGCAAACCTGGTAGAAAGGACTTAATCATTTACTCTCGTACCCTAGGTAATGTCTCCTTTTCCTTTCTTCTGTGTGTACTTTTGGCTCTGATTTTACTTTAGTTAAGATCGAAAGGTGCATGTAGGTTGTCTTAGTTCAATAGTTATCAAATAGACCATGATCAGAAGCACCTGGAGGGCTCCTTGAAACACAAACTGCCAGGCTCCGCCCACAGGGTTTCTATTTAAGGAGATCTGGCCTGGGCTCTGGAACTTGAGTTCTCAACAAGTTTCCAGCGGAGGTGGATGCTGCTGGTCCCGGACAGCTCTTTGAGAATCACTGGTTTAGTTCATTCCCTTCAGGTAAAGTTAAGACCCTTCTGGTTTCTAATTCCATTCAAATGTGGCAAGTTGGTATATGTATATATAGTTGGCCCTTGCAAAGTGTGGCTTTTAACTCTGTGGGTCCACTTGTATGTGGATATTTTTCAGTAGTAAATACTGTAGTATTACTTGGTCTGTGGTTGGCTGAATCCTCTGATGTGGAGGAATTGTGGATGTGGAGGGCACACTATCAATTATACGTGGATTAACCTCTGCATTGATTAAGGATTAACTATCATCAATCAATTTAGGAATTCTTTCTCTCTTTTTTTTTTTTTGCCTCCTAGAGACAGGAGTATGCACGATTTATGATTTTTCCTTTAGCTTTCTAAAGACTGCTGGGGTGTCAGCTCTGACTAAAGCTGTTTCCTCAAGTTTAAGTGGTGCCTTTGGCTGAATGCGCCACAGGAAGCTCGTACCCAGAGACCTGCGTGAAAGAGATTCAAGGTGCTCTCCAGGGGCCATGTGCTAGTTCATTCTTCCTGCAAGCAGGTGGTGAACCTTAACTCATTAAGCAGGGAAAGAAGGCAAGTTCTAAATCAATCTGATTGACATCCTCGCCAGAGTTTGTGAGACATTTATTAGTTTGATGTAACAAACAAATCCCAAGAGGGATAATGTCCCAACACAAAAGGAAGTTATATTTTGCTCAAGTAAATTCCACTTGCGTATTTTTGATGGAGGGATAGCAGTCCCCCAAGCATGATCCAAAGAGACCCATGGACTTTTCATGCATGGTTCTGCCATACTTTTCAGGTGGCTTCCAAGGTTCCCGTGCTTGCCTTCAGTTCAAGGGAAGGAAAAAGTATGTGGAGACTATCTCAGGAGGTTTACAGAAGCCACATCCCACTCATTTTCCATTGATTCTTCCATGTTCTTGGTTAGGGACAGTCAGCAGCCCATCACATCAACGGAAGTATCTAATTCTAGTGGTTCAAAGACTACAGGCTGCTGCTCTGTAAGCTTAGCCACTTTCTAGCTCTTTCGTTACAATCCTTACTTATGGCAGATGTTTATGTATAGCATGGATATGATTTCACTGGGAAGTGATGATTTACCAAAGCCTTTCTAGTCTCTGTTTTCAGTTTATTGACCTTTCTCATTGTTGGCCATCAGTTTTTATCAGAGCCAGCTCTTCTTGGCTCGCTGTTACATTTGGTCTGTTGGTAGAACCTTGAGTTGATGGCAGTTAAATGATTTATTATGTCAAGTGTTCAGGAAAGATGTGAGAGGACTAAGGAGACGAGAGGTTCCTGGGAGATCCAACTACATGGTGTACGGGTCGGAAGGGCAACATTCGTATAACAGGTATCGCAGAATGAAAGGCCCAGGTGTGCCTCCCCTGCCCTTAACCTACAACCCCACGATCTGATAAATGTGCGGTCAGGAAATGGTGATATGATTTAAAATGTAGGTACGTTCTGTAACTCTGAGGAAGTATATGGTGTTCTAGGCTACTTTTAGTACCATGGATCATGCAATTATAAGACATTGAGTTGGCAAGTTCAAAAACCTTCCAGTATACTCCAGTGCCTCCTGCATCAGGAGACTGGATTCAGAATAAAAATGAGTTGTGCTTGGATGCTTGTGAAGCATGTGATCTTGGGCAAGTCATTTAACTTCTCTGAGCATTCATCCATGAAATGAGGACAAGATCATCTGCTTCACAGGAAAGTTGTGAAGATGAAATAAAGTTAAGTGAGATAATGAACAGCAGAGTATCTGGCTTTATATCTGACTCTCAAGTTCTGTCATTACCTGATACTCACATGAACTCAGCTCTGTAGCTCACATTCTAAAAAGAGACCTTTGCCCTAGTCAGACTGGTTTCCTGCCAGTGCCATGAACATGACACTCTGTTCTCCTTGACTTTGCTCAAAAGCATCCATACGTTTTACTTGCTGAGCCAAAAATGGGGAAATTGGGCATCTCCCAGGATGATTTCATTTTCTGTTCTTTCTGGGAGCAGAGGAGGGGGAATGACTGTGGATACAGAGTCAGTGGGAAATCACTCCATCGCTAGTTTCTGACCCTCTATTCTCTGTCCATCCCTGTCGTGGGCACTGAGCATCCTAAAGAAATAAATATATGGCTCCTTCCTGCCCTTAGCTCCTTGCCATTCAACCAGGGGTGCTAACTGCTCTGCCACACTGCTGTCTACAAAATATTCCCAGCAGAGCAGAACTTCTAAAGCTGGGAAATGTTCTTGTGTCGAAACTGACAAGGGAGCATCTCAGTGGTGGGGAAAATGTGTACCATAGATTTCATACAGAATGAAGTGGGGCATGCTGAAATCATAATCAGAGTATTTATCTTTCTTGTCTGGTCTGCCAGCTTATAGATTGATGGATCAGCCAATGCTGACTGTTTCATTATGAATTTACCAATATATTTCATCCTCTTTTCTTCCATAGATGTTTTAAAGATCAAATATGTTTTGTATCATGTCCTGTCCCTGCAGAGGCTGTGTGAACCCTTATCAACTACTAGAAAATCTGCCCCTTGGTAAATTTCTGGAGATCTCTGTGTGCCAAATGGATGTGTCATAAAGAATATTTTTATTAGATTCTTCTCAGATATATATATATATATATATATTTTTTTTTTGGTACGCGGGCTTCTCACCGCTGTGGCCTCTCCCGTTGCGGAGCAGAGGCTCCGGACGCGCAGGCTCAGCGGCCATGGCTCACGGGCCCAGCCGCTCCGCGGCACGTGGGATCTTCCCGGACCGGACCGGGGCACGAGCCCGTGTCTCCTGCATTGACAGGCGGACTCTCAACCACTGCGCCGCCAGGGAAGCCCCTCAGATATATTTTTTTGAAGGTGAACAAAGTAAACTATGGTAGATTGGAGCTCATGCTGAGAGAGCAGTTATTTACTGTGCTTAATAATAACTAACAAATCAAGCCTTTCATTATGTGCCTGGCATTGTGTTACATACTTGCTCATTTACTGTTTGCAAGAAACCTGTGAAGTAGGTATGGTTAGTCCTGTTTTACAAGTGAAGTAGCCAGCGTTCAGAGAGGTTCAGTAAGGGCGAGAGGAGCACAGGACTGGAGTCTCAGGCTCTTGGTCTGAGCCCGGTTCTGTATTCGATTGTGTCCTTGGGCAAGTGAAGCAAGCCCTAAACTTGTTTCAGCATCCGTAAGATCCACACTGAAACTGTTGTTGTGAAAGTTAGTACCATGGATCATGCAATTATAAGGCATTGAGTTGGCAAGTTCAAAAACCTTGAACATGTGAAGTGCTAAGAACTGGCTTGGTCCTTAGCACTTATTAAACATTAGCTCTCACCCATAAAAGGCACAGTCAGGATTCAGATCTGGAACTTTCCGTTTCCTAAGTCCATCCTCTTGAGCCCAAGGCTATGTTTATTTCTGTTTTCATGCTGAGCTAAAGTCTGATCTAGCAGGCGAGTATAGCTATTTATGAAAGAACCACAGCAACGATCTTTTTTTTTTTTTTTTTTTTTTTTTTTGCGGTACGCGGGCCTCTCACTGCTGTGGCCTCTCCCGTTGCGGAGCACAGGCTCCGGACGCGCAGGCTCAGCGGCCATGGCTCATGGGCCCAGCCGCTCCACAGCATGTGGGATCCTCCCGGACCGGGGCACGAACCCGTGTCCCCTGCATCGGCAGGCGGACTCTCAACCACTGCGCCACCAGGGAAGCCCACAACTATCATTTTTGAAGTGGAATTGGATGGTTTCTATTCTTTATGGGCCTTAATAACAGTGTTTCAGGACTTCCGTCACAAGAGTAAAAATAAGGATGACTTTTCCTGATGAGCCTGTTAGGAAAATTTCATTAGGTGTGGATTCAATTCGAAAGAAACACACACAGGCAAATTTTGGTAGAGTTCTGGGAAAGTGTGTTAGTCATTCACCAAATCTAGTTTCTCCTCTCCTTGGGTGCATAGGAAGGTAATACATCTCACTCTCCCGTGATTGAATTCAGCCAATGGAAAATGAGTGGGATGTGGCTTCTGTAAACCTCCTCATGAGATAGTCTCCACATTCTTCTTCCTTCCCTTGAACTGAAGGCAAGCACGGGAACCTTGGAAGCCACCTGAAAAGTATGGCAGAACCATACATGAAAAGTACTTGGGTCTCTTTGGATCATGCTTGGGGGACTGCTATCCCTCCATCAAAAATACGCAAGTGGAATTTACTTGAGCAAAATATAACTTCCTTTTGTGTTGGGACATTATCCCTCTTGGGATTTGTTTGTTACATCAAACTAATAAATGTCTCACAAACTCTGGCAAGGATGCCAATCAGATTGATTTAGAACTTGCCTTCTTTCCCTGCTTAATGAGTTAAGGTTCACCACCTGCTTGCAGGAAGAATGAACTAGCACATGGCCCCTGGAGAGCACCTTGAATCTCTTTCACCTTCGCCTACCTGCTAGCCCCTAAGGATGCTCACACACCACCCCCCCCATAAGAATCAGTGTGTATGCATCAGCTTTCTCTCCCATTCTCGTGCTGTTCAGTACTATCTAAGTGTTCTTCTGTATTACATATCATCACATCATATCATACTGTATCATATCAGTATCATATCATTAAGTTTCAAATCAGACAGAATTTGAAACTTAATTCAGCTCACAGCTGCTTTAAACACAGTGGGGAAAGTAAGCTGGGAAGACCTGCAGACTCACTGTGCTTCCTTAGTGACCATGTAGCCTCGGGCAAACCTCCTTTTCTCTTAAACCCAGTTTCCTTGTCTGTAAAATGTGATCAATGCCTGTGCTGCTTCTCTCCTGCGATGCTTTGAGGATGGACATACCGTTTATGAGAGTGTTTTAAGGAATTGGGAAGTGCTCTGCGCGGCATTGTAACTATTATTTATATGAAAATGTGCACCTCAGAGACTTTACATTAAAATGGTAGTTGTTTAGTCCCTTTACCAGATTTCTTTTTATTGGTGGAAGGCAGTGTGCTGTATTAAAACAAATTGATAGACAGCTTTGTGGGAATCTTACATTCCAGTGCTTACTAGTTGTATGAACCAGGAATTCATTGAACTAGTAGCTCCATGACTTGGTTTTGTTATTTGTGAGTTTTGGTTAATAATGCCTACTTTGCAAAGTGTTGGGAGGCCAAATGAGTGCTGGCAAGTTAGACGCTGAAAGATATAAAAAATAATATATTTGGTGGATTTGCTACAGGTCAAGATAATTCCAGTATTAGTAACGGTTTGCATGCATGTTAGCAAATATTTAACAGTGGAGATAAGGAAGCAGCCAAACAATATTGAAGAATTAGAAGTCACTGTCAATTGGAAGGCAGATGAAGCATCTTAGAGAGCATAATGCTAGCCACTGGGATATTATTTTGTCTGACTTACAAAATTTCTAATTATGTGTGATGTTCATAAGAACGAATGCTTCACACAGAGAGTTTCCTTGTACTGAGGAGTGTGGTGATTGACAGCCAGGCAGCTCTGCCCTTAAGTGAGGAGTGAGGCCTGAAAAGGACACAGGGTAACAGCAGGGCAATCATGTCATCATCAACCACATGTGCTCACTCTTTCCCATTCCAGCTCTTTTAACATAATTTCTCTTCAGATCCCTGTGGTCTCTTGTAGATGAAGCTTCACTATCACATTGAAATTTTGATCCAGTTTCATATGCAGATAGAGAAACACCATCCTCCCTGCTCCCTTTATTTCTTCCCCTCCAGTCATTTTAACAAAATGTGTGAGACCATTACCGATAGTAATTATGATAAACTTTCACACATCGTAGGTTTGAGAAAAGCTTTTGCAGTGTCACAGATTATTCTCTACTGAGTATAGTGGAAGGAAATACATGTGAGTGTGTGTATAAGAGAATTGGGGCTCTATTTGAGCCAGTGTGTGTGTTGATGGGGGGAGATGCAGGGTGGAGGAGGGGAGGAAGACGAGGGAGCTGTGGCAGTGGAAATACAAATAAAAATCATCAGCGAGGAAAGATGGAGGAGAAAAGGAGAAGAGGAGGACAAGAAGAATTCTACCAGGTATCCCAAACTAGTCATGATCAGAAATACAGCTCTGTGTGTACCTTTGTCTGTGAAGGACATTGTTAGAGGGCATTGTTCTGGAACGAAGCTGCCTGCAGAGAGATTTCCTGTGTGACATTTATGGGCATATGAGGTTCTTTTTCTTTGCAAGTAAATATTGGAGTTATCTAACCCTAACATGTCTGTGAAGAGATTTATGGCTTATGACTCATTCCATGTTACTGATGGGGAGAAATAGGGGAGAGAAACCGAATCCAGAAGTAATCTCTAAATTTTTTTTTTTTTTTTGGTACGCGGGCCTCTCACTGCTGTGACCTCTCCCGTTGCGGAGCACAGGCTCCGGGACGCGCAGGCTCAGCGGCCATGGCTCACGGGCCCAGCCGCTCCGCGGCATGTGGGATCTTCCCGGACCGGGGCACGAACGTGTCCCCTGCAATGCCAGGCGGACTCTCAACCACTGCGCCACCAGGGAAACCCCCCAAATTTCATTTTAAGCCCTAGTTTCAAATGGCAGAACTGTTAACAAGCAGCAGAACCGATGGATTTAGTGTCACCTCCTATCTGCCTGGAACCTCTCCCAGAAAAAGAACTAATTCAATAATGAAATGGCTCAAATCAGTGAACAGTAGAGGTGATGGAGGGATCCAAAGGCCTTAGAAAGAGGCACACTGTATAATTCATGCTGCGCTGATGTTTAACCTGTCTTTTTCTCATTCTTGAACAATTAGTAGTTAGAGGTAGAAGAAAATGACTCGAGTATCTCAACTATATATGGCACCGTTTATCCTACCAGATGCTGTATGGAGTTCCCAACCCATACTTTCTTTACCTACTTTCCTAAATAAACACTTGGTCTCAACAAAACTGCTCCCTATTTCCCTGTTGCATCTTTGCTTCCTTAGAAATCACTTTCTCTTGCCCAGTCTTCACAAGTCTTTCTGCTTCTTGAATACCCAACTCAACTCTCATCCGGGAGGCCCTTTTATAACCCAATATAGGTGCACTTCTAAAATGTGACCCATCCCTCTGGAGTGACAGATGCTTCCTATCAGTAGGCTCAGGTCTGCCTAGCACTTCCAGGAGGGAAGAGTGACAAGAGCCTCAAGTCGACCATTTTCTGGATTTAAGCTCAGTCTTTTTTCCATAGACTGGGAATCCAGTGTTTTAGCGAGTGAGCTTTCAAGTAGCAGCCTTTACTGTCTCCCCATCCCTTTTTCCCCTGTGGAATCTTTTATATACTCTTCTGCCTCAGTTTTGTTGCTTAGCATTTGTTTCCTTCTCAGTCTGGATGCCCATGCTATCTGCGGAGTCCATAGCACTTACCCAGATCACGCTAGCCCTGTGCTTTTGCGAGTGCGGTGCTGGATGTTACTTCAGCTGTTTCTCTATTCTGTGAAATGGTCACCCAGGATGATCTTTCACCTTTCTTTAAGAGGTGCTTAATTCCTAGTCTCCAGCTACCATTTACGCCTGCTACCTGAGTGACCATTGAAAAGTAATTGCAACTTTTTAAGCCTTCCTTTCCTCCTGTGGAAATCAGCATAGTAGTAATACTTACTTCATAGGACTCTTTGGAGGATGATCTTAGTTAATCCTTGGCACATTGCCTGCCATACAGTAAATGCTCAAAAATATTAGCTGCTATTATTGTTTATGTTCTTAGTATCATTATTTATATGCTATACCTGTTGAGGTATAGTCTCTGAATTGAAATCTTCTGTTTGAACCACACCTGAGCTTGCCTTGCCCTTTGGACATGAACTACCACCTCTGTAGCCAGGTTCATTTCCTTAACCCTCATTCTCACATGCCTTAGATTTTTCTTCTTCTCTAGCTTGGATCTGCCCCATACTTGGGTGTACTTGAGTCCTGACATTATAGGACTTTGATATTTCTGTTCTTAAGACACCTAGTACACATTGCCTTAAAACTTAGTTATTGATTTTATTCCTTCTCTGCTAACTTGTAGACTTCTTATGGTCAGGGATCTTATCAATTACATTGTTGTGTCTTCTAGTATATCTTACATATGGAAGGGTCTCAGTATATATATTTTAAATAATTGAAAGTTTGTCCGTACAGAATGTAATACCCATCTTAAAATTTAATCTTTCCAATACATACAACCCAGTGTTCATAGCAGCACTATTTACAATAGCCAAAACATGGAAATAACCCAGATGCCTATTAACGGATGACTGGCTTAGGAAGACAAAATATATATGTATATATATATATATATATATACACACACATATATATATACATATATATGTATATATATACACACACACACATACATACATATGTGTATATATATATTTAAATATACACTGTAATATCACTCAGCCAAAAGAATGAAATACTGCCATTTGCAGCAACATGGATGGCACTAGAAATTATCATACTAAGTGAAGTGAGCCAGACAGAGAAAGACAAATATGATATCACTTATGCAGAATCAAAAAAATAATACAAATGAATCTATATACAAAACATAAACAGACTCGCATAGAAAACCAACGTAGGCATCATGTTTGTTAGCTCCTGGCAAGATTTTCTTATATTGGAATAACAACATGGAAGCCAGTAGCCAGGAAGGATGTCGGTGCCAGTGCATACATGAGTGAGCATACATATGCACATGCATGTGGTAGATCAGTGTGGAGAGATGCTCGGGTGGGGAGCTTGTTAGGAATCAGGTTCAGAAGTTCAGGAGGGAGTTAATGTTGGTGGTGGTCCTAGAAACTGGAATGAAAGGGTTGTAACTGTGAGTCATTTCATGGAAAAAATAAAAAGAATTCGGTAATTGATTTGTGTAGTGAGTAGAGAGAGAGAAAAATCAAAGATGATTCCTAGGATTCAGACCCAGGTGACCAAAAGAAAGATGGAATTACAAACAGAAAGTGGAAGGTTAGGAGGAGGAGCTTGTTTCGGGAAGGGAAGGTGACATGATGAGTTTAGTTTTGGAATTTGGGCAGCCAGTATTTAATCAGTAGCATACAAGAGATAGCTGGAAATCTGGACTATAGATCTAGAGAGGGTGTGAATGCAATCAAGCCTGTGGAGGTAATAATTGAAACCATGGCATTAAATGAGCTCACTGAGAGAGATGACATTGTACAGGATGTAGGTCAAAGATGGAAATTTAGGAATGCCTAGATTTGAAGGAATGTGTAAAAAGCACAGCCAGGCTAGGAGACAGAGCCAGAACATTCAGAAAAGTGTCATCATAGAAAGGAGTTCGTCATGATCTAGTAGTGATGAATGACTCTATCAAATTGTTTCGGTGGATTTAGTGAAGATGAGGGCAGAGAGAGGGCCATTTTATGAGTATTTGGTATTTGGCAATTAGGTTGCCATAAATGACCATCAAAGGAATTTTTGTTTTTTCTGTATAGTTGTTACAGTGGAAGATAGAATGCTAAGGTTTAGGGATTAAGTGATGAAAAAGTAAAAGCAAGGAGTGTAGGCTACTTTGCAAAGCAGCCCATTTTTAAGATCTAGGAGTCTAAAACGGTTGGAAGAAAGTCGGTCTGACCAATGCTTGTTATTTAATTATTTTTGGAGTGTGTTTCTTCATATGTATATACATTTGAAGGTTCAGGAAAGATTCGAAGTCCTGTCCTTTCTGAAAATTTGGCAGAAATTAGATGGTTTCTAGAGTTATTAAGGGGAAAGACACAGTGTGATTTCCAAAAATCTACTTTTCCTTATGAAAGTGCACAAAATAAATGGAGTAACAAGTATGATCTACACAAATGAGCCTCTAGGAGATAGGAATACTGGGCCATTCCTTTCCAGTGAGACCCATCATATTTTTTAATAGCTTTCCTCTATGGCAACCAGACACACAATTTTTTAATAGTAATTTAGATATTCTGGGTTATTGAAAGAATGCCCTTGATATTATATGATCAAAGCAATGAGAGAAGTATGATGGGAAAGAGTTTTTTCCATGTGGCTTGTGGAATTATTTCTGTTGTTCTATAGTAACATATACAAATACCTTGCCCAGAGTCTGTTGGAAAACTCATATACATACATGTATATATAATTTTATACCTGTATATATGAAATCATAGTTTTCCTTTCAATGACAACCAAGATATGAGCCATAAGTGAATGGCTCCATTGCTAATGAAAAAGGATAAAGTTAACACTTTAGAAATCTTAGCTTTTCTCCACGACAGAAAAGAGTGTGCTTGGAATCAGAAGCATAAAGCAATATTTTGTTCAAAATTATTTTTCTGCCATTAGGGAGAGGGTCCCTTTTATGCTGAACAATGTGTAGCACAGGAATACTCTCTAGAAAAATAGAGATGAATCTAGCGGGAGAAAGAATACCATTGGCACACATTTCATGGCAGGCACTATTCTAAGAGCGTTAGATTAGATATGTTAACTCACTTCGTCCTTCCGACATGCTCATGTGGTAAGCCCTATCATCATCATTCTACAGGTGAAGAAACTGAGGTATACAGATGGGAAGAGATGATTTTGCTCGAAGTCAGTAGAGCTGGGATTTGAACCCAGGCAGTGCAGCTTAGGAATAGAAACTTAACTCTTAGGCCTTGCTACTTATAAAGGCCATCAGCATCCTTCAACTAAAAAAATCTGCTTAAAAATGATTTCACAATGGGAAGCTAACCAGAAGTAATTTTGGGTGACTGCGTCCAAATTCACTCTATGAAGATAGAATAAGAGCAGATAAAGAGAGCTATTTTCATTGGGAATAAATTGACTGTGACAACTGTAAACTCCTTATCTTGGAAGGTACTATTTTTACACTAGGAAAAGATAGCCTAGCAAAAAAGCCTCCTCTGGAAACGAAGGAATTAAGTTTCTTTGGACTCTGTGTATCAGTATAAACCCTGTAATAATAATTGTGTGTCTCCACCACTGCATTTCACCGTGCGAAGCCTGGGCTTAATTGTGGTTATCTTACCAGTTTCATTGCCTGCTCGTTAGCTAAATAATAAAATCCTGACCAATGGAACAGATGTGGACATGCATGCCCTGCTCTGTGTGTGGCAAATGAGGGACAGTAAACATATGGGGAAAGTCACACCTGCATACTCACAAGTGATGGGACCGGCAGAAGCCTGTGGGGAGGAGGGGAGAAGATGATGTGAAGGGCGGTCAGCTCAGTTGAAAGGCAGAGTGCCAGAGCCAGGGCTCCGGAAGACCTCAGACCTGATAGCTGATTGGATGAGTTTAATTGATTGGTGTGCTCAACAGCCCCTCTGCCTGGGGAAGAAGGGGATGAATCTCTGAATGCTACTGGTTCCCAAGTTCTCAAGACAGTCAAGTCTGTGCACGGCACGCTTGCTGCAAGTAGATTGAAAAAATGGTGGCCAAAACTATGAGTAGTCCAAATATATTTGACTTTCATTCATCTTTTATCTGGCCTATCTTATGGGCTCATTACAAATTTCAAGGACCTGGCTTTTTAAAAATTTGATCTACAATGTTGTGTTAGTTTCAAGTGTACAGCAAAGTGATTCAGTTATATATATTATCCATTATATATATTCCTTTTTGGATTCTTTTCCATTATAGGTTATTACATGATACTGAATATAGTTCCCTGTGCTGTAGAGTAGGTCCTTGTTGTTTATCTATTTTATATACAGTAGTGTGTATCTATTAATCCCAAACTCCTAATTTATCCCCCCTCGCTTTCCCCTTTGATAACCATAAGTTTGTTCTCTATGTCTGTGAGTCTGTTTCTGTTTTGTAAATAAGTTGATTTGTATCATTTTTGGAGATTCCACATGTAAGTGATATCATATGGTATTTGTCTTTCTCTGTCCGACTTACTTCACTTAGTGTGACAGTCTCTAGGTGCATCCATGTCGCTGCGAATTCATTTATATTTTTATCGGTAGTCCACGGAAACTGCCTTCCTGTCACATACACTTTCTCCTTGGTGGTCTGTGTGGTCTGTGTGAGGCAGAAGGACTGCTGATGTTCCTACTAGTTAGTTTTTTGTGTCTTAATTCTAAGTTCCTAGAGGGCAGTCTACATTCTTTGTACAGTGGCTACTGTAAGAGACTGAGTAAGCAATGGAGGTAGCAGGTATGGAATAGGGTCTGGGTAGGAGCAGGGTAATACAAAGTAGTTAGAAAATACATGGAGGGCTATTCATAGGAAAATGTTTTTTTTTTTTGAACCAATATAAATTGTCTCCAGGATATAACATGCCATTTTGAGACCTTATACTTTATCACTCTGAACATTACGCATCGTGGGCTGGCTAACTTTTTCTGTAAAGGATCAGATAGTATATCTTCTTGGTTTTGCAGATCATATGTTTTCTGTTACATCTCTTCAGCTCTGCAGTGGGTATGAAAGCAGCCATGGGTAATACAGAAACAAGTAGGTGCATCTGTGTCCCAGTGAAACTTTCTGTACAAAAATAGGAGGTGGGCCAGATTGGGTCTACAGGCCAAAGTATGTGGACTCCTAGTTTAGTTCGTGTATGCTCACACTCATATACATAGACCTATGTGAAGTGAAAAGCAGTAACATCTCACCATCTTTTCTCTTAAAATGTTTTTCACTTTGATCAGACTTTTGACCTGACTTCAGACTCTCATTTATATATTCAACATCCATTTGGTCAGTGTTACAAGGTGTTAAGCATTGTACCAAAACATACAGGGGTAAGGAGGAAAAGGGTAGCTTCTTCCCTCAAGAACATTACTGGCTGATGAGGAAGATAGGTAAATACAGATAAGTGCAGAGGCACTGGCATATGTACCGTGACAGCTTTATGTATAATAGGCTGAGGGGAGCACAGGGGACCAGTAACTAATGCCTTCTTCTGAGAAAGAGATGCCTGAAGGGCGTCTTCAAGGACTGGTGGGATTTCAGAATTAGGTAAAGAAGGGGATGGGGCACGGGTGAATGGGGGTGAGGGGTGCAGGGGGAGGAGTTACATCTAGGGATGCAGGGGGAGGAGTTACGTCTAGGGACCATAACAGACTTTGTATGTCTTTCCAGAGAGCTTTTCTCCTCAGAGATAGTCTTGTTTGGTTAAAATTACATGCCTTGCATTAAAATTTCCTGTGAATCTGCTTATGTCTTTCTTGTGCTATATCACCTTCTGCCTTGTGTTATATCTTGCACTTGCCTTCCTCATGCATGTTACTTAATTTTCCTAGAAAAGAAGGAAAATTTTGGATTCTCTCCTAATCTATCGGTTTTATTCTTGGCTGGATCTTGAAGTATTGTTTACCACTTAATTTTGATTAAGTGGTAAACACTTAATCAAACCACTTAATTTTGATTAAACTGAATTTTGATTACATTTGATTCCCACTCAGGTCTTTTTTTTTTTTAAAAGAAGATGTTGGGGGTAGGAGTTTATTAATTTATTTTATTTATTTTTGGCTGTGTTGGGTCTTCATTTCTGTGCAAGTGCTTTCTCTAGTTGCGGCAAGTGGGGACCACTCTTCATCGCGGTGCGCGAGCCTCTCACTATCGCGGCCTCTCTTGTTGCGGAGCACAGGCTCCAGACGCGCAGGCTCAGTAGTTGTGGCTCACGGGCCCAGTTGCTCCGCTGCATGTGGGATCTTCCCAGACCAGGGCTCGAACCCGTGTCCCCTGCATTATCAGGCAGATTCTCAACCACTGCGCCACCAGGGAAGCCCCCCACTCAGGTCTTTGCTTCCCCTGCCTCAATCCTGGCTGCAGCTTCAAGAGAGACACTCCATTGTCTGTTTCAGTATTGTTCCTTATTCCCAGTACTCAGATCTGGCCCCTGACACATAGTTATGACTCCAGAATAGTCAGTATTGACCAGTTCCATGAAGAAGAGTGGTACGAGAGAAAATGACTGTGTCAAAATGCAGTAGATTGCCAGTTGCGGTGCACAGAGAATGTAAACAGTTAACTGGAGCAGGAATTCTGAAATTTGCCATTAAAATGTCTCTTAGTACTTTCATTTTTAATTATGTACTTGAAAAGTAACTTACTTGACATGAGGAAGGAGAGTGGAAAGTGGTGCTTTTGGAATTGTAGTTTCTGTCGTTGTGGATAAGCAGAATAGGCTATTAAATGTCCAAATGGGTGAAATATGGAGGGAAGGATTAGTGATGATGAACTAGATTCAGTAAAGAATCTGGAGAGGACAAGAAGTGGTGTGAGAACACAAAGAATGGAATTGAATTCTTGCAACATGCTGGAGTACCAACTCCAAACCACATTCTGCAATGTAATCCCAATCTAGAAAATGGAGGCTGATCAGAGATAGGGCCCTTGCCATCAAAGAGTTTGGGTGCAGCTCATGAGGAAGAACGGCCTTTTGTTTTGGAAAGCTCTGTCGTGATCTGCAAAATCCTGTGGCTGAAGGAGATGATCACTTTCCACGCTTGGGGGTAAGGGCCTTTCTGAATATACTTAGTTGTGCTTGTGAACTAGAAACTGCCAGAGACATTCTTAGACTAAGAGGTAGACATAGATGCAGTTAGACAAAGATGCGATTAAACTGTGATCTCTGGAGGACCCAGGACTGAGTTTTTGCCCCCCAAGTGTAGAGTCGAAGATGTCACAATAGTACAACTACTTGATAGGTTTCTAGCCCACAAGAAGGACAGAAATAATTACTGTTTGCCTGCATGGCAGACTTTATTTTCCAAAGGTGACTATCCTGCATGTTCCTCTACAGTGAGATTTGCTACTCTCATTGATAGGTGGAGTCTGATTCTCCTACCCTTGCCAATGGGGGGGCTTGCGGTTACCAACAGAATGTAGTAGAAGCGACGTGCATGACCTTTGAAGCTAGCTCAGGAACTGAGAAGCAGCTTCTGCCCTGCTCACTCTTAACCTCATGCTTGGAGCTCTGAGGTACCACATCAAAAGTCTGACTACCCTGACGCTGTGGTGGCCATTCTAAATTCCTGACCCAAAGAACCCACAGCATTGTGTAGTGGTGGTTGTTTTATGGCACTAAGCTTGGGGTGATTTGTTACACAGCCGTAGTAACTGAAACACCTGCTATGTGTCAGGCACTGTGCTTAGGTTTTATACGCATTATTTCACTTAATCCTTAAACCAATCGTTAAAGAATAGTCTTATTACCTCAGTTTTCTAGGTAAGAAAATTAAGATGGAGAGAAGTGAAGAAACTCAACCGAAGTTAGAGCAATTAAGCAGAACTACATTAAGATCTAGTCAAGTCCAATGCCTGTAACCTTTGGTGATGCTAAGAAGTGTTTCCAGTCCAATGATAGAATCACCTGGTAAATGCTATTATTCAGGCTTCACCTCAATTCTACTGAGTAACTTTAAACAGATGCCTCAGGAGATTTTTTTTTTTTTTTTTTTTTTTTTAGTCAGTGGAGAAGTTTGGAAATGCTGTGAATGCCATCACACTAACTGAACTAAATTCTCTCAATAATGCTGCAATCTTCTATTGATGTAACTCTGGAAGACCACACCCAACACAGTGTTTGGCAGAGAACAAGCGCTCATTAACTGAATGCTAAATTGAATTGGCTTTTTCAAACGATCTAACTCTGGCCACTCAAGAGTATTCCGTGACTCAGCAGCAGAGACATTAACTAGGATCTTGCTAGAAACAGACTCTTAGGCCCCATCACAGGCCTATTGAATCAAAATCTGCATTTTTAACAGTATCCCCAGGTGTTTGAAATGCACATTAGAATTCGAGGAACAGAGATTCAACGGATTTTAGTCCTCACTTAGGAAAACTTCCCAGCAAGGAGGGAGTTGGGCTACTTGCTGCTGAGTTCTCCAATGTGAAGAAACTAAAAGAGCTCCCAGGAATGTGATTGTACAACATGGAGATTGTGTCTTCAAGTAAGGCTTTTTAGAAGCTATACAGAGAGACGATATGAGCTCTGAAACCTGGCGGTTACATTCTGTGCTAATGAAAGCTATTAGCGCTTTGCCTGGAAAATGATTTCCTAACTCTTTCCCAGACAGTCAGAGCTAGTGAGCAATCTCTCAGGAAGGAAGCAGTTTGATAGACTCCGGGTTTGTAGAGGGAATCAACAACCGTTTGGCTAATTTGTTTTCAAGCAGTGTCAGGGGGATCTATTTAATCTATTTATCTTTATACCTTCTTGATACCATTGGTTCACACACACACACACACACACACACACACACGACCTATCCACTCCTGTGAAATGGTGACCAAAGTACCTCTTAGAGGAAGTCTAGAAAAAAAATGCATTTTCTCCTTAGATTTACCTCATGTATAGTTAATGACCTGCAGTGCTGATCTATAATTGTAAACACCTGTGATTTCAAATCCATTTGCTACCACACGCACTGTCTTGGACACACATGTTGCATTATGCATCAGCCAGGAGGGTTCAAGAAAGCAGTACAGCTCGGTACAATCTACGACGCCCAAGATGAGCATGGATGTGAAGGCACAGCTGGGGAACAAGGTAAAGACTCCAGGGGTGGGGGGAGGAGCAGGGAGCAAAATCCTGAGTCCTCAGTGTTTTCTTTGCTTAATGGTGATGACCAAATGTCATTTAATTACTAAGCGTCCAAGCAACACCTTCAGCCTCCTTCAAAGTACAGCCTTGTGGCCCCAGGCACTGGACCGTACCACAACTTACATCCCCACAATGAGATGCAAATATATGTTTAGTTTTTTTAAAAAAAACTCTGGTAGTAGAAAGTCCTTTAGTGAATGACTATTCCTACTCTATTTTGCTAATAACGATCCTATGTTGAGCAACTTTTCTTAGCATCCGTTCAACTCCCTTTTAAGGTTAGCGCTAAGAAAGGAATGAGTACTTAGACCCGTTCTTTTTTTCCTGCTGTCAGTACCAGTGGGGCTCAGCCAGTCACCATTCTGTGTGCAGCGTTGTCCCATGTACTAGAAGGGTAGCATCACTCCTCAGCCTGCTCTTCTCTAGACTTGCCAGTTCCAATTTCCTCTACCTTTTCTCACAGGTGTTATTGTCATTCCTTTTAATTTTCATTATGGCTAGCATCTGAACCATTTTCCTCATGTTATTTCATTTTGTTGTTTTAATAATGTAGAACTCAATAGGAGATATTACAGGGCATAGAGTTCTGCCTATATTGAGACTAATGGAGAGATGACCTCTTTGGGGTTCATTCAACAAACACAATTTCTATATTCCCTGTGAATTTTTATTGCTGTTGGAAGAAGTAATTTGCTTTAGGTACAAAATCAAATTTCATGGTGTGGGTAGTATTAGTAGTTCTATTATTTGGAGCTGTTATGACTGCACTAAAAAAGTTAAACTCTAGGTAGTTTTTTTAATTGGGTAAATAGCAGAGTAGTAGAAGTAAATTGAATTAAGACCAGAAGTCCTGACTCTAATTAATGAGCTCTGTGACCTTAGAACTAGCATTTTAAGACTACCAGTAAGCGCCTCTCAATGTAGGCAGCATTAACAAAAGTGCAGTGTGAGCCTCCTGTTCCGGGTAACTCACACTTGGGGTATTTTGTTCCTGAGCCATTTTTCTAGCGTCATGGACAAGTTAGAGCTTGCCCAGAGGCCACTTCCTTGGGGGCGGGGATTGCATCCTAGCCACCCTTGTAGCTTCACGTATAGTCCCTGACATGTATCACGTGCTCAGCAGTGCCTTCGAGAAAAAAATAGTGAATTTATTAACCAGATAGTGGCAAGTCCTGGCACAGATGAGTTCATGCAGAGCTACGTGATAAATTAAGGGTCTAACAGACAGACTTCATACATCATCAAGAGGAATCTTTCTCACATTTGCTAGATAATAAAAAGCATTTTTTAAAAATAGTACTTTCTGAGGATAATTCTAGATATCATAAGTGACAATTGGTGGTAGGGGCGAGGAGCAGGGGCTATGAATTGGTATTTTTCACAAGCACCTCTGAGGATTCTTCTGACCAAATAAGTGTAGGATAGAAGTCTTAAGGAGATGATAAGGTCATGACAAGAATGGCTTGTAATTATTTATTTAAATGTAATTTAAATGTAATTATTTATTTAAATGTCTAAAAGATATTTATTTCTTTCTAATAGAAATAAATATCTATTAGACATTTAACCTGTTGGTGCATTAATAGGGAGAGGTTTTATGGTTCCTCTTAAATCTTATGCTATAGCGGAGTGCTGTGCTCAAATCCAAGTATGTATATATTTTCATGCTTAATTTTAGGTTTAATCCAGTGGCTTAAGTTTAAGATTTGAAGTACCAAAGTGGAATCCCAGAGCAATGATAAACTTATTTATTATGAAATGAGGAAGATATGTGTTATAAAGAAATATGGAGATATTATTTGATCAGATTCCTTTTTTTAATGTGTGTCAGGGAAGGGCAGAAATTTCCAGGTTTTTAGGGGTCAAATAAATGCCTCCTAGATTTTTCCCTTACTTGGTATTTCATCCAAGAGGCCATGAGGAAGAAATTAAAAACTCATCAACAAACCAGCATGAAGGCTGGGATGCTGGAAGCTTTCATCTGTTAAATACGAAGCTCCTGTACAACCCCTTTCGAACTCTTCTGCTCAGTGGATTAATTTGCTACTGATTTGGTCCTGAGCAATGGGGATTCTTGGAGGACAGCTGTCTATATAGCCAGTGAGCATGAATATGAGAGCGTAAGCAAGGAGCATTTCAGTGACCCCAACAGCTGATACGGTAGACTGTCAGTTTCCCCTTGAGGCCTGAGACAAGCATAGGCTTGACCAAACTACTTATGTCGGCCCCCTCCCTGGTCCTACAAACTTTCTAATTCCTCTCATAGCACACAGGGCTGGCTTATTTTATTGTTGGTCGGATTTTCTCTACCACAAGGTATGTGCTGAGAAGCAGAGTTTTGCTCAGTTAGGTTTCTTGTATTTAAAAATACTTGCCACATAGTAGGTGCTCAATGACTATTTATTGAAAGAATGAATGAATACTTTCACACAGATCCTACTGTGTGGACCTGCTATTTTCGGTGTTGAATAGTTGTGATATACACTGTGATACACTGTACTAGTTCATACTTGATTTGCCACTGTGCTTGGCTCTGTTGTGGCTCTCTGTGGTAGAATACAAATTGAGGAGTGGATGTATAATTCAGAAAGAGGGGCCAGGCTCTGTCATACACATCTCAGTGCGTGGCCAAGGCCCCCAGACTATCGCCTCTCCAACTTTCTCTTATTTCTTTGTATTCTATATCTGTGTGTGTGTGTGTGTGTGTCTGCATGTGCAATTTTCACTCTTCAAGCTCACTGTCAGTCATCCACTCCCATGACTTGACATATCTGTGTGTGTGTGTGTGTGTGTCTGCATGTGTTTTCAATTTTCACTCTTCAAGTTCACTGTCATCCACTCCCATGACTTGACTTGTTACCTTTAGCCCAGCTTCCATTCATCTTTTTTTTTTTTTTTTTTTTTGTGGTACGCGGGCCTCTCACTGTTGTGGCCTCTCCCATTGCGGAGCACAGGCTCCGGACGCGCAGGCTCAGCGGCCATGGCTCATGGGCCCAGCCGCTCCGCGGCATGTGGGATCTTCCCGGACCGGGGCACGAACCCGTGTCCCCTGCATTGGCAGGCGGACTCGCAACCACTGCGCCACCAGGGAAGGCCCCATTCATCTTTTGATGCCTAAAGCTGTTGTCACCAAGTGTTCAAGGGCACCGTCATTTTGGTGCCTCACCGGCACATCAAATTCAACACGCTTACCATGATGCTCTTGACATTGCCCCCTTCCACGTGAATTCAGAAATGTTTTTGATTCTACCTCCAGCCAGCCAGTGCCATTCAGAGCTCAAAAGCAGTGGTGGCTCAGTTCTGATCTCATTTGGAGAACATAGGAGGTCCTCAGCTTTTCTATCAACACAACAGTCCTGACAAACCAAAGAAATTGAAACTTCTGAGGTTTCTCCACTAATGATTATTCCAGCTTCTTGTATTTAAATAGAGGACGTCAAGGCCTTGAGGGGTTAAGTGAGCTGCCCTTGGCCACAAACTAATTAATAGCATTTATGCTACTGGCCCCCAGCTGTCCTGATTTCTAGTTCTATGCTCTTTTCTCTACACCATCTCTGCCACTAGGGAGACTCGCCTTCATAGAAGTGGGAGGTTGCTCTGGGAGAATGTCAGGACAATGGTACTCAGTCCCAGTGTGGTGGGAAGATAATACCCCATCCTCTCCTAGCGAACCAGCAATTAGTCTCAAGTGTTTGGAAACCAAAGGACTATTTCTAGTAGAAATGATGTCTTAGATTTACCAGAGAGATGTGGAAGTGTCCTTTTATCCTCCCCTTCTCTCTCTCTCTCTCTCTCTCTCTGTCACTCACACATACACACCATGTATCATTTTTATTCAAAGGGTAATATTGTAATAAATCTGAAACCAAACAGTGCCCTGTTTGGTTTCCAGTGTTTGTTTAATTGACTAGGTCATTACATTCAAATCTTAGGTGGTGGTTAGTTGAGATAAAAGGCGATGTGGAATTCATGCACGGATGAGACTGCTTGCTTTACAACCCTAAGATAAATACCAGACTGAAATAATGACTTAAGGTCAGATAGGCTGAGGAATGTAAATGGTAGCAGATTTACATTTTCATTTTATTTAAAAAAAATCCTAAGAAGGCATATGTAAAGCCTAAAATATCACACTCAGCAATGAAGACATTCTTTTTGCTTATACAAAACTATTCACACTCGTAGAATTTCTGACGGTTTCAGGAGCCCAGGAGAATTAAGAGGTCTCTAGCAAATGACTGCACATCAATAAGATACGCTTAGTGAGGTGTTTTGTTTTGTTTTTTTTAAAAAGCTGATCCTGTAATTTTCCCCTTACTGTCACTGACTGGAAAGGTGGTATGTGCACTGTTTTACAATGACTTTTTGGTGTTTTCTTCCTGTTCTGAATATTCCCTTTGTGTTTTGATAATCAAAAGTGCTGCAGAGTTTTACCTGTTCTTTAATATTTCAAAAGCCCTTTCCTCTGTGGCCATCTTTTCCCCCCTAGAGTTTAGTAAGCTTTGACAGACTCTTTTTTTCTGTGTCTTTAAGTAGCTCGAAGGATTTCCCGTTGCTCCAGTTTGCTTTTAGAAGGTGAGGCATTTAGAAAGGACTAGCCATACACCAGTACCCCTACATTTTAGAGAACTTGATGCTTTTTAAGTTGTTCATATTATTATTATTTTTTGATTTATTTAAATTTATTTTTGGCTGCGTTGGGTCTTCATTACTGTGCGCGGGCTTTCTCTAGTTGCGGCGAACGGGGGCTTCTCATTGCAGTGGCCTCTCTTGTTGCGGAGCATGGTCTCTAGGAGCACGGGCTTCAGTAGTTGTGGCATGCGGGCTCAGTAGTTGTGGCTTGTGGGCTCTAGAGCACAGGCTCAGTAGTTGTGGCGCACGGGCTTCGTTGCTCCGCGGCATGTGGGATATTCGCGGACCAGGGCTCGAACCCGTGTCCCCTGCATTGGCAGGCGGATTCTTAACCACTGCGCCACCAGGGAAGCCATTGTTCATATTATTTTAAGTGAACAAGAAGCACTTCAAAATACCTTGATAATAGTTTCATAAATTTATATCAGTGATAGCAGGCAAAAGTTCTCCTTTGTAAGGAGAGATTGATGAAGAAAAGTGGACAGAAGAATGAAACAAGACCAAATGATAGCCATTTGCTGATCATTATTCTGCTGTCTGTATCTATCACCTTGGAGGTTGTAAATGCCATTATGAATTGAAATAAAAGTCAGTGCTCACGCATACTTGAATGGAAGTAAGAGGGAACAGTTTGGTATGTTCCATCATGGGGACATGGTGTTTAAAAGCAATCAAGTTCATTTCTTTGGCAATGACATCTCGTTTTGATCAAAACGAAAATGAATCCAGTCTGTTCTGTGGTGGATAGTAAGACTTTGTGGGTGCGTTAGCATAGTCCACTAATGAGAGAACCAGACTTAAGAACTAAGCAAGTGATGCACTTTGCAGTAAGACTAATAGCTAATTTTTATTTTGCACTTACTATGTATTTGAACATGTACTGACACTTAATCTTCGTTATCACCTTCTGATACCTGTAGTACTATTATGCTCCATTTTACAGATCAGAAACCTGAGGCAGGCTATAACTATAACCAGCCCAAGGACACACAGTTCATAAGTGGGGGAACCAGAATTTGAACCCACATCTTTCAACTCCAGGGTTCTATGTTCTAACATCTACCTACACTGGAAAAAAAATCAATCTTTGATCTATAAATCTAGAATAATCATTAATCCCTTCAACAGTGGTGGGATATGAAAGGTGAAACTAAAAGTTTGATTTTTCCTGACTGGGATAACTCCAACTCTTCCAACAGGGGAATTGGAGATTTTTTTTTCCTAATTGCTTTATGCAAACTCTAAGCCTAATATTAGGCAAAGGAACAAGCAGAAACTCTTTCTGCATACGACATCTGGAACAGAGGCCAGCTGGGTTATAATACAGAGTGTTTCCCTTTCACAATCTCATTTGACTCACATGTGCAGATGCCCACACACATGCTCACTCCTGCCTGGTATAGTCAGACAAAACTGGGTTTGAATCTCAACTTTTTCATGTACTGTTTGATTTGGACCAACTCCTTAGCATTTCTCACCCTGAGTTTTCTCACAGTAATACCCAAACCAAGGGTTGCTTTGAGAAGTAAATGAAATAATGCATGTAGTATACTTAGGAACGTAAGCGTTCAGTAAGTGTTCTCTATTCTATTTATCTCTTCTCTTTCCTCTTTCTTTCTCGTCTCTTTCTTATACCCCACCACTGAACTGATCTTTTCTTTACATCTTATGATCAAAGAAGGTCCAGTGCTATGAGCATAAGTTTGGATATCGATCTTTTTTTTTTTTTTGGACACCCATCTTGACCATTACTGTGTTTCTTGTGTGACATTGGAAATGTATTCGAGTCTCTATCTCCACATATCCAGCTGTCAAATGGTATCAGTATTCCTCATTTGCATGGAAAGAGAGTTTGATAACAGTTGATCCAGAGCTTTGAAGATGAAAATTGCCATGTAACTGCTTGCTACTATAATTTATTAAATCTGTGCTTTGAATGAACCCCTTTTGAAGATGCAATTACCATTGCTTTCATATATTTTCTCCTTCCCTTATAATCTCCCTGGCTTTCCCATTGTCACACCCTATCTCACCCCTAGTCCTTAGGCCTTTCATGCTTAAATGCCATTGCAAGGTGACAAATCAAAATTTTTTCTTTGTATTCTAAACTTATGTGCATTGGCCTTTTAGAGTAAGCTGGAATCTTGGAATTAGGCCCAAGAATTATTAGAATTGCTTTTATGAATCATGGATGAAGATAGATTTGGTCTGGGAGGTCACCGTGGGAATTTTCATCTGGAGGGTCCACTGTCTAGATTACAAACCATTCATTCATTCATTCTATAAACATTTACTAAACATCTATCTTGTGCAGGGCACTGTGTTATGTGCCGAGGCTATATGACCTGGAAATGGGTCTGGAAGGAGCCGACAGCCTGGTAGGGGAGGTGGACTAGTGGTGATAGTAAGAGGCATTTACTGAGCCCCCATTTATAATGCCTCATTTAGTTCTCACAAAGATCAGGTAAGGAAATGGAGGTTCTGAAAGGTTAAGTAATGTGCTATGGTCTGAGTCAGTCAGTGGTAGAGTAGGATGCAAACCCAAGTCTGTCTGATTGTTAGAGCCCATCTTTCCATTGTTCTCCACTGCTTCCTCACAGATTATTTTGATACTGTGCAGTATGTAATCAAGGTAACCACGAGATGGTTCCTGGTGTTTGAGACTTCAACAGCAGCTGTTCCCATTCATGTTTGACCCCCTCCATGTCCTCATGTAGGTGATTGACAAGCATCGAATGGCACCTTCTAGGGGCTGGAGAAATGCTTGACCCTTCTGTTCTAACTAGCTATTTCTGACCAATACAGTAATCATCAGGGTCCTGGCAGAGGGAAACTCATTAAAGGGAATGATTCTAAATCAAGAAAAAGTTATAGGAGTGGGGCCAGGAGAGGAAAATTTGATCCAAACATAGTTCTTGTGTCAATCAGGTGGTAAAATGGTAGTCGAGAGCTTGGAATCCTGTAGGAGTGGAACCTTAGCTCAAATAGGACTCCTCTTTTTAAAAATTTCACATCCTTAAAGAGAAAAGAGTGTTCTTTATTATCATGGCCCAATGCCTGGCACATGGTTGTGTCTCAAAGTATATTTGCTCAAAGAAGAATTCAGGAATGTCTGCAGCAGCAAAAACTGTATTCCTGAATCATTGCTATATGCAGTGTGCACACTTATCCTAGACTGTTTGGGAGCTTTGGGCCGCTTTGAGAATAGCTGAGCAAACAATAAGGTGAACCTTGGCAAATTTTGAATAGATGCAAAGATTGCAAACTTACATAAATATACTTGATTTAGGAGGTTAATTACTTAGCAGCATTGTAAGGTGGTTAAAAAGATATGCCATGAACATAGATTTTATGGGTGCAAGTCCTGGCTCTATCTTTTATTAACTGGGTGACTTTGGGCTAGTTTCTTAACTCTCTAAATCTCTTTTTCTCCTCTTGAAAGATGAGAATAATAGTCACCTCTTTCTCCTGTGGTCATATGAGAGAATGCTTGCACACTAAAAGGTTAACAGTTATTGTTGTTGTTGTTATTTGAACTGATTGTTAAAGCAGCAACTGAGGCGAGGTTTCCCTAGCATAGCGTTTAAAAGGAAAGCTCAGGAAAAATGTGTAGTCATGTCAGATAGGAAATTGACAGTCCTGGTCCTCTGAGAGGCAGAGGCCAAGATGCGATTAAATGTGCAAGAACGTTATTAGGGGAAATAGCTGTGTGAGAAAAACAGGGAGTTAGCTGGATAAAGCAGGAGAATTCATCAGACTGCTACCAGTTTTTTTTTCTCATATTTTTAAAAATTGAAGTATAGTTGATTTACAGTATCATGTTAGTTTAGCTTCAGGCATACAGCACAATGATTCAGATCTATCTATCTATATCTATATTCCTTTTCAGATTCTTTTCCCTTAGAGGTTATTATAAAATATTAAGTTTAGTTCCTTGTGCTGTACAGTAGGTCCTTGTTGTTGGAGTCAGAAAGGCCATCATTAAAAAGCCTACAAATAATAAATGCTGGAGGGGGTGTGCAGATTGGTACCAGTTTGATCCACAGTGAAGGAGAGAAAGAAGAGCCATTGGGTGGGTGTGCCCTTGACCCCTGTGTGACGTAAGAGGGCTCAGCAAGGCCGTCTGGGGGCCCTTGAGTCATAGTTGGCTGTCAGAGGAGTTCCATGTCTCCCAGGAATGGGCCTGCCTTAGTATCCTGGCCACACTCAGGGGCTGTAGACCCCCTTTGATTTTGCCTCATTTGGGACAAAATAAAGTCTGCATCATGTCTGAGTTACTTGGGCCTGGGTTGCATAAGTTGGTCTTAACCATCTTTGTATCTCCCACAACTTCCAGCCAAGTAGCTCTAAGTACGTAGAAAATGTCCAGATGCTGAACTAATGGATTAATTTCTGTGGCAGCAATGAGAATGAACCTTTCAGACTTCCAAATACAGGGAATGTAATTGACCAAGTTCCCCTACTACTGGGTTCTGAACTATAGGGGGCATTTGCAGTGAGGCCACACTTCCCAGAGCTCCTACCAGCCCATAGCTGGGGAGTTCAAAGAACAAAATAAGTGGACTATATTACTTACATTTTTAATTGGTTGCATTAGCATTATGAAAAAAGGAAAAAGAAACTGTAAGTGAATTTAATTACCAGGATAATAAAAGAAGATAGAAGCTGTATTCCCAGCCTGTTCTTATTGTGAATGAATGGTCTGTCGATTATTGTACAACTATGGGTACAAGGCCATACTCAAAACTGGCTTTTAGATAGAAGAAAATGCTCATTTCTAATTGCAGGATAATATGAAATGCTAGTTCTGTTTTTTAATACCAGGATACTCTATGCTGTTGGTTCCTCAAATGGGTTATTTCCTTTGCTTGTCTACGCATTTAACACCTCGGAGGGCAAATGCTGTTTTCGCGAAACCATCCAAAGATAATTCACCCTTTTTCCATGCCCCCATCCTACCGTTGTCTCCCCATCTCCACCTAGTCTTAGAATATCCTTTTTGGTTTGAATTTTTCAATGAATAGACATTTATGGT
The DNA here is from genome assembly GCF_002837175.3 of Physeter macrocephalus. NCBI lineage: Eukaryota > Metazoa > Chordata > Mammalia > Artiodactyla > Physeteridae > Physeter > Physeter macrocephalus. The sequence continues at coordinate 79,348,274 of NC_041218.1, forward strand.
AAAACTCAGATATGTATCCTAATAGTTTAAATCTCAACATTTCCAGGTCTATAGAACTTATTTTTTTACTCTGGTATCTACTAATAAGATACCATTTCAAAGTCTAAAGTGTCCCCTCAGGAAAACAGAAGACTTGCCTAACCGACAGGTCTGAGCTGCTTGCAGAGGCTGAGTTGTCCTTCTTTGGTGGGAGATGAGAGGAAAGGTGACTCAGGCCCGCCTGTGAAGGTTCCCCAGGGCTGGGGCCTTACAGAAGGGGTGTTTGTCTCCTGAGGTTAAGGGAATGTTGAAATAAAAGGGCCATATGAAGCTGACAGTCAAATGGGAAGCCTCATTAGGTATGCCAGAGAATTCGAGTCACAGGGGTCACCAGGCTGAGGGCCCAGAAGCAGAGTCTCTCATGGGATCCGTGATGACATGCTCTGAGAGGCAGGAACTGGGCAGTAGTGGGTTCTGATGGGTGGGGAGCACAGATGTCTGGCGCAGCTGTGGAGCCGCTGGGTTAGGCTGGATTAGGGGGGCAGAGGTACTGGTTGAAGTTACAGGGACTAGAAGGGAGGCAGAGAACTGGAGTAGCTGAAAAACCTCAGCATGCAAAGAGCGATGGGGATTAGGACCCAGGGTCTGGAATTGGGAGAGCAGGGCCAAACTCTAAATGCACTCAAACCATAGCATGTGGGAAATCTAAGCTTAAGATTGCATTGACTATAAATGAAAGATGAGACCTTGAGTATATCACTTAGATGATAGTTCAGGCACTGAAGCAAGATAACCTCTGTAGTTTTTTAAAAAGGCTAAAAATTAAGACATTTGTTTTTTCTTTTTTTAAAATTGAACTGTTGTTAATTTACAAAATCATGTTACTTTCAAGTGTACAGCACAGTGATTCAGTTATATATATGTATATATGTGTGTGTGTGTGTGTGTATATATATATATATATACACACATACACATATATATTCTTCTTCATATTCTCTTTCCTTATAGGTTATTACAAAATATTGAGTATAGTTCCCTGTGCTATACAGTAGGTGCTGGTAGGTTATTTTATATACACTAGTGTATATATGTTAATCCTAGCCTCCTAATTTATCCCTCCCCTCCCCTGCCTTCTCCTTTGGTAACCATGTTTCTTTCTATGTCTGTAGTCTCTTTCTGTTTCAGAAATAAGCTCATTTGTCTTTCTCTTTCTTTCTTTTATTTATTTATTTATTTTTGGTCTCCATGTTTAAGAGATATCATCTAATCGTTATCTTTCTCTGTCTGGCTTCCTTCACTTAGTATGATGATCTTTAGGTCCATCCGTGTTGCTAAGACATTGGTTTTTGAATAGTACTGTGTGTGTATATGAGAGAGAGACAGGGAAGGATTGAGATTTGAGGTATCTAGTAAAGTGTCAAGGAACTCTCCTACACTCTGCTTTTATGGAGACAAAGCCTTTAAACCAAGATGATCAATATTTTAAACTCTGAAGGTTGGCTCAGACTAGACTGTGGCCAGCCTCAGTCATGTTCTGGTCAGGAAAACTCCCTAATGATTCATTGTTAGGAGTTATGCCTTTTGTACCTCGAAACTGATTTGCTTCTGGATGAATTTCTTTAGCTGTCTTCCTGCAGTAGTGGACTGGGCAAGCTCTTGCATAGTACTGAGGGGAAACGTGTTTAAAGCCAGCTCTGGGTTGGATGGGTTGATGATGGGTTGGATGGGTTGATGGGGTGTCTGTCCTCTGCCAGGTGTCTGTCCCAGCTAGCAACCTCCCTACCTCCTTTCCAGTGGTGGCTGTCAATGCCGAGCTCTTGCCAGCAGGAGCTGTTCTCTTCTCCATGGAGGGCAACGTGTCCTCACTCAGCATTTAGATCCTTGTGTGAAGACATTCACAGATGAAATGCCCCACTGCTTCTCATCTGCCTTCTGTTTTTGGAATTTCCCAGACATCTCCTGAACTGTGTGGCCAGTTCAGGATGGGGAGCTTGGAGGAGCCTGGCGATTCAAAACAGAGAGGCCACCGGGCAGGGAGCCTGAATGTTTAGAGACCTTATTCCCATAGATCTTCCACGTCAAGTTGGGGCTTATGGTGCTTGGCATGTGACACGGGGGATTGCATGAGAAAAGGGCCTATGGGTTGAAGGTTTTCCTTTCTTGGAAGCTACATAGTGCCATGGTTAAGGGCATAGGTTCTAGAGCCAGAGAGCCAGGGTTCGAATCCCAGCTCTATCAGCTACTAGCACTGGGATGGATTCATTGCCGTGCAGTCTCTCAGTGACATACAAGAATCACTCTTCTCATTTGTAAATTGGAAGAAACAACAGTACCTATTTCATAGGGGTCTTGTGAAAATTACATGAGCTACTATTTGTAAAGTGCTTATAACAGTGCCTGGCACTTGGTAAATATTGTATAATTGTTTGGTTAAGTTAACTGGGTTCATGTCCCTCAGGTTTAGTGAATGAAAACCAATAGTGATTACCAGAGAGGATAAAACTGTTCTGCTTGAATACTAGAAAGTAATATCTATAGTTACCACTTGTTGGCTGTTTAACCTGATCTAAATAGTATGCCAACCAGTTTACATAGTACTGATGAAAATGCACCTAGCCCTTGCATGTCCCAGGCACAATTCCAAGCTACTTGACTCCTTTGTTCCTCATAACAACACAGACAGGAGTACATAGATGCCAATATTATTATCATTCCTATTGTACTGATGAGGAAACTGAGGCAGGATGTTTGCTAGCCTGCTCAAGATCCCATAGCAAGGAGCTGAACACAATTTTGAATCCAGGCAGGATGGTTTCAGAGTCTGCTGTTAACCACGATACACAGTGCCTCTCGTGGAATCCCTCTTTGATTTATCACGGCAATCTTCTGCGGACGTATTAGTATTATCCTCGTTTTGCAGAGAATGAAACTAAGGCTTAGGGAGGTTAAGAAAGTTGCCTGAGTGCACACTCAAGTAAGTGAGGGAATACTTGGATTCAGGACAATTTGCTAAAAATACAGAATCAAGATAAATCGGACAAGTCTGAGTGTCCTGAGGTGAGGAGGATGGGGGAGGCAGAGAGGGGAGAAAGACAGTAGAAGAAAATCTCTGTTCCCAGTGTTGCTCTGGAAAATTCAAGACGTGGAGCATTTGCCATATGCTTAAGGACCTTCCAGAGAAGTGTATTTCTAAAAACTCATCAAGAAATAATTTCTGTTTTTAGCTACTCTTGCTGAGACAAAATTCTTTTCAGTGTCTGCTTTTAATCTTGAGTAGCTATTGCAGGTCTGATTCTGTCTTCTAGGGAACTGTATTTCCTCAAAAGAAGGTTTTAAAAAGCAGCAAAAATATATTCGATGTTAGAATGTTCAGTGAAAAAAGTCTGAGTGCAAAATTGTATGACAACTTCTAGGTAAAAATATTCAGCCATATGGACAAATCCCTAGAAGGGAATACAAAGTAATGAAAATACTTGTTTTGTTAAGGTGGTGAAATTCTGATTTACAAAAGTTTTTTCTTCCAATACTGCTATTATTTGATAATTAAAGAAGATAATTTAAGAAATCAACCCTTATTGTCCATACTGGCCTGTGGTCAATGTCCATAGTTCAAGAGCACCGCCTTGGAGTCTGAGAGTAACCTCTCATCTCTCCCTCATTTACCGACTGGGCACCTGACTGCCAGGCCCATCGGCCCCCATGTGACCCTTGTACTTCTTTGACTCTACGTTTTGCATTAGTGTCATCAGTTTGATTTCTATCACCCTCTGTTTCATCATTTGAAAATAGCTACTGCCCTCCATAAGCCCTTTCATAAAGGCTTCTTTGACCAAAACCCGCTGGAAATGATCTCCCCTCCTCCGAGCTCTTAGCATCTGTAATGGCCATGCAACACGTGTGGCCTGTGACGTGTCCATCCTCCCTGTCCTTTTTATTTTATTTTATTATTATTATTTTTTTAATGAATTTATTTATTTTTGGCTGCATTGGGTCTTCATTGCCGCACGTGGGCTTTCTCTAGTTGCGGTGAGCAGGGGCTACTCTTCGTTGTGGTGAGCGGGCTTCTCATTGCGTGGCTTCTCTTGTTGTGGAGCACGGGCTCTAGGCGCCCAGGCTTCAATAGTTGTGGTGCACGGGCTCAATAGTTGCGGCTCATGGGTTCTAGAGCGCAGGCTCAGTAGTTGTGGCTCATGGGCTTAGTTGCTCCGCGGCATGTGGGATCTTCCCAGACCAGGGCTCGAACCCGTGTCGCCTGCATTGGCAGGTGGATTCTTAACCACTGCGCCACCAGGGAAGCCCTCTCTGTCCTTTTAGATCATAAACTTCTTGAGACCGTAGACTCTGCTAAACTCTTTGCAACTAGCATTATAGCTTACAAATGGCAGAGGAAATCTGGATATCATTTTGTTCATGGAGTTAACAATGAGTCAGGAAAAATGAGGTGCTCTGTTCACTTTCAACTTTAAGGAATATTTCTAGCACTACATTGTGCCTTCATCTTGAAGGATAAAAAATAATTCCGAGATATAAAAATGTCAGAATTGAAAATGGTCTACCATTTCGATGAAGTCATTGTAAATTATATCTCTTGGTAATTTTCACTTTATCCTTAGAATTAGAAGTATAACGTATAATTTTTTGTTTAAATTGTCCAGAGATCTGTGTGAGCAAAGGGTAAGTTTTATCATCCTGAGTAGATGTCCTTCAGATGGGCTGAAGTCCAACGCAGCATTTCTGGTACTTTGCCACTTTTGTGTTTGCTTTAGTCTTTTGTAGTCTCATCTTCCAGTTTTATATTTTAATAAACTTCATCAGCAGAATCTTGCCTTGTGATCTTGAAAAACAGAATAGAAATTCATGGTTTAGACACAAGTTTTTTCCAAAGGAGAGAGATGAGATCTAGCAGATGCTATTTATGCCTTGTATGCCTGGTGGTACAAAATTGTTAGGGGACCTCAAAAAGAAAAATGAGAAACTTGACAGAATGATTTCTATTTATTTCATATTTTTTTCTCTTGTTTGCAACAGTTTGTCCAGACAGGAACTTCTCAAAAAGATGTATGCAAAACAAAGGAAAAACTCTGGTGTCCTTTTTACTGCCAGATTTGATAGTATATGTGTTTGGACATGGGTCAGTATGCCTTTTTTAGTTGTTTTCTTTTTAAAACTTGTAGACCTTTGTCTTCTTGCTCACTTCTCAGTGTAGAGATGACTTAGACCATGCTGCCAGTTTAGCCTTAGCCCCCTCTTTCAGTAAAATGACCATTTGATTTTCAAATCACTTATCCTTTGTGAAGAATCTGTCTCAAAGATGGGAAATCAAGATGACTTTGAGCCCTCCAATGAGGGAACCTATATGTTGGTGCCCATTGACCAGCACATCTCTTGTCTGAGATGTAATGAAACCCATTCCTTGTGTTTCACTTTAATGGGAAAATAAATGGTCCAAAGATTGAAAAATAAATGACATTGAAAGAAAAAGGCAAGGCAATTTAAAAGGAAGAAGGAAGGAATGAAGAAAGCGGTACCTGGAATATCTAATTGCAAATGGTTTTCTAACATTCACTGGTATGTTAGCATTGCCTACCAGGCTCCATATGCATATCAAAATATTACTGTTTTGTTTTTGTTGGTTTGTTTGTTTGTTTTGGCCATGCTGCACTGCGTGAGGGATCTTAGTTCCCAAATCAGGGATTGGACCCGTGCCCCCTGCAGTGGAAGCACAGGGTCTTAACCACTGGACCGCCAGGGAAGCCCTTATGCATATCAAAATATAATCTGTGTTATGTATCGGCTCCCTTATTAAATCTCTCCTTTTGATTTCAGAAGCATGCTGCTGCATGTATGGAGGGAGCAAATGTAGATGACCAGGAAATAGATGCCTGTGTGAGGTTAGCCTCACAATATATTCAACACTGTTCTTAACATGAAAGGAATTTGTTCATAGTTTTAACATTGGTTGACTTGTCCTTAGTTTCCAGACTTTTGCACACTAGAGGTTTCTCTAAACCCCAAGCCTTTGAGAATATAGAGAAAAGGAAACTATATTAATGGCTGTTTGGTACAGTCAGAACTGAATGAGGAAAGGTAATCTCTGAAGAAATTTCAAAGAAACAGGAGAAAAGAATGTTAATTTCCATGTAAATGGATTCAGAAGTCTAGGCTTTTCAGTCTTTCAAGGGGGAAGAATTAATTATCAGTTTTCAAGAGCAAAATTTATTCGCAGTAAGAGCTATAGCAGTCAGAAGCCTTTAGGTATAAAATTCATGAAATTAATCTTGGACTGACTAAAATTAAATAAATCACCATTCTGTTCTTTGCTGTACTGCAAACTTCCAAGTATTTGATGTTACCCTTTGGTATGTTTGTGAACAGTATTTAAAGGTTGCCTTCTACATTTGGAGTTATAAAGGAAGAAATTAAATGTGTTCTGGTTCATGGTAAAAACACATTGGAAAGGATGATTTCTTTTTGTGACCCAATATGACGTTCTGAATCTTTAAAGAACTATTGAGGTGTTAATGAAACAATATCAATGTTGGTATCATTGACAATTATGAATGTACTCTTAAAATTAATTACAATAATACTTACCTGGTCAACTCCCAAAAGATCTAATAAAAACTTAAGAAAAATTCATTCTACTTTTCTTATCTATATCTATAAAAAAGGTATTTAGTTTTAAAACGTGTTTTAATACCCGTGAAGGAATGAGAAAAACACTAGTACTTTTTATTAATAGGGAGTATGAAAATATTTGGTTATACTGTTGAAATGAGGCTGCCGTGTGAAATCTGAGCAGGGTCAGATTTGATAGGCTAAGGAATATAGAGTATCTGTAACCATCACTTGAGATGGAAAGATGACTTAAGACCAAGAGTAAGAGAGAAAATAATGGGATTAGATAACTTTATCAATAGAGGCAAATCAGGTAAACTTTAGGGATGGGGGTTTATAAAAGTCTCAAGCTTTAGTTTGTTTTAAAGGTCTTAGAACATATATGACTTACGTCCTCTAGGGCAGGTTAAGACTAGAAAGGACCTTTTATAAAGGTATGAACACATTTTACTCTTTCATTTGCCTGCTTCAATTAAAGGGATGGAAGAAGAAGTTGTGTTTCAGTGGAACACCTTCAGTGGAACTGTGATTTTCCGACTGTGCCGTCAACTTTTAATGTGTTTCCTGATGAATCATTTCACTTGGCTGAGTCAAAGTTTAATCAAAGTTGAATGGGGATGAATGAATGAATGCACATTCCTAGAGAACAAAGTGGAAATTTCTGTCCTCGTATTCCTTGCAGTTGTAATATAGGATGTGGGTATTCCACAAGACCCAAATGACATTTCACTCCTGAGCAGAGGTGTGAAGCAGGCAGAAGGTATTGCTGTTTTCAAATTGAGGCTTTGATTACACCATTATTTTCTCTTTAAGGGGTAAGTGGTCCCCTGTTCCAAATTAAAGTCATAGTTTGAGGTTAGGCTACTCAGACACTTCATGTGTGAGAGGAGACCAGGAATTTCAGAAGAGGTAGGTGAAAAAGAGTGGGAAGAGGTGAGACATTGAGAAATCATCTTTGTAGGATAATGACTGAGCCAAGCTGAGCAAATTGCTGCTGACTGCTTAAACCTGGATCTCCCCCATGGCTAGACCTGTCCCAGTTACACATCCAAGGAGGGCCAAGGTCTTACTTGGACACTGATGTCTTCCCTTTTTTTTTTTTTTTTTTTGGCTGTGCTGGATCTTTGTTGCTGCGCGCGGGCTTTCTCTGGTTGCGGCAAGGGCAAGGCACTGGCTTTAGTTGTGCGGGCTTCAGCAGTTGTGGCGTGCGGGCTCAGTAGTTGTGGCGGACAGGCTTAGTTGCTCCGCGGCATGTGGGATCTTCCCAGAGCAGGGCTCGAACCTGTGTCCCCTGCATTGGCAGGTGGATTCTTAACCGCTGTGCCACCAGAGAAGCCCTGCTGTCTTCTTCTGATTTGTTTCTATGGCTTGTGGAGACGAGCTACCTCTCCTAGCACACAGTTATAGCTCTATCTCTTCCGTCTACTCCATCTCTTTGCTCCATAATCTGAGGTTGAAATTCAAGAGTGTTGTCTGAGAGAAAATCCCCAAAATATGTTGAAATCTCATGAAACTTGCCTACAGCAACTTAATACAGGGCAGGTTCTCCCACCTCTTTGAGGCAGTGGAGTATTAAGATATATTGGTGAGTGGGATATTGTAAAAGTGGTCCTTAACAAACAAAGGCTTTGCCTGTCTCAGCGTGGAATTTCTTGGGCATGGTTTGAGGGTCTGGGCTTTGATATAAAGTCAGATCTGATGATTACACAATCCGTATTAAATTTTATAAAATCATTCACAAGGGAAAAGCTCAGATTCCAAAAATATCTTTATAAGACATTCAGCTAGAGAAAATGAAAAACATATTTTGTCTCATTGTCAAGGTTTAGTGAGGAAAAACCACAGGTAATCATTACGATGTATCCCCAAAATAGGAAAACAAAAGTTCATCTCTAGGATTATTTGTTTAGCTCAAGAAAGTTTATACAGCTTGTGGGAAATCATCTCCTAGGAGGTTGTTCTCTTTTATGTTTGTTTTGCCTGATTTTTCCTCCAGAAGAATAACTTTAGTGTCCCTACCATCAGCTACTTTTTTTTTCCTCCTAATATGTATATTTTTAACATCTTTATTGGAGTATAATTGCTTTACATTGTTGTGTTAGTTGCTGCTGTATAACAAAGTGAATCAGCTATACGTATACATATATCCTCATATCTCCTCCCTCTTGTGAGCTTACCCTTCCCCCTCCCCATGTCCTCAAGTCCATGCTCTAGTAGGTCTGTGTTTTATTCCTGTCCTACCACTAATCTCTTCATGACATTTTTTTTTCTTAGATTCCATATATATGTGTTAGCATACGGTATTTGTTTTTCTCCTTCTGACTTACTTCACTCTGTATGACAGACTCCAGGTCTATCCACCTCATTACAAATAACTCAGTTTCATTTCTTTTTATGGCTGAGTAATATTCCATTGTATATATGTGCCACATCTTCTTTATCCATTCATCTGTTGATGGACACTTAGGTTGCTTCCATGTCCTGGCTATTGTAAATAGAGCTGCAATGAACATTTTGGTACATGACTCTTTTTGAATTATGGTTTTCTCAGGGTATATGCCCAGTAGTGGGATTGCTGGGTCATATGGTAGTTCTATTTTTAGTTTTTTAAGGAACCTCCATACTGTTCTCTATAGTGGCTGTATCAATTCACATTCCCACCAACAGTGCAAGAGGGTTCCCTTTTCTCCACACCCTCTCCACATCAGCTACTTTTTGATACATAGGCTCACTGTTGAACCTGGCACCATATTATTTTTCTTTTAGGGAAATGCGTTCAGATGATAGAACTGCCAGGTACCCAAGTGAACACCAGGGCCAAAATGCTTTCTAAAGAAAGATTAAAACAAAAGAAAGAGGGTAAGATGAAGATAGAGATCATTCTGTTCACTTTTGCCTGGTCTTTGATTTACAGTATAGGGAGGGTTGGATTTTGTAAAGAATATTGGCAAAAGGAAAAATATTGAGTTCTTTAAGGAGTCTAAAGCTGATCTTCAGCTCATGTTTCTGATCTTTATCAGAACCTCATTGGAATGTGAATCCTATACCCATAAGCACTATTTAGGAATCTTAGATTCTTGAAAATACGATAACCTTGTGTTCTCCATGTGTCTAAATAAACATTGAAGGCTTGCTTGTTGAGGGCATCTAGCAGGGATATGCAGCTACTTATACAAGCCTGACTTAATGGTCCTCTTCCACCTGGGCACACTGTGCTCTGTCCCAAGAAGAATGGACCCCACCAGTGATACGGGCCTCTTCAGCCACTTCGATCAACTTTTACCATCCGTGGGGCTATCAGTGTTTCAGCCAAGTAGTGAAGCAAAGGATTAAGACAATTTCCTAGATAATCTAGGAATTTATCTCTTTTTCCTTTTCTGTTGTTATATGGCCTCATACTTACTTCATTCAGATAGGCTTAGTATCTTTTACTTCATGAGAATAAGAACTGTGAAAAGGACTTTTCTAGATGACCTGGGTCTAGCCCTTGCTCTGTCAAATATTTCCTTGCTGTGTGACCTTGGAAAAGGCTCTCTCAGTTCCTCTGTGTCCTCAGTATAATGAAGCAGGGGTTGACTCTATTATGTTGCTCTTACACTACTGTTGTGGAGATTCAATGTGATATACAAAAAGGAAAATCTGTACAAATGAATTGTCAATTTTCTGTAAAATGCATACTTCTTTTTAATTCAGGGAAGCCAACCCTAGCCTCAGCAACAGCAAATATACCCTTAAAACAAATGGACATTTTTGGAAATTGTAAAATTTATAGAGGTATAGATTATTGTTTCCTGTGAGAATTTTCCTGTTGGGTCCAAAATTTAAAGGTCAGTGAATAAGTTTGAGTAATTATAGTTGGATATCTTTTCTACTTTGCGTACACTGGATTTAGCAAACACTGCATGAAGGTAAAGTAGTTGGGCAAATTATGGGTGATTTGAAATAACTTATTTAACTTCAAAACAAAAGGAAAGAAAGATGTGGCCAAGATAACAGAGTAGGAAGACTCTGAGCTCACTTCCTCCCATGGGTATACCAAAATTATAACACTTTAAAGAGTAGCTTTTTATGAGAATGCATTGAAGACTAGCAGAAAAGATTTTCCACAACCGAAGATGTAAAGAAGAAACCACAGTGAGATGGGTAGGTGGGTCAGAAACATGGGATAGTCAAGATACTCCCTGCCAGGTAGGTGAACCACAAACAGGGGGATAATCACAATAGCAGAGGTTCTTCCCAAGGAGCAAGGGGTTTGAGCCCCACATCAGGCTCCCCATCCTGGAGGTCCTGCAACAGAAAGATGAGCCCCCAGAAAATTTGGCTTTGAAGGCCAACAGGGCTTGCTTATGGGGGAGCATGATGGCTATAGGAAATGGAGACTCCACTCTTAAAGGGCGCACATAAAGTCTCAGATGCTCTGAGTCCCAACCCAGAGGTAGTAATTGTAAAGGGCCTGGGGAAGACACACTTGGTGATCTCAGAGGGCCTCCCAGAGGGGCAGGGGGCAACTGGAACTCCTCCTGGGGACATAGAAACTGGCAGCAGCCATTTTGGAGATCTCTTTCTACCAGTCTACCATGAAGACAGTTGTGTTGGCAAGTATCATTTTGGAGTCCTCCCTCTAACCTATTAGCACTGGGACCTAGCCCTGCCCACCAGTGGGTGGGCACCAGCCCTGGTCCTCCCCTCTGCTGGGTTCTGCAGCCAGCTGCCCTCAGACCTGGCCCCTCCCACCTGCAGGCTGGCACCAGCACTGAGCCCCACCCAGGCCACACAGACAGCTATACCAGGACCTGGCTCCAACTACCAAAGGGTTGACACCAGCCCCAGTGGCCCCTAGGCCGCTCAGCTAGTCAGACTGGAAGCCAGCCCTGCCCACAGTAGGCCAGCAGCTATTACACAAGATAAGGCCTGGCAGTCAGTTGGGCTGGGGGCCAGCCCCACCTAACAGTATGCCCACAATAGTTGGGCTCCCTACAACATAAAGGCCTACACAGCCCATACAGGAAGTGCCCCTAGAGAATATAGTTCTGGACCAGAGGATAGTGTGCTGCTGGGCCCCATAGGAAATCTCCTGTATTAGGCCACTTCTCCAAGGTCAGGATATGGAACCAACCTACCTAATACATAGAAAAAAACAAAGAACTAGGCAAAGTGGAGAGAAAGAGGAATGTGCTCCAAATGAAGCAACTAGATAAAACCCCAGAAGAAAACTAAGTGAAGTAGAGGTAAGCAATGTACCTGATAAAGAGTCCAAGGTAATGATCATAGATGCTCAACAAACTTGGAAGAAGAAGGGATGAATACAGAGAGAAGTTTAACAAAGAGCTAGAAAATATAAAGAAGAACCAAACAGAGCTGCAGAATACAATAACTAAAATTTAAAAATACTCTAGATGGAATCAGCAGTATATTAGATGATACAGAGGAATGGATCAGTGAGCTGGAAGACAAGAGTAGTGGAAAATACGCAAGCTGAACTTAAAAAAGAAAAAATAGTTTTTAAAAAATGAGGAGTTTAAGAGACATCTGTGACAACATCAAGTGTACTAACATTCATATTATAGGGCTTCCAAAAGGCGAAGAGCCAGAGAAGGGGACAGAGGACTTACTTAAGACATAATAGCTGAAAAATTCCCTAACCTGGGAAAGGAAACAGACATCCAGGTCCAGAAAGCACAGAATGTTCAAAACAAGATGAATACAAAGAGGTCCACACCAAGACATATTATAACTAAAATGTCAGAAATTAAAGACAGAGAATCTTAGGAGCTGCAAGAGAAAGGCAACAAGTTACATACAGTCTTATGGGAGTTCCCATCAGCTAACTTTTCAGCAGGAACTTCGCAGGCCAGAAGGGAGGGAACAATATATTCAAAATGTTGAATAAAAACTACAATCAAGAATACTCTACCTGGCAATGCTATCATTCATATTTGAGGAGAGATAAAGAGTTTTACAGACAAGCAAAGCTAATAGTGTTCAGCACCACTAACCCAGCTTTACAATAAATGTTAAAAGGACTTCTGTAAGCAGAAAAACAAAAAACAACAAGAAATATGAAAATTGTGAAAGGAAATGTCTAATTGGTAAAGGCAAACATATAGTAAAGGTAGTATATGTCACATATAAAGCTAGTAAAAGGTTAAAAGGCAAAAATAGTAAAATCATATATATCCACAATAAATAGTTAAGGGATACACAAAATAAAAAAGATGTAAAATATGTCAAAAACACTAAACATAGCAGGGGGAATAAAATGCAAGGTTGTTAGAACGTGTTTGAACTTAAGAGATCATCAACTTAATCATGTATATATAATCTATATATATGTATGTATATATAGATTGCTATGTATGAAACGCGTGGTAACCACTAACCAAAAGTCTATAATAGATACACACACACAAAAGAGGAATCAAAACATATAAAGATAGTCATCAAATCACAAGGGAAGAGAGCAAAAAAAGAGGAAAGGAACAAAAATGAACTACAAAACAACTAGAAAGCAATTAATGAAATGCAATAAGTATTATACATACATATCAATACTTAGTTTAAACGTAAATGGGCTAAATGCTTCCAATCAAAAGACATAGAGTGACTGAATGGATACAAAAACAAGACCAATACATATGCTGACTACAAGAGACCCACTTCAGATCTAAGGACACACAAAGACAAAGTGACAGGATGGAAAAAGGTATTCCATGCAAATGGAAATGAAAAGAAAGGTGGGGCAATACTTTTATTAGACAAGATAGACTTTAAAACAAACACTTAACAAGAGAGAGTGAAGGACATTGCAGAATGATAAAGGGATTATCCAGGAAGAAGATATAACAATTGTGACTATATATGCACCCAACGTAGGAGCACCTAAATTCATATGCAAATTATTAACAAGCATAAAAGAAGATACTGACAGTCATGCAATAATTGTAGGGGACTTTATAACACTCCACTTACATCAATGGATAGATCATCCAGACAGAAAATCAGTAAAGAAACACTGGCCTTAAACAATACATTAGATCAGATGGAGCAGATGGATGGATAGTCTTTGGAGATAGATCATAGGCTATGTCACAAAACAATCTCAAATTTAAGAAGATTGAAATCATATCAAGCATCTTTTCTGACCACAGTGGTATCAGACTAGAAATCAACTACAAGAAAAAAACCCTACAAAATCCACAAACATATGGAGGGTAAACAATATGCTACTAAACAACCAATCAGTTGTTGAAGAAATCAAAGAGGAAATAAAAGAAATACCTGGAGATAAAAGTTTTCTGGAGAAAACAGAAACGCAATGATCCAAAATCCATTGATTTTGGTATGCTGCAAAAGCAGTTTTAAGAGGGAAGTTTATAGTGATACAAGTCTATCTCAGGAAACAAGAAAAACCTCAAACATCCTAACATTACACCTAAGGGAGCTAGAACAAGAAGAATGAAACCCCGAATTAGTAGAAGGAAAGAAACAATAAAGATTTGAGCAGAAATAAACAATATAGAGACTGAAAAAGATAGGAAAGATCAATAAAACTAAGAGCTGGTTCTTTGAAAAGATAAACAATATTGATAAACCTTTAGCCAAATTCATCAGGAAAAAAACGAGTGCCTAAATCAATAAAATCAGAAATGAAAAAGTTACAACAGACACCACAGAAATACAAAGGATCATAAGAGACTACTACAAGCAACTAACCACCAATAAAATGGACAACCTAGGAGAAATGAACAAATGCATAGAAACATGTAAGTTCCCAAGACTGAATTAGGAAGAAATAGAAAATACGAACAATTATCAGTAATGAAATTGAATCAGTAACAAGAAACTCCCAACAAAGAAAAGTCCAGGACCAGGATAAAAAATGCAGAAAAAGCATTTGACAAAATTCAACACCCATTATGATAAAAATTCTCATCAAAATTGGTATGGAAGGAACATATCTCAACATAATAAAGGCCACTAATGACAAACCCACAGCTAATATCATAGGTGAAAAGCTGAAAGCTATAGGTGAGAAGCTGAAAGTTTTTCCTCTAAAAGCAGAAACTAGACAAGGATGCCCATTCTTGCCAGTTCTATTTAACATCATATCATAAGTCCCAGCCACAGGAATCAGACAGCAAAAAGAAATCAATGGAATTCAAATTGGAAAGGAAAAAGTAAAACTGTCACTGTTTGCAGATGACATGATACAATACATAGAAAATCCTAAAGAGGCCACCAAAAAACTATTAGAACTCATCAATCAATACAGTAAAGTTGCAGGATAGAAAATTAATATAGAGAAATATGTTGCATTTCTATACACCAACAGCAAACCATCAGAGAAATTAAGAAACCAATCCTACTTAACATTTCATCAAAAACAATAAAATACCTAGAAATAAAACTAAAGATGTGAGAATATTCTGTGCCCATGGATTGGAAAAATTAATATTGTTAAAATGCCCATAATACCCAAGGCACTCTTCAGATTCAATGCAACCCCTATCAAAATTTCAATGGTATTTTTCACAGAAATGGAACAAACATCATAAAATTTGTATGGAACTACAAAAAAACTTGAATAGCTAAAGCAATCTTGAGAAAGAAGAACAAAGCTGGAGGCATAACAAGCCATGATTTCAAAGTATATTACAAAGCTACAGTAATCAAAACAGTATGGTACTGGCACAAAAACAGACATAGATCAATGGAACAGAATAGAGTCCAGAAATGAACCCACACTTATGTGGTCAATTAGTCTATGACCAAGGAGGCAAGAATATACAATGGGGAAAAGACAGCCTCTTCAATAAATGGCATTGGGAAAACTGGAGAGCTACAGGCAAAAGAATCAAACTGGACAACTTTCTCACACCATGCACAAAAATAAACTCAAAATGAATTAAAGACTTAAATCTAAGACCTGAAACCATGAAACTCTTAGAAAAAAACATAGGCAGTATGCTCTTTGACATCGGTCTTAATGATTTTTTTTTGATATATCTCCTCAGGCAAGGAAAACAAAAGCAAAAATAAACAAATGAGACCACATCAAACTAAAAAGAATTTGCACAGTGAGGGAAACTATCAACAAAATGAAAAGACAGCTTACTGAATGGGAGAAGTTATTTGAAAATGATATATCTGTTAGGGGGTTAATATCCAAAATATATAAAGAAGTCATACAACTTATAGAAGAAAAACTCAATCTAATTAAAAAATGAGCAGAGGACTTGAATAGATATATTCCTAAAGAAGACAGATGGTCAACATGAAACGATGCTCAGTATCATTAATAAGCAGGCAAATGCAAATCAAAACCACAGTGAAATAACTAATATCTCATACCTGTCAGAATGGATATTATCAAGAAGACAGCAAGTAGCAAGTATTGGCAAGTGCACTGTCAGTGAGAATGTAAATTGTTATAGCCATCAAGGAAAAGAATATGGAGGTTCCTCAAAAAATTAAAAATAGAACTACCATAAGATTTAGAAATTCCACTTTTGGGTATTTTTCTGAAGAAAACAAAAACACTAATTTGAAAAGATTTTTGCATACTAATAATCACTGCAGCATTTTTTTACATTAGTCAAGATATAGAAATAACCCAAGTGTCCACCAATGGATGAATGTATAAAGAAATTGTTTTATACATATATAAAATGGAATATTATCCATAAAAGAATGAAATCTTGCTCTTTGTGACAACATGTATGGCCCTAGAGGGTATTATGTTAAGTGAAACAGATTAGACAGAGAAGGACAAATGCTGTTTGATTTCACTTCTGTGGGGAATCTAAAACACAAAACAAATGAACAAACATAAAACAGAAACAGACTCATAGATACAGAGAACAAACTGTTGGTTGCCAGAGGAAAGGGGTATGGGAGGATGAGGGAAATAGGTGAGAGAGATTAAGAGGTACAACCTTACAGTTATAAAATAAGTAAGTCATAGGAATGTATGTACAACATGGGGAATAGTCAATAATGTAATAACATTGTATGGTGACAGATTGTAACTAGACTTGAGTGGTGATCATTTTGTAATGAATAAAAATAGAGAATCACTATTTTGTACATTCGAAACTAATATAATGTAAGTCAATTATACTTCAATTAAAAAAATAAAAAATAAATAAAAACAAAGGAAACATAGCACGTAGAAAATAAAGGAGAAACAGTCTTAGTGACAGTATACAATAAAACCAAACATAAACTGCTTTAAACTTGAGGACCACTGGAGAGGAGATTTGCTCCCCTTTTTTCATTTTCAGTGTCTCTACCAATCGGAATTTGTCTTATTTTATACAAAAGAATTTAGCCTTTAACTTTAGTCTCTGGATTCTGAGTTCTGAGGCCCTTAAATTCATTCTTCTGAATCACTTCTCTATTACTGTAAAGTTTCCCTTATCCAATAGATAAGAAAATTGTTGTTCTGGTTATTATAATATCCCAGGCAAGAGTTACCATGTTTGACGTCCAAAAAATAAGAATATAATAAAATGCATGTAAAGTAGGCATTGTTTACCTAATTATATTTAATTTCTTACTAGGCCTCAGTTTATTATGATGAGAAACAGTGTTAATGAAAACCTGTGTTTTCCAGTTGAATTGTGCATAACAGAATGTATTTATGATTTGAGTAGTAATAAAATTTTATGAAATGGGATTGTGTCTCGGATTACGAAAATTCATAAGTATAGAATAGTTAAATTTAAATGTAATTTTATTGCATTTAAGTTCAGTTAATCTCAGGTTAAATCATACTTTCCAAATTAGTAGAGGATAAATTAATGGCACTGATGCTACCCAGTAAATTGAATGCTTTTGAATTCATGTATCTCAGAACATTAGTATTTATTTTTTTCCCAGCCACCAAGAAGGACATAAGACAGTAGAAACAATAATTTCTTTTGAGTGACCCCAGTCACATTACATTATTATAGAAATGCCCAGTATCCTCTGGAAAACATCAGGAAAATCATCCCAGTATTGCTTAGTGCTCTACTTTCTAGCTTCCTTAATTGCATTGTGTCAAGATATTGGGACGTAAATAAGATGACTGTCTGGCTTCACCAAATAGTGTGAGGCAATTTTTGCTCAGACTGAGAAAGGTAGAAAACACTTTCCACGGCAGCTTCAGGGTTGTTAATTAAAACACAGGGCAAATTAGAGTGAAAAATTAAAGTTGTGTTTACTAGCTGGGGACTGACGTGAGGCTTCTCCCAAACATTTGAAAATAAGACTGTAGGCTCTAGTTTCATTTCACAATTTTCATTTCACAATGAAAGATTAGAACAGAAACCTCCCATATTAACCATTTCAACAGAAATTGAAGGGGCTCTGCAGAGCAATTTGAAAACTGGCTTTTAATGAATACCTTAATTTTAATTACCTATCTTAGTTTTGAATTCTTGCTACCTAAAGTTGTTTTCTGCTTATGAACTGGCTCCCTGATTAGGTCTGTCTAAAAGCAGCAGCTGGGCTAGTTGTGCAGAAGTAGGTACTCGGGTCTCTAAGACCATTGTTTATTTTTGCGAATTAACGAAATGACGTCAGACTCTTACACATCAGTTTCACGAGCTTGGTTAATGGGAGCCCCACTTGCAGGTGGACCTGCCCTCAGTGTGTGGGAAATATCTGCAGCATACAGCTGGCCTCTGGACTGTGGTAAATTCTCCAAGTTCATGAACACCATGCAGTGAAGCCTGCACTCTTAGCTTCCCATCAACCAGAGGACTTGGCAGCATCGGCATTCACCGAGGACTCTCAAAAATAACAAATTAACATCGGATCAGATCAAGCTTTTCTTGCCCCCACACAATGATGATGTTAATAATGATCCGTGTGGTTTTTTGTTTTTTTTTTTTTAACCCCCTTCACCCCTTCGGAAATGCTGATTCCCCTCATCTCATGACACAGACCTTTTTCTCGACACCGAAATTTTCCCTTGACCACATTCCTCCAAAACCATTTTGTTAAATTTTGGCTGAACTGGACTTTGTAGTGAGCTCCGTTGGCATTCTCTTTCAGCACGGGATAGAATGTATAATTTATGTTTATGTTAAAAGATAACTTTTTTTTCTGATTCAGTAAGTAAAGCATTTTCAAAATTTGGAAAACAAAAAGAAAATACAGATTCCCTCTAATACCACCACCTGTAGGTCCTCTGTGCTTTTTAAAACACCTGCTTGTTCCTTGTGCTTGGTATTACATTTGATGGCTCCTATCAGTATGCTTTGTCATTCCATGGGAGACATGATGATGACCTTAGGTAAGGAGGTGGTATTTTAGGAGTAGCCATTAAGGGTGCTAGCTGCTCAGTTATTAAACCACCAGAATAAACAGCCAAAGAACCACCCAGAGTCAGGTTCTGGGCGAATGATCATTCCCACATAAGGGGTAGAGAAGTGAAGATTTCAGATGAATACATGTTGTTTCTAATTGTCACCTACAAATCGATAGATGGCACTTACCATCTGTCTCTACAAGCATTAAATTATGAGCTGTTGCAGCTGCTGACCTTCAACACCCCCTGAAAGGAGTTCAGAGTGGAGAGCAGAAAGGAGGCACTCTGTGCTCTGGAAGAAACTGGCAGAACAGGTCTTCAGACAGATATTTTCAGGAGACGATTTTATGAGCCCAATTCTTGCATCTCGTATCTAGATAAGCACTAAAATCCTTCACGGTGATATCTGTTCCTCGTGACTAGCAGTAACCTGCACGAGACCAGCAGAAACCTGCAAAAAATAGGTGCTCGATTGCATGTATTCCCCCTTCACCAAAATCACATATATAATCATGTATACTGACCTTCCCTCCTACCTCTTTGGAGCAGTTTCTCAGAGCTATCTGAGTTGCTGTCTCCCAGGCTATAGTCCTCCTTTTGCCCCAAATAAAACTTAACTTACAGCTCTCACGTTGTGCATTTTTTTTTTTCCAGTCGACATAATCATCCCATAGAAGCTGGTAGGTTTCAGCCTCTACTAATCAAGTGGGTTGAGAGAAAATTCCACTGAATCTATTAAGGTAGCTGATGTGATTTGAGTGAATTTTCTCTCTGTGAATGTCAGTCTCTCTTAATTAATAAGCAGGTCACAGCTCAAGGGTCACTTTCCTGAAGCAGTCTAATGCCTTTTCCCCCTGTATTTCTCTTTTATGGTTAAACGCTCATTTTTGACTTTAAAATCTCTGGTTTTGTTTATGTGATTTAAGATCTTCAGAGACTCATAGAGAATTCATTAGTGCCCCTTCTCTGGGTAATGCCCTCAACACATTTACATAACTGAACAGCTTCCTAGTAAAGAAACATACCTTTAGGGGGGCCACATTTTCTGAATCTCAAGACATGTGCTTTAACAAGGAAGATAGGACAGAATGTGAAATGCCTTAGGACTGTCTTAGGACACTTAGGAGACGAGGAAGCTGTAAATACAGCCACCAAGACCCTGTTCTGGAGAAGTGTTCTCAAGGGCTCTTCTGGTTTGCAAAAGTCTTAATCAGTTATTAATTAACACTTCAGCAGGCATTCACCATTTTTTTCCAGTGTTTGAATAGAAAATTGGAAAATGTGCATTTATGCTTTAGGGTTCCAGGTGTTTTTTTGTAATTGAAGTTGATTTGCAATATTGTGTTAGTGTCAGGTGTACAGCAAAGTGATTCGGTTATACATATGTAGATGTACATATCTATATTCTTTTTTTCAATTCTTTTCCATTATAGTTTATTACAAGATATTGAATATAGTTCCTTGTGCTGTACAGTAAATCCTTGTTTGTTTATCTATTTTATATATGGTAGTGTGGGGTTCCAGGTATTTTTAAATTTAAAAAAAATTAAGAGGTTTCAGGGAAGGAGTTTTGATGCCAGGTAGAAGAGCTATGGTAGGGGAGGGGACTTATTTCTAAGTTTTCTCTGAAAGGATGTTTCTAGGGACCCTTTGCTCTCAAACTGTTAACAGTAGATTGTGGTGCAGACACAATAGTTCTTTGTCACAGAAATGTGTTAATACTTGCTTCAGAGAGGAAGGGCCATGGAAACCTCAGTAAATCAGTAAGTCCCCTAGTTCAATTGTTGTTTTTTCAAGTAATCAAAATGTTTGTTATTATAGGAAATGAATGGGGAACAGGAAATTATAACTAAAATATCTGTTTCAGTTTAATTCTCTGCCACGGAACAGACACATTCTTAGCTCAGATTCAGTTTTTCTATGAATATCTATAAGAGTGGTTAGGTTACTTAAATCCTCTGAGCCTTGCAGTCTTCATCTGTAAAATGGAGATAATAAATTCCCCTGTAGTATTTAAGGATTAATGAGAGACATAGATAAAGTAGTCAGGAGAGTTCGGGTCAGCTCCCTTGCTTTTCTGTCCCCAAACATTTTCTACATCAGTGATGAGTGCTGTTGCCTATTTTAAAAGAGCTTTATAATTCCACAGAGGGAGTTATTGCCTCTCAAAGCTGGATAAATATCATGTGATGCACTGTGTATAGTCTAAGGAAGTATGCCTGCAAAGGATTTCAATTTTTTAGTAGAGAAATCATTTAAAATTTAAGTATTATTTACTACCTCTAAATTATGAACTTAAAATCAGGAAGAGTTATTGAATTACTTTAAACATTTAAAAAATTATCTTTATTTTAGTTTTAATTCTGATCTTAAACTTTTAGGAAGATCGTGTGGAAAAGGCAAAGGTTAAAACCCCTCCTGCGTTATGCTTACTGAAATAGCTCAGACAGAGAAAGACAAATACTGTATGCTATCACTTACTTATATGTAGAATCTAAAAAATAAAACAAACTGGTGAATATAACATAAAAGAAGCAGGCTTACAGATACAGAGAATGAACTAGTGGTTAGCAGTGGAGGTGGGTCAAGGCAATACAGGGGTTGGGGAGTGGTGGGTACAAACTATTGGGTGTAAGACAGGCTCAAGGTTGTATTGTACAACGCAGGAATATAGCTAATATTTTGTAATAACTGTAAATGGAAAATAACCTTTAAAAATTGTATATAAAAAAATACCTCTCATTTTCTCACACTTCCCCCCAAGAATGAACAAAGGCTTTCCATCCTCTGCAAATCAGGTCTCAACTCCTCCTGGCAGTTAAGCTTCTTAGAAAACTGACCTCAACTTAACTTGTGTCAAACTTTCTATCCTTTCCTAATTTAAATTTGCTGCTTGAGTCAGGTTGGTTTTTCCATTTGTTCGGCCTACAAGCTGTGTCTCTTTTTACCTTTTTTTTGGTTTATGCTTAATCCTGCACTATGTATATCCTTACTTCTCTTCACCTCTTCAAGATATTCTCAACTTAAAAAAAACCTGCGTGTGAGCAGACGATGACATTTATTTGGGGATAGAGTTTCAAAACTTTTCTCTCCTCTTCCCTCCCTATCCATTTCTCTCCTCTCCTCCCTTCCTTCTCTTTTCAAAGGTGTCTGTGTCCTTAAAAATAGCATCATTGTTTACACACAGTTATTGGTCAAGGTCTTCATTCTTGAAAAACCTCACTTTGGAGAAATATAAGAAATAGGCATCTTTCCCCTGATTTCCACCTATGGGATGGGGATCTAAGAGTAAGGGAGAGAAGATGGGATAGAGGGAGGAGATCCAGAACATCATAGTGGTTAAAATAATGAGTTTTGGCATGAGATAGTCCTGGGCTGGAATCCTGGCCTTCCTTGTCTCATCTGTAAACTGGGTTTAATATAGCACAGTGTAGGTAAGATGTCTAACTCAGTGTCTATCTAGCACAGTTCAGGAGCTCTGTAAAGGCTATGTGCTGTTGTTGTTATCATTATTAATACAGAAGAGCCAAAAGCAAGGGGTGCATTTCAACTTTATAAAACAGATGAGCTGTCAACAGTGTAGAGACGCATTGATGGTGTATTGGTTTCCTATTGCCACTATAATAGCTGACCACATATTTGGTGGCTTCAAATGTCATACAGTTCCGGAGATCAGAAATTTGAAATGAGTGTCATGAGGCTAAAATCAAGGCGTTGGCAGGGTTCTTTCCTGGAGGCTCTAGGGGAAAATCTATTCCCTGTCTCTTCCAGCTTTTAGAGGCATTCCTTGGTTTGTGGCCTCACCACTCCAATCTGTTACAGTTGTCACATGGTTTTCTCCTCCCTCTGATCTTCCTGAGTCCCTCTTATAAGGACCCTTGTAATTGCATTGGGTCCACCTGAATAGGATAATCTCCCCATCACATATTCTTAATTTAATCACATCTCCAAAGTTCCTCTTGCGGTGTATAGTAACATTCGCTGGTTCCGGGAATTAAGCCGTGGACATCTTGTGTGTGTGTATGTGGGGTGGGGGATTATTCAGCTTACCTCAGACAGACTGAGCACTTAGGTGCAAAGAAGCAACAGAGGGCAGGAGGTAACTTGCCCTTTAAGCAGAGGAGCAGCAAGTGTTTATAGAAAATTAGTTAATCAGCTTTGATAGCAGAGCAGACTCCTACTCCACCAGGTCTGTTTGCTCTTTATAAGTGGAAGTTAAAGTAATATGTAGTTTTCTATTTTTGTATGAAAAGCTTTATTCATGATGGGTGATATTGGTTTTCTCTGAGGAATTTCATTGTTGCTTTTCTACAACTTGAAAATGTACCATGGTTCTCTTAATGGTCCCTGTCTTAGATTCAGGTATTGTGTTCTCTGGGGGAAGAGGACTGTTTTTTGAACACCGAATAAACCTGGCGCATTTTCTGTATTATCTCCTTTAATCTGCTCTATAGTTATTTGAGGTAGGCATTATTACTCCCATTTTTCTGATGAGGAAACCAAAGTTTAGAAGCCTTAAGTAACTTGCTTACAGTATCAACGTGAGTAAATGACGGTTTATCATTTGAAGCCAGAGCTCAGCTTTCTCTCCTTTAATGTGTTGCCTTCATAGAGTGAATGACTCAATTCATTTGATGCAGATTAAGTTGCTACATTATTAAGAGCAGGGCTAGGATCTAGGGGGTCTTTGTCCCATGCCCTGTATGGGACTCTTCTCTAAATCATTTTGGTAAGTGCTACAAATTCAGAATTTTGTTATATTTACTGCAGTCCTCTCTAGTAGTCATACTTCATTTTATTGTTTTTAATTGTAAAAATTACCTGTGCTGCTTGAGGGCAGAGTCTGGTCTTATGTTGTCTGTCCCTTGTACCCTTTTCACAGTGTAGCATCGTGTTACCATATTAAACATAAGAAATAAATGCAGAAATGAACAGAATAGAACGATTTTAATTCCAGGCCTTATGTAATTTTAATTTTCAGAATTGAATCAAAATCTGCTCATCCAGCTCTCAAGTTATATTCTCTTTATAATGAACACCTTTCCAAAATCTTTCATCTATTTATAGGAGAGAGGAAAGAGTTCATTTTCCATGACAACTTCTCTATTTTTAATCCACCAGCAATTTCATTGTCTTTCTCGTCTGCAGTTCAGTGAACTTCAGTTGGGGGAAAAAGGGATAAATAAATCAGCAAGGTAATTGAAGTACATTTATGGACTCCTTTATTTTAGGTGATTTGTCCAGGAATCAAGCAAATAAATACCTTTAAGGACTTGATAAGCATTGGCACAAACCACTATTGCAGATGCTCTCTGAATGCAGTAATTAACTTTGTAGCCATGAAAGGGGACCCATGATCTTCTTTCATCACCCAACATAAGTGCTCTGAAAGGAATTAACATGAAAGTAGCCTGTGAACAAACATAATGTGTGAGGAAGTGAAGATACCAGTTATATCCCCACCAATCCGTAGATGAGCAGTCATTGTCTAGCTCAGTAAACAGCAAGCACTGTTTTGGGATAGCAGTTTTCCTCAGGAAAACAGCAGAACCTGAAGAATGACCTAACTTTCACAGCCAAATAAAAAAGTTACTTCTTAAATGAAATCAAATATTTAAAAATAAATGTACCCTGCATCAGTGTGTAATACTTTTAATGTAATTCTTCCATTTCATGCATTGTCTTCTTTTTTCTTTTTAAACATATGAGGGAAGGAAAAACTGGGCTCACTTTTGTCTCTCCTTGTGGTTTTTGAAGTTGGTACAAAAGTAGAGAACTTTATGCAGAGGGACAGATTTTCAAGCCTGAGTCTATTTCTGAGAGAATTATTTAGGTAGTTGTTGTTACAGATAAATCCCATTCTTATTTGCAAAACTGCATACGTCTAGGTGAGGAAAATAACTGCTGTCAATCCAAATCAAGAGTTAACTTCTCTCCTCCACAATCCATATTGGTTTAACAACGTTTATTATCATTCAGTGGTCTTCTATGACCGAGTGTTAATGAAAACCTCTGGAATTCATAGTGTGGAAGTGATTGATGAACTTAATACACAACTACCTATGTGAAACAGCAGAGCTGTAGTGAAAGGGAGATTATCTTTCATTTCCAGTGTAATGACTTGAAAATAGGCAATGTGCTTATTGAACAACATGCTCTTCAAGTTCAAAGCTCAGCTGTGTTTAAAAGACTCAGAGAAGATACTTTTTATTTCTTGGTGCTGTCAGGTCCAGCATATTCTGTAAAGAGTAGGTGCTCAAAAGATAGTCATTGCAATGAACTGAATTTTTATAATAGTCTAGCTCTTTTCCTAGGTCCCCTTTTTCTCTGAGATCATTTGTGTGCTACCGATGGGGTTAATGCCACAAGACAAGCCAGGGACCATTCTCAGCTGTGGTTGTGAGGGATTTCAGGAATTCTAAATTCAGTTGCACATTAATCCCAAGACAGTTCTGCTCTAACATCATGCATTGGTTTTTGTTGCTGAGATCTTACGTTCATTGTGATCAAGGCCTTTTTTTCTCATTAGAATTTTAGGATCCTGTCTTCTTATTTTTCTAAGAGTTGACCGTTTTCTCTGGCCCTGATGACTTTGGTGGCTATAATCCTGCCCTGTTTCTTTCAAGCACTCAGCTTCACTGAGTTTTCTTATTGAACCCTTGTCTATGGTCTGTGTTTCTGCAGTCTACAGGTGGACATCCTCATTATAAAGTATCCCTGCTTGATGACATGATACTATACATAGAAAACCCTAAAGATGCCACCAGAAAACTACTGGAGCTCATCAATGAATTTGGTAAAGGTGCAGGAACAAAATTAATTCACAGAACTCTAATGACAAGCTATACACTAACAATGAACTATCAGAAAGAGAAATTAAGGAAACAATTCCATGTACCATTGCATTGAAAAGATTAAAATACCTAGGAATAAACACACGTAAGGAGATAAAAGACCTGTCCAAAACTATAAGACACTGATGAAAGAAATTAAAATGACACAAACAGATGGAAATATATACTGTGTTCATGGATTGGAAGAATTAATATTGCTGAAATGACCAATCTACCCTAGGCAATCTATAGGTTCAGTGAAATCCCTATCAAAATACTAATGGCATTTTTCACACAACTAGAACAAATAATTTTAAAATTTGTATGGAAACACAAAAGACCCTGAATAGCCAAAACAATCCTGAGAAAGAAGAATGGAGTTGGAGGAATCATGTGCCTTAATTTCAGACTATACTACAAAGCTACAGTAATCAAAACAGTATGGTACTGGCACAAAAACAAACACATAAATCACTGGAACAGACTAGAGAGCCCAGAAATAAACTCATGCACTTATGGTCAATTAATCTATGATGAAGGAGGCAAGAATATACAATGGAGAAAAGACAGTCTTTTCAATAAGTGGTGCTGGGAAAACTGGACAGCTACAAGTTAAAGAATTAAATTAGAACATTCGCCAACACCATATACAACAATAAACTCAAAATGGATTAAAGACCTAAATGTAAGACCAGAAACCATAAAACTCCTGGAAGAAAATGTAGGCAGAACACTCTTTGACATAAATCATAGCACTATTTTTTTTCATCTGTCTCCTAAAGCAAAGGAAGTAAAAGCAAAAATAAACAAATGGGGCCTAATTAAACTTAAAAGCTTTTGCACAGTAAAGGAAACCATTGACAAAGCAAGACCACCTATGGAATGGGAGAAAATATTTGCAAATGATATGACCAATAAGGGGTTAATACCTAAAATATATAAACAGCTCATACAACTTAACATTAAAAAAACAAACAACGTGATTAAAAAATTGGCAGGATACCTATAGACAGTTTTCCAAAGAAAACATGCAGAGGGCAAACAGGCATATGAAAAGATACTCAACATCACTAATCCTCAGGGAAATACAAATTAAAACCCCAATGAGATATCCCCTCACACCTGTCAGAATGGCTATCTTCAAAAAGAACACAAATAACAAATGTTGGTAAGAATGGAGAAAAGGGAACCCTCCTTCAGTGTTGGTGGGAATATAAATTGGTGCAGCCACTGTGGAAAACAGTACGGAGGTTTCTCAAAAAACTGCAAAAAGAACTACCACATGGCCCAGGAATTCCACTCCTGGGTGTGTATCCGAAAAAAATAAAAACAGTAATTCAAAAAGATACATGCATCCCAATGTTCATAGCAGCATTATTTACAATAGCCAAGATATGGAAGCAACCTAAATGTCCATTGACAGATGAATGGATAAAGAAGATGAGGTGAAATACTACTCAGCCATAAAAAAGAGCAAAAATTGGCATTTGCAGCAACATGGGTGGACGGGCATTATGCTAAGTGAAATAAGTCAGACAGAGAAAGACAAATATTGTATGATATCACTTATATGTAGAATCTAAAAAATACAACAAACTAGCAAATACAACATAAAAGAAGCAGACTCACAGAAACAGAGAACAAACTAGTGGTTATCAGTTGGGGAGGTGGGGCAATATAAGGGTGGGCAAGTGGGAGGTACAAACTATTGGGTATAAGATAAGCTCAAGGATGTATTGTACAACATGGGGAATATAGCCAATATTTTATAATAACTGTGAATGGAAAGTAACCTTTAAAAATTGTATAAAAATTAAAAAATTTTTCAAATAAAAATATTAAAAGGAAAGAAGATGTGTGTATATATATATATATATATATATATATATATATACAATGGAGTACTGCTCAGTCATATAAAGAATAAAATTTTGCCATTTGCAACGTTGATGGACTTAGAGGACATTATGCTAAGCGCAATAAGTCAGAGAAAGACAAATATTGTTTGATATCACTTATATGTGGAGTCTAAAAAATAAAACTAGTGACTCTAACAAAAAGAAAACAGACTCACAGATAGAACAAACTTGTGATTACCAGTGGGAGAGGGAAGAGGGGAGGGACAAGATGGGGGAAGGGGACTAAGAGGTACAAACTACTCTGTCTATAATACGTAAGCTACAAGGATGTATCGTATGACATAGGGAATATAGCCTATGTTTTATAATAACTATAAACGGAGTATAACCTTTAAAAATTGTGAATCACTATGTTGTACACCTCTAACATATAATATTGTATACCAACTATACTTTAATAAAAAATAAAATGTCCCTGCTTGAGCACCAATCTCCTGCTGTGTGTATATGTGGCGGGGAGGGTGGGGTAGTGGGGAGCAGCAAAGATCACTAAAAAGTGCATGGATTTCAGACCAATCCATGTCCTAATGCAGGCTGTGCCACTTAACTAGTCATATGCAACTTTTACTTCCTAGAGCTTTGGTCTTCTTATTTAAAAATAGGTGTTATATTACTCACCTCAAAGGGTATTGATGAAGATTAAGTGAGATAACATAGCCAAAGTGCCTGGTACAGTGCCTCATACGGAGCAAGTTCTCAATGAATGATAGTGGTCTGACCCCCAAACTGTCCTTAATCCATGTCCACTACTCTACAATACCCATTATCAGACAGTCCTTTCCGATGACAAAAGCCCACCTGTCTGGATTTGTTCATATCCTCCTCAGCCGCCGAGGGCTGCCTGGATTTTCTGCCATTTCATGGTGCATGGGTCCAGTCTCTATGTCCCGACCCAATGTGCCTTGCCTTGTCCTGCTCCCAGGTATGGCATTGCTTTACTATTGCTTTCTGGAATTACTTTTTAATTTTTTTGTCTCTTATGAAATAAGAAACGATGTTTTAAGAAAGCAACATTTTCTTTTTGAGACACTTTTTTTTAGTGTCTGTGTGACTTCAATCATAAAATTAAAAAAAAATTTATTGAGTGCCTATTATGTAACAGGCACTATTAAAAGTACTAGGGATACCTTGAAGGATAAAAGAGGCAAAAATTCCTTAATATTCTAAAAAAGGAGATCGAAAATAAACAAGTAGAAACTTAAAGAAATGCTATTACATCATACCATGGTGAGCTCTATGAAGAAAAATAAGAGTGATGGGATGGAATGTTGCGGCAGGTGTGGTTTTGTGTATGTGTGTGTGTGCACGCGCACACGTGGGCATTTGAGCAGAGACTTGAATGATGCAAAGATTCAAGCCATTGCCAAATCTGGTGTAAGAGCAGTAGGCAGAGAGAAAAGGAAGAGTAAAGGGCTGAAGAAGGCGTGTTTGAGGAACTGCAAGATCAGTGTGGCAGGATCATAATGATTGAGGAGTTGAGTAGAAAAGATGCAAAGGGCCGGCTTATGTAGACTCTGCAGTCCATGGTAGGAAATTTGTATTTTATTCTAGGAAGAAAAGTTTTAAAATAGGGATAGAATCTGATTTATGCTTCTTCAGAAAAATTATCACAAACTTGGAAACAAGGCCAAAGGATGGCTTTGAGTGCTTTGATTATTATACGGGAACAATGTGCAGTAGGCCATTTCAAGGATTATTTAATTCTCTAGGGGAACGTATCTTTGTTTGACATTCTTTCTACTTTTGTTTAGGGCCCCGACTCTGTGACATTATGTGTGAACCTGGAGATTTTTGTCCATTAGAGATGCGAGTGATTTTTGACAGTAAAAAAAAAAAAAAAACCCCAGAGGTTATAGTTTCATTGACTGAAGGACATTAACCAGTTTTATGTCTAAATCAGCAAACTTATTTCAGTATGCTTTTTGCGTATGCCATATTTCTCCAGCTATCTTGTGAACCAGCTCCAAAATACTGGTTCTGTCATTAATTGGTTAAAAATCTTTGACGCATGTTGATTCTACATTTATACGGAATTATGGTTTTAGCTTTTTGAAAATTATACACTTCGACATGCTAATGGCTGTTGAATGGAATGTGTGAAGGTATGGGGAGAGTTGTCAAGAGTGGAAGCAGGAAGGCGAATGGGAAGGATGGTGCAGAGCGGTGGTGGAGATGGTGAGAACTGAGTGATTGGATTTTACATTTGGTTTGGAGGAAGAGACAAGACGTGCCAAACGGATACGAGGTGTGATAAAGAGAGGAATCTAGGATGTTTGTTTGTCGAACTGGGAAACGGTGGTAGCGGAAGAGCAGAATTTTCAGAGAAAATTAAGTGATCCATGTAAGATGTGTTAATGTGATACACAATCTATGGGTCTTTAGTAAACTTCCTTATGGTGCCAAGGTCAATGACTCTATTTTTGCAATAATCAGGCAAATCTGTTTTTAACAAATATGCATACTTATATATATGTTCTTTATACATGGATGCTTATGAACACATATATTCAATCCATCTGATGTTTAAGTATGTGTGCATGTGCATGCACACATACAATATTTGGCGTAATTTTCCATGGAATTGGTAAAAATACTCCCATTCCCCTAAAATTAGAAAGTTCCGATTCAAGCATTAGCGGGGTCAAGCTATTTCATGAACTAAAGCTCCTTCTGACTTTAAGAACTTTTTACTCTGTAATGTTACAACTCCTTACTCAACTGACCAAAAATTGCTTTAAAAAGAAAACATCAGTTCCTTAAACTTACAGAACCTTATTTCCTTTATGAGATAACAATTTCTGTCCTATTTCATATCCAATGAGACAAACAGTAGCGTTGAAAACTGAAAGCACTTTTAGACAGATTATTTTTATGTATTATTATTTGGAGAGAACTTTGCTGATAATTGTTCTTGAGTATCCCCATGAGGTGCATCCTGACTGCCCTGTTTAAATTGCAACCCTGCTTCCTGTACCCTAGCAGTACTGGTGGCTTTCCTCTGACCTTTTGTTTTTTTCTCTTTCCGTGGCATTTATCACCTTATTTTAATTTCCTGTTAAGCTGGGTAATATGTTTATTATTCATCTTCCTCCATTAGAATGTAAGATACCTGAATATAGGGATCCTTGTCTCTTTTATTTACTGAAGTATGTTAAGTGCCTCTAATACATAGTAAGTTCTCGATAATTTGATGAATATATATAATATATATGAATGAGAAAACCTTTCTGCAACTGGGAGAATGCTTTATGATCTTAATCAGTGGAACATAAAAAAGACAATTCAATTTGACTACATACAATTTAGAATAATGATTTACATAATAGATTCATCTTCCTATCTTTTTTGTAGGCCAATGTTAAAATTATATTTAGTGTCCTAAATACATTATGTCCAAAGTCTAATTAAACAGCCACAAGTACGCTTGGTGAATAAGGAACAAGCAGTTTATTAGATACATAATTTAATCTGGAGCAAGAGATTTAACAGCTGTTTATCTGTCTATAAAGTGGAATTAGTAATAATAATGCCTACTTCATAGGGTAGTTATAAGAATTAAACAAAACAGTATATGAA
The DNA here is from genome assembly GCF_002837175.3 of Physeter macrocephalus. Classification (NCBI taxonomy): domain Eukaryota; kingdom Metazoa; phylum Chordata; class Mammalia; order Artiodactyla; family Physeteridae; genus Physeter; species Physeter macrocephalus. Next base: position 79,379,500 of record NC_041218.1, read on the forward strand.
ATACTGTAGAACAGCGTTCCAGTACATAGTAAACATTCAATTAAGATAATAGTTATTATTATACAAATCAGTAGTTTATTGTAGTAGCAGATATAAATAACTGCTACTTAGATCCATGAAAATTACACATTAAGAAACTTGGCAAAATGGATATAAAAACAAACGAAACTCACATAATAAACCCCAGGGTGAAACACTATTTAAAATATATACATAATCCAGGAAAATGACAGGAATTTTTGCATTCAAGAAAAGCAACTTACATGTTAGGATGGTTTTTGAGTTAGCATTTTACTTTCTTCCTTAGCTCTAGCTGATCAATTTTTGAGAGTAAAGGATTTTTGAAAGAATTTGTCCTCTTTTTGATGTTAGTTTCTTTCCCAGCTTTTGTTTCAGAGCTCTCTGATGGGAGAGGAAATGGAAATACTAAAATACTTAGTCTTAAGGACGAGAAAAGACAAGTAACCATCCAACAATATGGGGATACTGCAGATGGGAATCATGTCAGGTCAAAACTGCCTCCCCCGGGCTTCCCTGGTGGCGCAGTGGTTGGGAGTCCGCCGATGCAGGAGACGCGGGTTTGTGCCCCGGTCCGGGAAGATCCCACATGCCGCGGAGCGGCTGGGCCCGTGAGCCATGGCCGCTGAGCCTGCGCGTCCAGGGCCTGTCCTCCGCAATGGGAGAGGCCGCGGCGGTGAGAGGTCCGCGTACCGGAAAAAACAAAACAAAACAAAAAAAACAACAAAACTGCCTCCCCTGGGAAGTTTCATCTTAATAATAACTTCCAAATCTTAGAATTTCATGGAAGGTAGTTTTCCCCTTTTGTCCATGAGGAATGAAGAAAATCCCCATTTAACTATATGCTGGTATGCAAATAAAGTGGACATATAACCAGGTGCAGTTCTTTGAATGTGTGTATTCTGCCCACATCCTTCATACATTTAAATAAAAATGGTGCAGATATTTCAGGTGTATTCTTACAGCCACGTTTTCATCCTTTTCCTTAATGTTTAATCTCTTCTTTGGAGTAAGGGTGGGCTTTACTCCTGAAAGCGGTTTAACACCCTTTCCTTGTTCGTTGAAAAATTTGAGATATCCAGCCAAAGCCTTCTGTGTTTCACAAAAGGGCAAATCAACATATAAGGGAAGGAATGGGGTCAAGTGTTCTGAAATCCTCAGAATGATTTCTCATTTTATATATGCAAATTCCACTCTTTAAGCTTCTCACCTAAGCCTTCTTGTTCTTAAATTCAATATTTTTCACTAAAATTTATCATGTTCACCATAAGGCTCTTGATTCCCACTCTACAAACCTGTCCTTTCCCTTTCTTCCCTCACATCCAGCCTTCTTAAGCCCAGTAAATTGTACCATTACCTGCATGGATGCTCCAGGCAGACATTTATGAGTTCACCCTTCTTTCTCCCTTTTCCTCACCCCCTGTTTGTAGTATATCAGCAAGGGTGATTGAGTCTACCCACAAAATCTACATTTTGAATCTGACTGCTTCGTTTATTTTTGCTCTTGCCCTCATTCCGTGTGCTCTAGTCCCACAGGCTTTCTTTCAGTTCCTTGACTACTCTCTTAATTTATTTTTTCGTTTCTTTTTTTTTCTTCTGACCATGCTGCAGGGCTTGTGGGATATTTTAGTTCCCCTACCAGGGATCGAACCTGACCCCCCAGCAGTGAAAGTGCCGAGTCCTAACCACTGCACTGCCAGGAAATTCCCTTCACTGTCTAATTTCTTTTCTGACTCGAGTAAGGCCTGATCTCTCTGCCTGGGACACTGTCCACTCTGCTTGTTCAAACGTCAACACCTCAGTGATGGCTCCAGTGACCCTCCATCCAAAACAGGTCCCTTGCCTGCTGTCGTTAGCTTATGTCTCACAAACTTGTTCTTCTCCTTTGTTGTACTTCCATAATTTATTGTTATTTTTATTCACTTTACTCACAAAGTCTTTCTGGTTCACTATTTTATCCCCAACACTTAGCTCAGTCCTAGAACGTGGAATACACTTGGTGGATAATTGTTAAATGATGGATGATGAATTTACAAGGTATAGTCTGTCAGATGTTTAAAAAACTTATTTATGAGCAAAAATATAAGGGCTTTTATTAAAAAAACTAATAAGCTAGTGATAGACTTCTTAGGAAGAGCTAAATAAGTTTAAGCTTCAGATTTTCTAATATCTGTTGTAAGGCCCATCAAGAGACTTCCGTGTGGGTGATTTCTCACTGCTGCTTTTTAAAAATCAGAATCTTTTTTTTATTTCAAAAGTTACATCTTGTAGCCATTCATTGACTCTTTTGGCTGGTATCTTATATCTTCTTCAAATTGTATTTGTATTATACAAAAATATTTGTCACAAACTTTTTCTCTAAATAAGTGTAAAATATTAACATTATGCTACCCCAGCAGAGTTATTTTGGTCCAAAACTTTCCAAGTTATATGGTAAGCAACAATTTTCTTGAGGAAAAAAGTAGCATTTCTTTTTCCATTATAAATTTATCTGTAGGCTCTTACTATTTATAATTAATTTTTCTGCTACATTTCATTAGTGTATTCAATCTTATAATAAGATAGCATTTGTCTGAAATGGGACTAATTTTAGAATAAATGAATTATCTATTTATTGGCTCTCCCTCCCCCTTCTTTTTTAAAATCTCAGAAGGTTATTGGTGACTTTGTACATGTCGTAACTGGAATGTACGCCTGTTGGGATGAAGATTATAGAGTTGACTCAGAATTAAATCCTAAGAATTCAAGGTTTTGAATAAATGCAGAAACAGAATTAATTGCTCAAGACTATATCGTGGTATGCTAGATTCTTGGAAAGACTGACTTATAACTTTCTTTTTATTTCTTAACACTTTGTGAGTGTAAAAGACAAGATCCTCTTTAAAATCTATCTTTAAAAAAGTTATATATAATATATATTATATGTATATATATATATATATATTCATTCTACAGTTGTTGGGTGTAGTGTTCTATAAACCAAACTAGGTCAAATTAGTTAAAAATGTTGTTCTAAACTTCTCTATGCTTAACTGATTTTTTTTGTCTGCTTTATTTTATTAGTTACTGAAATAGTGTGTTAAAGTTGCCTCTGTGTCTGTGGATTTGTATATTACTTCTTTAGTTCTGTCAACTTTTGCCTTATATAATTTGAAATTTATGCTATTAAGTATTTACGAATTTGTGAGTTTATAGTTTCCTATGGACTTAACCCTTTTATTACATTGAAACATGCATCTTTATATCTTATTATTCTAGTTAAGATCTATGTCCAATATTTATATAGCCATATCATTTTTTCTTTTGGTTAATACTTACATGGTATATCTATTTTCACACTTCTATGCTTTACTTTCAAATGTGTCTATGCATTTAAAGTTTATTTATAAATACAATATGCCTGCATTTTGTTTTTTATCTAATGTGACAAATTTTGTATTTTAATTGGAAAGTTAAGTCCATTTACATTAAATATAACCACTAACTTAACTCCTTTAAGTGGACCATTTTGTTATCCATAGTATTTATACTATTGGTCATTTATCCTTTCCCTCTTTTATTTGGCTTCATTTATGTTCATCAAGTCATCATTCTTCATTACTATTCCATTTTTAAATTCCTTTAAGATTTTAACTTTTACATTTTTCTATTACTCTTTTACTGGTCACATTATTGATTACAACATACTTTTACTACTTCCTGAACATGTTAAATACAGCCATTTAATTCCATTTCTCCCCTTCCACCTTTTGTCCTAATCTTGTCATATCTTTCACTTATATAGACTTCTATTATATTTACATCTATATTTTGTAAATTCCACAAGACATTACAGTTGACCCTTGAACACCTCGGGGTTAGGGGTGCCAACCCGTCCCCCCGCCATGCAGTTGAAAATCCATGTATAACTTTATAGTCTGCCCTCCATATCTGCTGCCCCATATCCACGATTTCAACCAACCCTGGATCACATAGTATTGTAATATGTGCTTATTGAAAAAAATCTACTGATAAGTGGACTTTAACAGTTCAAACCCATGTTGTTCAAGGGCAAACCATATATATTTTTGTTTTAGTAGTCAATATGCACTTAGTTTTTACCCATAAATATATCCTTTCTTTTTCAGGCTTCCTGAAGTTCTGTGTTTCTCTGAGATCATTTTCCTTTAGTCTCAGAAGTCCTGTTAGTATTTTTTGTAGTGCAGATTTGCCTGTAAAGAAAAACCTCTCCGTTTTTATTTTTCTAAAAATATATTCATTTTGTCTTCATTTTCTTAAAAAAATAATTTTGAGAAGTGCAGAATTCTTGGTTAGCAGTATTTTTTTTGCAGTATTTTAAATATGTCAGCCCATTGCCATTGTTTCTACATTTTTTCTACTGAAGAGTCAGATGTCAATGTTAGTTTTTGTCTTTTACTGAAGATAACATATTTTCTTTTACTAAAGATATACTACCTCACTCTAGGTACTTTTTAATGTTCTCCGTGCTTTGATTTTTTAATAGTGTTACTACAATGTGCCTAAGTGTGGCTTTATCGATATTTCCCCTACTTAGTGTTTGCGCAGTTTTTAAAATCTCGAATATATGAAGTTAGACATTTTTCATTAATTTTGGAAAATTCCTGAGCAGTACCTTTCAAATATTTAAGTTTTATTATTCTGATTTATTATTATTCTTCTCCTCCAAGTCTTCTGATGACATGTTTGCCAGACCTTTTCTTTGAATCCTACATTTCTCCTATTTTTTTCCTTATTTTTTTATCCTTTTTTTCTTGTATAGGCATTAATTTGGGCACTTTTTATTGTCATGTATTCAGTTCACTAAATTATCTATTCTTCTTTTTCTAATCTGTTATTGAACCCATCTGCTGAATTCTTGATTTCAATTTTTATGTTTTTAGTTGTGGAATTTCAGTTCGATCCTTAGGGATTTCACATTTCTACTGAAATTTTCCATCCACCTCTTTATTTACTTGAATATATTAATCATGACTATTTTAAAATCTGTCAGATAATTTTAATATCTGAAACACCTGGACATCTATTTCAATTCTTTGTGTTTCTTTTGGCTTCTAGTGATTTTATTCTGTTTTTAGCAAGCCTTGGTTTTGAATGAACAGTGAATTTTATAGACATCAAATTAAGTATCAAGTTTCCTTTGGCCAGTCAGGTGCAGTGGCCGTGGGTTAGTCTCTTAGATGCCTGCCTTTGCCCTACTTTTAGGTGAGGCTTTATGGGTTCACAACACAAAGATTGATGTATTAACCCAGCCCCTCTAATTTGGAGGGGCTTGAATACATCAGTCTCTGTTTTTCCAGCACGAGACATCTCTAGAATATCTGCCCTGCCATCTTGCCCCAACTGTTGCTTTGTGTTGGGTTTCTTAAAGCTCCTTCCCATGTACCACTAGAGAAAAATTTGCAACCAGGTTTTGGGTCCTCCTTCTGGGCTCCTTTCTCTCTTGGATTTTGCCCCTTAACCTCCAGCTTCTCCGGCAGCCCTGCACTCTGACTTTTTGTCTCTTCAGTGAAGCAAGACCCCTTCTTCCTGACTCAGCTTTATGCCCTGCCAGTGCAACCTGGGGAGAGTCTATGGAGAAAACACCCACATGAAGTATGGCTCTTCCTTTAGGGTCGTAGCCTCTCAATTTGCTTTTGCAAATTGCTCCTCAGGGACTGCAAACAGTTGTTTTTTATATTTTGTCCAGGATTTTAATTGTTTATAGTGTGAAGGTTAGTCTGGCATAATTAATCTATCTTGTTCATTATTGAAACTGAGGGTTATTATTTTTAAGCTACGTATATTAAGCATTCATTGTTTGCCAGGTATGTTGCTCAGGGATTTAACTGTATTATCTCATTTAACCCTCACAGCAGCTTTTGAAGTAGTTATTCTCAATTTTATAGACAAAGAAACTGAGACTTAGGATAATTAACTAGCCCAGATCATACAATAGGTTGTGTACCTAGATCTGTCTGATATAGACAGAGGGAGGGGAGGGGGCAGTGGGCAGAGAGCACCAGAGCTTGTTTCAGGCCCTTACAAGGAACACCAGGGCTTGCTTTACTGTTTTCCTGACAGATGATGCTTTATCTCTATTGTCTATTTTACTTATGATTAGAAACTGAGCTCTATAATCTTTACTGGTGATATGAAATAACAGCAAGAAAACAAGAAAAACATGTTTATTATGTTCTCCAAGCTTTATTTAAGGACACTTTGGAGGAAACAATGTATGTCATACCAACTGTCTTTGCTGCTTTAATTGGTACTTGAAATCTTCAGATAATTCGATAAACCTTAAACCACTTTCTATCTATTTTGTTTTCTGCAGTTTATTAATTGAGGCTAGAAGACAGCCTGCAAGTAGAAGCAAATTGAGGTGTTTTAGATAGAGAGGATGAACCTAGCTGTAACTTTGAATAAAAAAGACAACACTAAGTAGCAAAGTGTGAATAAATGCATAGGAAGTAAATGGTAACTATGTTATGCTTACTTTGTGGCAAGTGCTGTAAGCACGTACTCATTTAATCCTTGTAGCAGCTCTCTGATGTAGATTATTGCCATTTAACAGATGAGGAAACTGGCCTAATAAATTGCCCAATGTCACGAAACTAGAAAGTGGCACAGGTCAGATTTAAAAGCTGGCTGCCGGGCTTCTTAGGTCTTCTGCACAGGAATGCAAATATTCAGCAAAATCTCAATTAACTTGAATTCTTGAAGAATAGGATATTATTAATAATTGATTCTCTGATTAGGTTAAGCACCATTACCATAGTTCTGAGTTTCATACTACTTAGAAATTTTACTAAAAGAAATCAGTCCACTTCACAGTATAATTTCTCAGATACTGCTAAGGAGAAAGAGTGTAGCTGAAGGCAAAATGTCTAGGAATTTTAAATAAAATTTTGATGGAAAAGAAGAAAATTATGGATGTAGAGAATGCCTAGCTATAATAGGTTGTGAATGTTTCAAGAATTAAAAAAGAGTCAGAAAACTGTTAGAAACAAGTGTCCCCGTGTGATCGTTCACTCATCCATGTATTCATTCTGAAAGCATTTATTTGTTACACACTGCACATTGAAAGAAAACTAACCATTACCGAATATTTACCATGTGCCAAATAATTTCCTGGGTAGTTTTAGAAACATTATCACATTTAATTCTCACAATAGCCCTCTGTGGAATGTTTTATTCCCACTTTCGGTTGAGAAAACTGTGGCTTAGTGGACATTAACCATTTGTGAATTGTTCAAGAAGCTAATAGCTGAGCAAGCGGCTGGGATGGACTTTGAGTCCAGGACTGAGTGACTCCAACAGCAAGACTATCATGCTGTGAGGGGCTGGTCCAGGCACTGGGGAAGGGGAGAGCAGCCCCAAGGCAGATAACACAGAGTTTGGGACCACAAAGAGCTTTACTATCTGGTAAAAGAGATAAGAAAACAACAAATCCCATAGTTAAGAGAATGTGGTACATATCATAATTGAGATGCAATATTTAGGTCTTCAAAGGAGGGAGAGATTACTTGCAGCTATAATAATGAAAGCAGATTTTTGAAAAAAAGAGCGGTTAAGTAAGGATCTGAAGAATACCATATAAACTAAAAACCATGACTGTGTGTTCATACAACAGCCACTGCAGTATCTCTTCTGTGTTTGAAAAGGAAATAGCTGCTCCCTCCTCTGAGCTCCTGAACACTTATCTGAACCATTTTTTGAAGGTATCTGTCACTTTCTAGCCTGTATTATGATTACATAAGCATGTCCTTTCTCGATGGCCTCATTCAAAGCAGAGACTCTTACTCTTGGGGTGAATCCCCACAGTGTCTGGCACGATGCCTGCGCCATAGCAGGTCTTTTTCAAAATCCCCTCTCCCTTGGTATCAGTGACATTTTATCTCCTGGCTGTCTTGCCATCTCTTTGGACTCTCCTTAGGCAAGAGGCTGTGTCCTCGGTGTTCAACCTCCTGGCACCTACCTCTCACACAGCACCTGTTGAAGACTTCATGCAATCAGTGATATTCCATGTGCTGATGCCCCCCAAATCAGCAGATATCTCTTCTAGGCTCCAGATTGGTTTGTACAACTGCCTGGCATCCGTCTCCATCTGTATGCTCCTCAGGCACTGCAATGTCAACCTACGTCAAACTGAACTTGTTGTCTTCCCCACCTCCAGATCTTCAGTTCTTTCTACACTTTCCATCTCAGTGAATGTTATAGCAAGACCACCAAGGCACCCCTTCCTCTTCTCCTCTCCCGCTAATTTCCATCTACTCGGTCATGAAGGTCCTTCACAGCTGAGGAATATTTCTGCAATCTCTTGGCTCCCATAAATCTCCATGGCCCCATCAAACCCCATCATTTCTCATGTAGATTGCTACAAGTCTCCCAGACATCAGGCTTGCCCCCTTGTGATCCATTTTTCCAAATTGCTACCCAGAATGATTTTTTAAAGGCAAATCTGAAAATGCCACCTCCTTTAATATTTTGACTCTTCAGTGGGTAAAAATTAAACCACTCATCACGGAAGGTATAAACAAACTTTTTCCTCCATTTTATCTCTTGCTTGACTCTGCTTCACGCCAAAGTTCTCTCCTTGTTGAATTGCACTCTGCTCTTCAGCACACTAGCTCCACATCCACCTGCAATACTGACTTTTCTTCTCTATTTGGCCAACTCAGCCTTCAAAAATAAGCTTAATAGTCACATCCTCCAGGAAACCGTCATAACATTTCCTGCAGTTTTGGTTACCCGTCTCTCCTATTTGCTGGAATAGCACTCTGGACTTACCTCTATCATAGTTGTTATCACACTGGAGCTTCATTTTTTACTGAACTATCTTCTTTCTAAGTATTTTGAGAGAAGGAACCTTACCTTCTATCTCTAGACCATCTCCTTCTCTGGCACATTGCAAGAGCTCAGTAAACAGTGGTTGAAGGACTGATAAAAATGCTTGATGTGTAACCAAAAGTGTAGTCAGAGAATCAAGAGTTCACCTCTTTTCAGATGAAAATTGAACTCGGTTTGGTTTCTGGATGTTCTGTGTGATTTTCTACTTCATGACAGTATGCCTTTGATTTCCTCATCTCATAATTCTCCGCCAGAATTCTCCCGAAACAAAAAATTATGCAAGTGTAAACTAAAGCACAATCCCAAACCCAAAAGAATAAGCAGAATTTCTCTTAAGTATGCACTAACGTGAATCCAATGGTCATTACTTTCTTTGCCATTTATTTTATCTTATTGGGTGCATAGACTTGCAACCCTTACAAGCTGTGGATTATGTAATATTGTAATGGCTTTCATATAAAATGCAAATGCTATATAGTCATGTTTATAGCATGCATTATATTTTAGTTCTTTTTTTGTGACATTATATTTTTGCTTTTTTCGTGACACCAGATACTGATGTATATGAGATATCTATAGATATATAGATAAACAGATATCATATATCTGGATATGTGTACATAGATATATGTATATGTGTATCTATCTACGTATCTATATGTTGATGTTATACTCTCTGCTCTGCAAATACTCTAGTTAAGTGTGAGAAGTGTTTAACCACTCAGTCTGGTTATTAAAAAATCCTGAAGTTGTTTTTCTTTCAAAGATACTGGACTCCCAGTTTAGAATTAATGAACTAACCACTGAGGCTGTGAGCCTGTTGGTGTGGGCTGTCAACTTGAGGCAGTGTCACTGATCTACATAGCTTGCTTTGTCATTACCTGTGATTCTTCACTTCTGACACAAGTATGTGAATGTTACACACCACCTACTTATCACGAGAACTCTTTTTCTTGTGAATACAACCTAACTTTACGCTTTCAAATGGGTTATTTGTTCTTTGAAATTCAGGGCTAGTTCTACATTTAGTTCAGCTTTGTCAGTGTTTCTGTGCTCGTTGAAATCATGGAGATAGAATAGAAGAGTATAAAGAGAAGATAGGGTTCAAACCAGGAAAACCCAGAGGGAAGATATTACCCCAGAATTCAAATGTCTACCAGAGAATTTATAATATTTCCTCAGGCATATGTTAAATGTTGGGCCATTACTCCATTCATTCATGCTTGCAGCTGCTGTTGGCATGAATTTCCCACCCTACTCTACTCCCTGGCCACCAGAAACTTCCCTAAAATAAAAATGGAGCCATTGATAAATAATGTAGACACATAAAAAAAGACTGTGTTTATTACTAATTGATGCTAGGACACATCAATGTCGTATTCTTTCTATGTAATTCCATGAATGTGACATGGTATAAGAAATATCCAGAGAAAAAGGAACTGCAGATGAGACATAGTATCTTTTCATCTTAGTTTCTAAAAACTGATAGGATATTAGAATTAATCTAGATGGCTTAATCCTCTTGGTCAGTGTGGAGATTCCCTCTGATATAAATGAATTGTGCGTCCTGTAACTTGTGCTGAAAAGCTTTCTATAAAGGGGAGTCTGCTGTATGATTTCATTATAGCTCTAATTGATGGAAGATATAGTGAGGAGAACACATCCTGTTTACTGTGTGGGTGTGCTATTCCTGCTGTACATATGCTATGCTAATTGTGCTGCCTGAAGATGTAGTTGAATATTGGACCTGCATTGTGAATTGCACCGGAAAATAGGAAGAGAGACCCTAGGTGGAGAGGAGAGAGTGTTTTGTTTCTCTGGATCTGGGCTGCCAAGGGCGATGGTACAATAGTGCCTGTTACATATAGGCAGGCAAGGACTTGTGAGAGGTCAAAGAGAGAGACCTATGAAATTGTATTTGTCCTTGGTGGCTCAAGTGTGGCTAATTCTTCAGAGCATGTCTAGTGGTAGGGTTGTGGGAGCTCTGAGAACAGGCCAGCTGCGTGAGCCCAGAACCTTGGGCTTCTTACTTACACAGATCTTATACTCTCTGTGATCATTCTTCCTCTGCAACCATTTAGTATTTAACAAAGTCATATTAAAAGCTTTAATCTGTCTAAATCACACTAAGGAAAAAAGATTTTGTCCAATACTGTGTATTAAAGTAGGATGTATTACACTGGGAAGAGACCTCCTGAAGCCTGCATTGTGCAGGCAGCTGGAAAGAAGTAGAAAAGAACTGTTAGGGGAAGGTGAAATTTAGGAGAGTAGAGGCTGTAGTGCTCTGTTAGTTGTCTTATCATACATCAATTTGTACTCTTCAGACTAAATCTTGGAGGTTTGTGTTTTATATTTATTAAAATAGGCCATATTGTCTGAAGATTGTTCTTTACAACTTTCCCATATGTTTTGCTCATTAATACTATTCATCCTTCTGGAGGTCTTCTGAATAAAGCTAATAGCAAATACATATGAGTCTTAAAATGTGTTATGCTACTTAGGATATTCCTCCTAAATCTTTTCTTTCACAATGACCATAGCTTCTTCAGCAGTCCACATGCTTTGTGGTTCCAGTGTGCTTGATCATCATGATGACTTATTTCTAGAACCTCATATGCCTTTCAAAATGCAGCAAGAAGATCTGCTCAAAATACTGGCTGAGCAGTAGGGCACGGCAGAGGATGGGGGCACCACTGCCTTCCTTGTTCTGCACATGCAATTTCCATTAGAACAAGTCTATTTTTAAAAATCTTTGGATTTTAAAAAAATATTGTATTGTAATGATCTTACCCTGTGATTTTCTTACCCTGTAAAAGAAAGAAAGTTCACACTGAGTATATTTTGTTTTAAATGTATGGCTTTGAGTAAATAAGTTAGAGATAAAAGATGTCTGCACTGGTTAACCTGATCTAGCCACCAAGAGTCTGATTCTTATTTTTAGGTAACTTTGCCTTCCTTAGAAAAATAAGTCACTTGAGTAAATAGATAGGAACTTCTCTGGGTATGTTTTGAGAGTCATAAGGTAATAAGGTATGAGCCATGGAAAAGACAACCCAAACAGAAGATCCAGTTTCTGATGGACAGGTTCAAGGGCATGGGTGAGGGAGAGTCGGCGGGGGGAAGGCTAGGAATAAGGGGTGGGCAACTGGCACCAACACCATTACTTCTTTCTCTTTCTTCCTAGTTTACTGTAAACAATAAAGATCTGTATCTTCTTTTTAAAAATACTGGCTGTTTACTGTGTCCATTTGCCCATGTGGGTGAAGTAGGATTTGGTTAATTGCGTGTTACTTGCCCCTCCTTCCTCCATCCCTCTGGATAGTTCAGTGTGATCACCCACCAACTGGATCATACTTTTGGCTATATTGACCGTGCAGATAACGAAAATCTTTAGGCCTTTCCTTTTCTATGGGAAATGCCTATGGAAATGAAGTTCCTTCATCCTGTATTTTCCAAACTTATTTTTTTTAAAGGCACAGCTCTTTATATTTAATAAAAATATTTATGTGTGTGTGTTAGCTTTGTCATATAATTATCACAATCTTTGAGAATCTAGATTAATTTATTTAGACATAGTTCCTTCTACAAATTAACCTCTATAGGTATTATATGCATGTCATCTATGTATTTATCATTCTGATCATATCAAGTGGTTAGCTAAGAGATTAGAGTCCCATGGCAAGTCACTACAGAGAGGGAATGCATCAAGGGCTACATGATGTAATCAACACGATGTGGGACATTTTTCCAGCCATTAGTATGTTTTTCTAGCTTGTAATTTTCTAGTCTTTGTTCATCCATCTTGCCTTCAGTGATAATAAGAGACTTCCAAATGCCATGTGAAATCAAGAAAACCATTGTTTACCATGGAATTTCAGAATTAGAAAGGAGTTTAGGAATCATACCATATTCTTTTCGCCTTTGATAAAATATTGATCTACTAACTACATTTTATATTTAAATGCATTTGCCTTACCCTGCAAATATTCTGACTCACCTTCTAAGGAATCAAAATCTCCTTAAAGGTCTATTCTCAAAACAATGTTAAGATCGCTATATATGGTTTTCATAATACATCTCTTGTTGGATAAATGGATATACATTTGTCCATTTCCAGATTTTTCTCACCTCTCCTAATTGCTGTGATTTCTCAGAGACAGTGTCTGGGGTGTCATGATTATATCTGTAAATTCCTTCCAGACAGTAAAATTTCTTGAGCTTGGAGACGTGAAATCATTTAACTGGGTTCGGTGCTTCCTGACAATATTCTTAGCTGCCCTGGAATCCCGCACTTAGCCATGAGCTGCCCTTTACTGTCATGATTTGCTTGGACACAGAAAAAGAAACAATGTTAACATGACCCACTCTGTTTGGAGGAATGACTAGAGTTCATTCTTCTTGTTTTAAACGTAACTTTTGAAATTCTTTTCATCTTCCTTAGCATTATTCATAAGCCTGAGTTATTGCTTCTGCATTCCTGACACTGCTTTTTAAAGGTTTGTACCGTTCTTTTGTATTCCATTTGTAGTTGGGGGCTCCTTTTTCCACATTTTGCACGTGGCTTTTAAAATGCTTTTTATTTCTGTTAATAAAAGGAATCTTTAGTGAAGAAATTTTGAAGGCCAGAGACCGGTGTAAAGAATAAAATAAAAAATAAAAATCAACTTCAATTCCACCACTTAGAAATGATAGTGATTCATATTTTAACATACTTCATTTTTTATGCATATGTCTTCTTTAGTTAGGGCCATATTCATATTTCTATCCTGCCTTTTTAATTTGTAAGATTTTTTCCATAGCATGCAATATTTATATACAACATCATTTTAATTGTTTCAAAATATTTTGTTACATACATTAAAATTCATTTACTAGTCTCCTTTTTGGGAAATGTAGGCTCTTGTAATATTTTGCTCTTACAAATAAAATTATGTTGAATATTCTTATGCTTTAAAAAAACTCACGATATTGGAGAGTTCTCTGCCCAGCAACAATCATTTATTTCAATGATTTTTATTTTTTCTTATGAGCTTATTTAAAATTGTGCAGTCATAATTTAATTTTAGATTTTCTTATCACTAGTGAGCCATTTTTTTCATCTAAAAGTCTTCTGCTATTTCTCTGAAATTTCAGAAACATTCTTTCCTAGATTAGAGTTTATTTATCTGGCTAACTGATATATTTACCTTCTCCAGAGTCACACATGAGTTCCCCAGTGAGTTCTTCCTTCTCAGCCAAACTTAAAATTACAGAATAGTAAAGTGTTAGAGTTGATAAAGATCTTAGCAATTTTCTTTTATGATACCATCGTTTCCAGATAAATATATTGTTTTTCTGTGGTCTTCTAAAAGAGCAAATTAATAGCAACTGACATGTCTTGTACAGGCTGGATGACAAAACGTGCTTGACCTCATCAGGAGGCCAGTGGGGCAAGAGAGAAATCTGGAACTACAAAACATGGTTTGGTCAAGTGAGGGGAATAGTGTCCCCAGACAATGCTAAGGAGAGTTAATATGATTGTTCTCTCAGTTTTAAGCAGGGCATTGGCTGGCAACTAGCAGTGTAGGCGTCTAGGACTACTCCTAACAGATACAGTTTTACAAGGTGTCAAGGTGCCCACTGGTTTAGAGCTTAAGCTAGGAATCTTCTCCCAAGTAGGGCCTTTCATGGTAATTGGCAATTAAGTGAAAGTCAAGTCATATAAATGAGGAAACGCAGAATGGGTTGGAGAAGACTCAAGGATCGTAATTAGGCCAGATACCTAGGTCTCCAGCCAGTTGTCAACACTGGGTTTAGAGCTACTGGTGGGTCTGAATTTAATATACATGATCTTTCCTAATTAAGACTGGCTTAGGGACTGTAAGAGGCTGGGAATGCTGGTTGAAGGTTTTGATGCCTACTGTTGTGAAGGTCTAGGCTGGAGAAGAGGCAGGAGTGACCAAAATCAAGGCATGACTATATTAGATACTCTGATTTTGACCAAAACAGATTTCCAGCAGATGAAAAGATAAACAATGTCTCTTTGTCATTACTTTATCCCACCTCTGTGCAAGGATTTATTAGAAAAGCTTTGTTTGTATACTTCATCTAAATCTGTTACCTACATTTCTGCTCAACATCCAATAACATTTCTGCCTCTTTTCTTCTGTTTACCCAAGTAAATTTTGCTACTTTTCCACCGTTATGTCTGTGATTTTTAGTGGTTGTCTGCATCTTCTTAAAAGAGAAGCTAATCTCTGACCCATTAAAGTTTTTTCTAACAAGGTATATCTTTTAATTTACATATTCTCATCATTAGTGACACTGTTGAAATTAAAATACACCTGTGAGATTTTAACAGTTTCAAAACAAAACTTATGTTTGTTAGATTTATTCTCTCTGCCTTGGTATATTGATTTGAAGATGTATTTTTCACATTTTCCTATCCTGCTGCTTCTTTTGTAAGACTTACTTGGTATTTCCTCCTTGATGTTAGTTTCTTTATATTATTATATGTATTGTTTTCTATGCTATTCAGTCTTTTATTGGGATATTTTTCTCCTCTTCATATTTTAAGCTAAAATCTTCTTGATCAGATCAGCAACTCTTCTAGCACACATTTTTTTTTCAAGGTCCCTGTGAGATGTCCTTTATCCCTTGCCAGAAGCTACATCAGATACTTTGGTAATCTTTACAGAATTTCTTGGCTTGGAATGATATAAACATATTGATGAAATTCATACTGCTTCTGTTGAGAGCTTTAGCTTGAAAAAACAACACCTAAGGCTTAAGAGGTTTTTTTCCCCTCCTAATGGGACAATACTGTACTTAATGCAGTCATGTCCTTCTTTTGATATTTGAGACCTTATTTATTGCTGCTTCTGTTTTTTAATACTTCCTCTTGTATCTTTCTAATAATTAAAAGAATAACAGAATAAAGATAACTTTTAAATTAAAAAGAATTTAAATCTCAATATTTAAAAAAGTCTATATTATGAATTATTTTTGGATTTTTTTCCTTGAATATATTTCAGAGGAAAATATTCGGAGACATCTAAATCTGTGGGAAAATTTGAAATAAATACAGTGCTTCCTTCAGCAAGAAGAATCTTGGTTTCCTCCTTTTTTCTTGAGATTTAGGTGTCTACCCAGAAAATGGGGAAAACAAGTTTGACAAGAAATCAATATAATCATTATTCTATTTAGAGGATAATTCTTTAGGCTAATGGTTTCTGAACATTGATCACAATAGTTCATCTTCATTCCTAACCCCATCTGCAAGCCTACCCAGGACATGTTAAGCCCAATTCTGTCTGTCTGTTGTTAGTACTACTTTGCTAGGGCCCCTGGTAGGATATTAGCTTTCGGTACACTTGGATTTGTTTTTCTGGTTCTCAGCCTACGATTACTTGAGTTTCACCTTCTGGTTGTCTTGAGGCTGCCAAATCAGGCAGACACAAAACATTCTGGAATCAGGGATGTGGTGTTTTTTGCTTAAAGACTTGTAACTGAGCATGGCTCACTACTTCTGGTTCTCTAGAGAGGCTGGCCTAGGTCTATAAATCCTACTTGAAGAAGCTAGTATCTTTCCAGGAGGGATGATTATTCTATCCAGCAAAGGCCAGCCCACCTTAATTGTACTCTTGGTTCTTCAAGGAGCCCTGAGAATGAAGTATGTCATCAAAACACCTACACAGTGAGATTTTAGGAGCTATTATAGCAACTAATGTTACCCTAATTTAAAAAGGGACACAAGAGAAGTAATATGATGCCCTCAGCAAGCTTATATTCTATTCATATAAAGAGAATATGCCTTGGTTATTATAATAGAAAACAATTATTGTAATGATAATGATAGGGAAGTAAGATGAGTCCTGAGCCTGAAAGTGGGAGTCATATTTCTAACAAGGCTTCCTAGAGTAGGTGATGGATAAGTTAGGTCTAAATAAGTAAATATAATTTAGTCTGTTACAGAGGGCAGGAAATTCTCTGCAGAAATTGTAGCCTGAGGAAAGTGTTCGGATCAAGATACAACATAGTGTTTAGGGAACAAAAAGCAATTTAGTGTTTTCAGAAGATACTATATAAAAAGAGTGATGGGAACTGAAGTTGTAGATATACTTAGGGTTCTGATCATTGAGAGTCTTAGAAGCTATGTGAAGAAACTTTGGAGCCTGTGGTTGATAGAGGCATCTTTTAGATTTCCAGTAGGTGAGGTGATAGATTTGATAGATTTCCAGTTGTAATAAATTCACTGGCTCTGGAAAAGAAAGCTGCACTATAGTGAGGTTATTAGGAAGCCTCAGGAGAGGCCCACATGGTAAGGAATGGAGGCTTGCTGCCAGAAGCTATGTGAGAAGACCATCTTGGAAGTGGATCTTGCAGTCCTGGTTAAGCTTTCAAATGACTATGACTGTGACTTCTGGAGAGACTCTGGGCCAAAACCACACAGTTAAGATGCTCCTGAATTCCTGACCTTCTGAAACTGTGTGAGATGATAAGTGCTTGTTGTTTCAAGTGACTGCATTTTGGTGTAACATGTTCTACAACAATAGATTAATGCAATGGCTTTTGACAAGGACAGAACTTCAATGCAGGCCGATGAGTTAGGAGGCTGTTGTACTTGAGGTTAGAAATAATAAAGTTATAGCTTAGGGGAGATAAAGATGGCTAGGAGGGAAAAGATATAAAAAATATTAGGAGTTAAAAATCCCTTGGACTTGGCGGATGCTTAAATAGAGAGAGGTGAAGATAGAAGGAGGGGTCTTCATTGATTCATATATTTCTCGCTTGCAGGACTGGGTGGATGGTGGTTCTGAGCCATGGAGGAGGAACATATTTTTGGAGAGAGAGTAGATTGAGTGTTGGACACTGAATTTGAGATGTCTATGAGATGTCCAGGTGGAATGTCCAGAATAGGTCTATCAATGAAGAAATAGGGATTTAGGAATCATCAGCATAGGGACAACAGCTGAAAGGATAAATACAAAAGTGATCATTTAAGAAAGGTGTATAAAAAAACAGTCCTGCTGTATAGCACAGGTAACTATATTCAATATCCTGTGGTAAACCATAATGAAAGAGAATCTATATATGTATAACTGAATCACTTTGCTGTAGAGCAGAAATTAACACAACATTGTAAATCAATTATACTTCAATATAATTTGAAAAAAAAAAGAAAAGTGCATAGGGTGAGAAAAGCCATTGTCTGAGGAATCAACCTGGAAGCAGATGGCATATAAAAGACATGATAGGAAGGCATAAAGGAAATGAGAAGAGGTAGTCAGAGAAACCTGAAAAGGTGGATGGTTTGGTTTTAGACATTAGCTAGGAAACCTCACCCTTTGACATTGGGTTGAAAAAGGCAAGAATGGGTGTGACTTAGGTAAGTTTTGAGATGGATGGACAATTGGAGAAATCATCCTTGATGGCACAAGTTTTCCAGATGAAATAGGAAGCAAGATCACTTGCTGTGGGTAAGGGTGGTAACAACTGAATAGAGAAGAGAAGCTTTGGAATAACTAAAGAGGAAAAACAAAGAACAAGATGAGCAAGAGTAATGAAGGGAATGGATGGATTCTGCTGAGTCCTCAGCTGAGGTTTGGAGACGATGTCTTTGAAGTAAGTGATCCCAGTAGGGAAATAGGACAATATATACAGCCTATATATGTAGGCTCTTCCTGTTTCACTTTGGCTTCAGCCCTAAAGCTGAAAACAATATTATAGATAACAGCTTATCTACGCAAGGCATGCTGAAAGATTGTGAAACTGGTTTTGTGACCCTCAGTTCATCAACTTTCTTCAGTCTAAGAGAGACGTCGCTGTTGATCTTAGAGACCGTGAAGAAGAGGTCCTCTTTTAGAGAGTGTTGTTGGCTGTCAGTGTGTTGACCGCTCTCAGTATACCCATAGAGAGAGGTAGGGTGCTTCTGTATGTTATAAGCCAAGAGAAAAAAAGACATTTGAGAAAACTACCCAGAACACTTGACCTGAGTCTGCTACAGTTTAGGGGACATAGTCAAAAGTTAAGGACCTGGCTGGAGCTGGCAAAGCAGCAAGACTATGGGATGCTTTGAGAGCTAGTTGTGCTGTGAAGTTGTGCTGTGAAGTTGTACTTCCCATTTACCAGATGTGTTCCCCAACAAGGGAGCCAACCCATGGTCTCCATACAAGGAACCCTGCCCTAAGCAACCACTTGGGATGAGCTGGCATCTGGAGGAAAGGCGCTGCCACATCCAGGAAGCTGCAGACATCCCCACTGTGAAGTCAGGGGAGGGTAAACAAGAGCACAGTCTTCAGTGGAAACTGCAAATGTGCACCATAAGTCACCTTCGGGTAAATGTTATGCACAAAAGAAAGTGATGCCAAATCACAAATGTACCTGCCAAGATAGACTTTTATTGCCCATTTGCCTCTTTTCCCTACATCCCTACCTCAGCCCGGTTATAGAAGGGCCAAGGCAGGACCTATGGAATGAGGGAGGAAGCAGGGTAGGAAGATAAAGGGTGCTAACTTCAGTTCCTCCTTCACTGCAGGCTCCTCATGTGTCAACAGTCCTGAGAGGAGGAAGGAAGAAGCTTTATATTTGCCTAATTGATTTCACACTGCACTGGACCGGATGGGATGCTCTTTAGAATGGACTAGATATTGTATTACCTAGCTTTGATTAGAAGATCTGTGCAACCTGGCTGAGGTTCTATCCAGGGGTGGGGGTAGGGAGCAAGCAAATCAAATCAAAGCAAAAACAATAACAACAAAAATCCCAAGACATGTGGCAGCAGTGGGAAAATGAAGCCTTCTTTCTATTTAAGTCAAACTTGTTTAGTAAAGGTAAGCGTTATTTTTTTTGTTGGTTGGTTGGTTGGTTGGTTTCCAGTAGTTCCACATGCCTGGATGTCCCTTGGGCAATTTTTTTTTTTTTTTTTTTTTTTTTTTTTGTGGTGAGATCAGTAAATAGATGAGGACATAAAGGAGTCAAGGGTGCCAGTAGGAGAATGGTTGAGTTGATTAACCATAAAAATTCAGATTGAGTAAAGAAGGAAACTAGTAGGGTTAAGGCAGGGCTAATAAACTGAGAGAAATGAATCAAGGATTGGAATTTTCAGGAAGTTGATGAGTGAAGGGGAACAAAATATACCACCCCCACATGTGCTTCTTTGTTTTATTGAGTATTTTGAGTAGGTTATTATTATTATTATTTTTTTTGCGGTACGCGGACCTCTCACTGTTGTGGCCTCTCCCGTTGCGGAGCGCAGGCTCCGGACGCGCAGGCTCAGCGCCCATGGCTCACGGGCCCAGCAGCTCCGCGGCATGTGGGATCTTCCCGGACCGGGGCACGAACCCGCGTCCCCTGCATCGGCAGGCAGACTCTCAACCACTGAGCCACCAGGAAGCCCTGAGTAGGTTATTTTTAAGAAATGGAAGACACGGGAGAAGTTTGGAAAGCTGAGTAGAAGTTATCTTCTTGTAAGAGGCATTTACATTTGTAAGGGAAATCTCTATTTATAAGGGTCTCTACCAGGAAGAGAAGGATGATTCTAAATCTCTAGAAACTCTTACCAATGGAGAAGGCAACTAATTTAAATCTGCATAACAACCTTACTCGTGTTGACTGTGCTTTTCCTGGTAATCTTCCATAACTAGTCTCCCTAACATATTCTTTCATTTTTGACTATAGATAGTATTTAAGGTGGTGGCTTGGGCCATTTCAGGGAGTTACTCACTTTTCCTGGGTATCTCCTATGTATATAGGGGGTATACATGGTACTAAATTTCTGTCTGTTTTTCTCCTGTTAATCTGTCTTTTTATTATAGGAAAGTTATTTTTCCTCTCCTACAATAAGCAATTGACATGGGAACCAGAAAGTGAGAAAGTTGAAAGGATTGGAAGTGTTGTAGCAGAAGCTAGTTTAGCCACCCCCATTATGTTAGCCCTTATTCTCCCCACCCATTCAACCTACAGATGCTTTTTTTTTTTCCCCTCTCTTTCTTGTCTAATCACACTCTGAGAATGATTGCCCTCTAGTTAAGGTTATACTATGCACCTGATGTTTACCCCTCCAAGACAGCACTCCCTAACACTCCTTTCCTCTGGGAGTGTTCTTCATTCTAGAAGAAATGTCATGGAGTGATAACCTCGAGGACCACCAGAACCTGTTCTGGAATCACCTGATGCCAGCCCTAATGATCTCAGTGCCCGCAGGAGGAGAGGAAGAACGCAAGACTACATGAGCCCAATCCTTATCTACAGCCCTATTTTCCACCCTAAAACTATGAGACCTCTTCCAACTCCCAGGAGGCAGGGCACAGTCTTGAGAGCGTTAGCTTGCTGTGGCCCCCTTTGCCTGGCAAAGTAATAAAGCTATTCCTTTCTACTCCTCCAAAGCTCTGTCTCCGTATTTCTATTCAGCATCGGTGAACAGAGGCCGGGTTTTTTTGGCAACAGAAGTAGTACTGAGACCTTTAGATTAAAGCAGTTGCCACTGTTGACGCATCCTAAGTTTTCTCAAATAACCCAAATCAGTCAGTTCATTTCAGCAGATATTATTGAGAATGTGGTGAGTAAGATGGAGTCTACTCTCAAATAACATGTGAGAGTGTAGAGGGGAGAAATTAGGAAACTGAATATTAATTTTATTAGGAATAAAAATATAGGCCCGGCATTTGCTAAAATCACATAATTGAGAGGTATTTAAGATTAATTGTGCACCCCACTATGTGCTTGATAGTGTGCTAACT
>NC_041218.1:79406932-79447514 GCF_002837175.3 Physeter macrocephalus
GTCAAGGGTGCCAGTAGGAGAATGGTTGAGTTGATTAACCATAAAAATTCAGATTGAGTAAAGAAGGAAACTAGTAGGGTTAAGGCAGGGCTAATAAACTGAGAGAAATGAATCAAGGATTGGAATTTTCAGGAAGTTGATGAGTGAAGGGGAACAAAATATACCACCCCCACATGTGCTTCTTTGTTTTATTGAGTATTTTGAGTAGGTTATTATTATTATTATTTTTTTTGCGGTACGCGGACCTCTCACTGTTGTGGCCTCTCCCGTTGCGGAGCGCAGGCTCCGGACGCGCAGGCTCAGCGCCCATGGCTCACGGGCCCAGCAGCTCCGCGGCATGTGGGATCTTCCCGGACCGGGGCACGAACCCGCGTCCCCTGCATCGGCAGGCAGACTCTCAACCACTGAGCCACCAGGAAGCCCTGAGTAGGTTATTTTTAAGAAATGGAAGACACGGGAGAAGTTTGGAAAGCTGAGTAGAAGTTATCTTCTTGTAAGAGGCATTTACATTTGTAAGGGAAATCTCTATTTATAAGGGTCTCTACCAGGAAGAGAAGGATGATTCTAAATCTCTAGAAACTCTTACCAATGGAGAAGGCAACTAATTTAAATCTGCATAACAACCTTACTCGTGTTGACTGTGCTTTTCCTGGTAATCTTCCATAACTAGTCTCCCTAACATATTCTTTCATTTTTGACTATAGATAGTATTTAAGGTGGTGGCTTGGGCCATTTCAGGGAGTTACTCACTTTTCCTGGGTATCTCCTATGTATATAGGGGGTATACATGGTACTAAATTTCTGTCTGTTTTTCTCCTGTTAATCTGTCTTTTTATTATAGGAAAGTTATTTTTCCTCTCCTACAATAAGCAATTGACATGGGAACCAGAAAGTGAGAAAGTTGAAAGGATTGGAAGTGTTGTAGCAGAAGCTAGTTTAGCCACCCCCATTATGTTAGCCCTTATTCTCCCCACCCATTCAACCTACAGATGCTTTTTTTTTTTCCCCTCTCTTTCTTGTCTAATCACACTCTGAGAATGATTGCCCTCTAGTTAAGGTTATACTATGCACCTGATGTTTACCCCTCCAAGACAGCACTCCCTAACACTCCTTTCCTCTGGGAGTGTTCTTCATTCTAGAAGAAATGTCATGGAGTGATAACCTCGAGGACCACCAGAACCTGTTCTGGAATCACCTGATGCCAGCCCTAATGATCTCAGTGCCCGCAGGAGGAGAGGAAGAACGCAAGACTACATGAGCCCAATCCTTATCTACAGCCCTATTTTCCACCCTAAAACTATGAGACCTCTTCCAACTCCCAGGAGGCAGGGCACAGTCTTGAGAGCGTTAGCTTGCTGTGGCCCCCTTTGCCTGGCAAAGTAATAAAGCTATTCCTTTCTACTCCTCCAAAGCTCTGTCTCCGTATTTCTATTCAGCATCGGTGAACAGAGGCCGGGTTTTTTTGGCAACAGAAGTAGTACTGAGACCTTTAGATTAAAGCAGTTGCCACTGTTGACGCATCCTAAGTTTTCTCAAATAACCCAAATCAGTCAGTTCATTTCAGCAGATATTATTGAGAATGTGGTGAGTAAGATGGAGTCTACTCTCAAATAACATGTGAGAGTGTAGAGGGGAGAAATTAGGAAACTGAATATTAATTTTATTAGGAATAAAAATATAGGCCCGGCATTTGCTAAAATCACATAATTGAGAGGTATTTAAGATTAATTGTGCACCCCACTATGTGCTTGATAGTGTGCTAACTTCAACGGATAAGGAGATGAGAAAAAAGTTATTTACCCTTGAATATTGAAAAGTTGGTGAAGGATTGATACTTGAGGATACATAGTTACCATACAAGGAAGTAAGTAGTGCTACTAAAATTGGTTGCAGAAACACGTGGAAAGGAGCATGTAGGAAGCTGAGGGATTAAAAAAAGAACTTATTTTGGTTTGGGTGACATTAGATTTAAGTGGGTTTTAAATTTTTTTTTTTTTTTTTTTTTTTGCCAAGAAATAAAAGGAAAGATATTTTGTATTTCACTCAGAGGTTTGAACATATTTCATGAAGGCTGCATTTGAGATAAACCTTGAGGGATGAGTAGGATTTTTGAAGGAAGTGATGGGAGAGTGTATATTTTGTCCTGAGCATAATATAAGCAATGGAAATACAGACTGTCTTCTGCGAATGGGGAGTTGTCAAGTGTTGAAGGGAATTAGAAGGTGAGCATGGAAATGTAAATTAGGACCACCCAGTGAAGGAGCTTGAAGGCTTGAATAACTCAGTAGGAAATTGGGAGTCACTGAAAACTTTAAGCAGGGGAAAAACGGAATTGGAGTAGAAGTTTAGGAAAACTGATTTGAAAGTTGGGTGTGGGATGGGGAGTTTGGGTTAAACTAAGCTGGAAAATCTGACAAGTTAAAGACTCTAGTGATATGATACTTATGTGGAAATAATGTCCTGAAACAGGATGATGACTGAAAACAGGAAGGGATTCAAAAGGCCATTTGGGAATAGAACCAAATGGATTTTTTGATTTAAGATGTGGGCACAGAACTTGTTTTAGCTTTCCAAGGCCATATAACTGGGCATATGGGAACATGAGACTTCCATTAAAAGACATAGGAAAGTCATGAGGAGGTGCTGGTCGATGAGGTAGGGTGTGATTATTTTGAGGGGATACCTGTGCATTCTGTAGAATTGCCTGACAGACATTTGGAAATGTAAACCTGGAATTTGGAAAGGAGATGAGAGGTATAGCCCCAGAAGTTATCAGCTTAGAAGTTAATAGTTGAGGCCACAGGGGTTGATAAGATTCCCAACTGAGTGAGTTTATTATGAATTCTTTACCGTATTTGAGTTGTGAAATCCTTGGAGAATATGATGAAAGATACGCATCTTCTTGCCAGAAAAATATGTAAACACATAGACACAAAATTTTGTAGACCTTAGTTTCAGATTTCTTGGTACCAAAAGAAAAGAGAATGGAGGAAAGAACTGAGTAAAATACTTAGGTGAAGGGGACAAAATCGGGAAAATATGACACAGCAATAGAAAACAAACCAGTGTGATGAGGATGGTTTAAAAGATGATTTAAAGTAACTAGTGCTACAGAGTGTTTCAGGAGCCTTAGAACTGAGGAGAAGTTGTTGGACTTGGTGATCGTTGGATTAGGAGTTCATTGTTAATCTAGGATTAGGAAGACATCATTCAGTAGAGTGGTGGGGACAGAAACCAAATGACAGAGAGCTAAGGAGTAATACAGTGTTAGACTAAGTGGAGATAATAAATGGAGAGACTAAGTAGCTCTGCTCTTATATTATGTTTAAAGGTTAAAAGAGAGCAGTGAGTTGAAGGAATATGCAGTCCCAGGAAGAATTTTTGATATAATTTTAAAACATTGGGCATGTTTATAGATGGAAGAGAAGGAGATGGAGAAGATATAAGAAAAAATTGGATGATCATTCAGAAATTTCAATTATTATTTAAAAAATGTTTACCCGTGCAATGTTACTATTAGTTATGGTTGCCCTTTTGGAAGACACAATAAGGATCATGCCACAGTGATAGTCACTCACAGCTAAGTCTTGTAAGGATCCACTTATGGGGCACAAGGAAACATTGGAAAACAGAATTGTGTAAAGAAGAGTAGGCAAGTGTGAGGATTTCCTTGCTCTAGACCCAGCAGACGTGTTCCTACAAAAGAGAGATGTAGCATGGACAGTGTTGGACAGAGGCGCTCTCAGCAGCGGAGCCAACTGTTGTGTCTCCGTGCTCTTGGTTGTCAATACTTGTTCTTTCCTTGGTCTGTAATGTCATGTTTCTCAACCTTGGCTGTTCATTGGAATCATGCTTTGAATAATATCAATGCCTGGCCCCCAACCCCAGTGGTCCTGATTTTTAATCATCCTTGGGCGGGGAGTGTGTGGCCATGGAGATCTTTTGAAGGTGATGCTGACATGCAGCTAATATGGAAACCACCGCTTCAGCATCTTCAGTTTGGACCTCAGTTTCTCCACTGGAGAGGATAGCCTCCAACTAGGTATTTTCCCAAAGTTGCTTGAGGAAGGTATGGATGCTAGTGAAGGTCTTGAGAGCCTCAGGAGACACCATGGAGAATACACTCACTTCCCTGGTGTAGAAAGATGAGATTTTGTTTCCATATTTCACCTTTTACCCAGCTTAATCAAGGCTTTTCAGCCATGATTGTGAAGAAGCAAGCACTAGCAGTAGCTTAGTCTTGGGACATTTGTAGAATTCATGTTCAAGGAATATCCACTGCATAAGGCAAGGCTCCCAGGAGACAGGCTTCCTTCTTTTTCTGAAATCACCACTTGGTGATTAACCAGGCTGCAGGAAATCCACTGTGGTTTGCTCTGAGTACAGCATGGACAGTCTGTACGTGAGAGGTAGGAAGGAGTCTCTTCTTCAGCAACAGTTATTCTTCCAGAGCGAATCTGTTTTCAAGGTAGGTGTACACTAGGCCAGTAATTCACTTCCCTCTCCTCCTCTCTCTAAGATTTACTGCTCTCTAAAGAAGAGGTCATTGGCAAGTGTGAGAATTGTCCAGGGATTATGTGAAGTTGCAAAGTGAATGCCTCATTAGCATGTGAGAGAAAAGCCTGAACAACAGCATCAAAGGGTGTTGAACCCATCCAGTGGGGTGGGGAAAGGGTGACTGGAATTAATTTAAACAGTTTTAAAGCCAATATGAATGAAAGGAGGATTATTTCCCTGATAGTTAAAACTTGGCCTGCATGTGACTGAAGGTGTGTACATTTTCATGTGAAAAGCTTGCTGATTACCTAACTTGGTTCATAACTGATGGCCTATATAATAAAAAATATTTTGTCCTTTCACCTGTTTTTTGGAAACCAGAAGAACCCTAAGAAAGCAGTAGTAGGGAAAAAACTTGCCAGGAGAATATTTGAAGCAGCATATTATAACATGCTCCTGTTATTAGCATGGTGGACAATTGAAATCACCAAGACATGCAAAAACAGATCAACAACAATATGGCAGGCAGACCTGAGTCAAAAATCTAATGAAGTCACTTGCCTTTAATTTGTGTCTATAAACCAGGCAAAAAAATTTCACCAAACAGGATCAGACTTGGAGGGTTGCGGGAATAGGAGTGGGGGAAGTAGGGGAGGTATGAATGAAAAATACAAATGGGAAAAGAAAGGCTCTGATTAGCTACCAAAATTTCCCTCCAAGCCGTCAGTTTAGCTCCCTCCAGTGTCTGCTTAAAGAGCCTGCTGTTTACTGATTGGGTGAAAGTGACAGAAAGGTTTGGTGGGTAATTGTAGCTTGCAGTCAAAAAGCAATGGATAGCTAGTGGGAAGCAGCCACATAGCACAGGGAGATCAGCTAGGTGGTTTGTGACCCCCTAGAGGGGTGGGATAGGGAGGGTGGAAGGGAGGGAGACGCAAGGGGGAAGAGATATGGGAACATATGTATATGTATAACTGATTCACTTTGTTATAAAGCAGAAACTAACACACCATTGCAAGGAAATTAGACTCCAATAAAGATGTTTAAAAAAAAAGAATTTACAAGAAAAAAAAAAAAAGCAACGCCAATTGTTATAACAGACTTTATACCTTTCTGTTCTCAGGAGCAGAGCACTTGAGGAGCTGAAAGCTGCCTCAAAGTTTCCTGGTGGTTTGGGCTTAGGCAGAGGTGACTTTGATATAAAGACTGGGGCCGAGGTAAATGAGTGATGGGTAGCTCATTGCTTTGAGCATACTCAGTTTTGCCTCTGCTATCCCTACTCTGGGGAGCACCTCGGAGAGAAGAATAAAGCAGCCTGAACCTCCACTCTCCCCAAAGGTGGCTGAAACGTTAAGCTGTTGCTCTATTGAAAAATAGGTCACATCAGTGATATGATGGGTTAAAACTTTGCTAAATGTCTCTTGAAATAACCTTCCTCTACCTGATGAAATCAGAAAAATGCGGCTAGCACAGCAGGCTAAGGAAAATACTGAAGGATAAATTAGGATTCTTACTGTGATGTGCACTGGTTTTTCTTAACTAAAAGCAAAGTACTCACTACTTGATATCATGTATCACAAAACACAGGTATTTCCCCCTCTTTCTGCTTTAAGAACCTAGTTGAATCATCCACTATCCTCTGCCCTTAATTCTGTAACAATCTGGGCCAGTCAGGCAACTCTACTATTCTGGTCAGATGTGAAAGTACTACCTTGTTAGTTACCTGGGATGTGTGGAACATCAGTTATTTTACAAAACAATTTTGAGGGATTTTGACATATGCACTAGAGAAGATCCACTAGTCTTTGATTCGATAAGTTGCTTCCTGCTGCCTCCTTCCTGTCAGAGGTACTGAGCTCAAAAAGAGATCAAACTTCCGGAAAGAAATACACTTTATATAAATGTTCCTACTCGTATTATTTCATTGTCTCCTATGACAACCTCAGCGTCAAAGATTTATTCTGGGTAGTTAAGTTATACAACAAAATATCTGGTGTGAATTTTGGCAAGAAATTCACTAAGTGGTTCACTTGCCGGGAACAGGTATCCATATGGAATAAACAGCAGTAATGAGAGTAGGTAAGAGTATGCTCGTCAGGGGGGCTGCAACTCTGAATTCATTTCCTAATTTGCCCTGATAAAATGTCATTAAGCTCACCAGTGCCTTCATCTTATCTTTTTAGTAAAATGTGCTTCATGAATAAGCTAATTTTCTCATTTAAAAAAACCCCCCAAATAGCTGGTTTGGATACTACAATTCATTAGAAAAAAGGGGTTCTGAAACTTGAAGGGCTCTTGGGGAATGAGACTAAGAAAGAAAACAAAATTTGCTCCAAAAATATCAAGTTCTGTCTTCCAGTGAGGGATATTCACTTCTAAATATAAAACCCCTCATTTAGCATTGCTCAGGGTTTAGATGGAAAGAAAAGAAAACCACAAACATATTGATGATTATACATATTAGCTGTAAAGAGCTTATTTGAGTTTTCTTAAGGTTAATTGTGTTAAGCTGAGAGGCGATGTTTTGGGAATAGAGTCGTGTTTTTGGCTGTAAAGAAGCTGTGTGATTTCTTGAAGCCCATCTTTCCATTTGCTTCCATGAATAAGACATTTTCTGGAGTTAGTGTAGAGAAAAGAAAAGCTAATCAGATCGTTGTGCTGGTGAGATGCAAGATTCTTTGTCTCTATAAAATGGGTCATTAATTCCCCAAATTTTATCCTAGCTTCCTCTGCCTAGTAAGTGAAGCTTAAAATCCCTAAGGAATTATTTGACTTTCAGTATCTATGTTTTTGTTAAAATACATTTCAACTTGCTCCTGTAATTAACATTAACATCAAGTTCTTATTTCTGACTTCACGCCTCTCAGAAAGTAAAGATTACAGTACAATTTCGATAAAAATGATGAGAGGCTAAAGAATCTTCATAAAATGTGAATAACAGAAAATATGTCTAACAGCCCACGTTATTGTTAGCCCTCAAACTTGTTCTTCCTAAGATTTTGCCGAATATAAGTGCCGTCTGACACTCTGAGTTAACATTTAAAAATACGCATTAGTTTCATAATCACTGCAGTGCAGAAGTTATTAAAGCTACAGCAGTTCAGCCTGAAAGAAGCCAGGAAATATTCTGCATTATTTTGCTTTCTCCACCAAATGATAATTTATATGAAATCTTCGTTTTCTTAAACTTAGACCACACATATAATCTTCATAAACATAAGAAATAGAACATCTGGTTTATAGAGAAGACTATAAAATTCATAGAGGGATCTATATAGAAAATTCCAAAAAGATAAGTAGAAATCATTTGATGAATGAGTCTATTTTAATTAATATCCATACAGGCTTATCAAAAGAAGGTTGAATTAGATGGATAGTGGGGTCCCGTTACTATTAGAATGAAGAATAAGAATCTTACGTGAGTGGATATTATTCTCGGGACAGAGGTGATTGATTCAGCCTTGGTAAGATTCAGCTAACATTTAATGGGTACCTACTAAGTGCCAGGCCCTATCAGGTATTTTTATATTTGTTACCTTCCTTGATCTGAACAACCTTGTGAGGTAGACAGTATATTGAGGTTTGGAGAGATTCAGTATACCTTTCAGGATAGCACAATTTACAAATGATAGAATCGGTATTCACAGCAGGTTCTCCCAGCATCAAGTGTGGAGCTCGTCTTCCTCACTGTGTTTTCTCTGTTAAATATATTCAGTTTAGTAACAGTGGAAGAAAACAGAAGTAAAAAATTGATTTCCTCATCTATCAGATAATAGTTTGACTAATGAAAAATGTGTCCTTCTAAGCAGACTTTAACAGCTACCATAATCCATACTGATACTGAGAATAAAATTCTTGCACTGTAAGACTCGGTAGACTTATTGTGAAGTCTTAGCCATCTTTCCCAGAGAGTTGAGGGAGAGAGACATGATAGTTTATCTTTGTAATATACTATTTTAAAATCAGTCACTCTCATTGGTGTCTGTATGATGCTAGCCAGGCCTCCCCAAGGTTAATGCTGTCACTGCCTCTCAGTCATTATGAGCGGAATTTATGATACAGGTGACTTTGGGTTTACTAGTTCTCTGGTATCAGGAGGAGGTGAGTATGTTGTTGAATCTTGCAGTTGTGCTGGTGATTCACCCCTGATGGGCTTCTCAGCCAACTGCAACTTTCATCAGCTTGCACCATACTTGTGCAGGCTGTGCTGGGTAGAGATGATTTTGTCATCCCTTTTGGATGAGCCTCGTGTAGCTTCTGAATGCGCCGTTTGTCCCCAGATCCCTAGGACACAATGGATATTCATCAACAATGGCTTGTTTCTTTTTAGTGTGTGAAAAACAATTGAGGTAAACAATGTCTAGAATCCGATCTCTATTTCTAATGCATAAATAATTTCAAGCCTTCTGTAAAAGGAATGATAGATTGCTGTCATAGTGGGCACTCGATAAATCCTTATTGATTGATTCACTGTGAACAACTGTATAAACATCAACATGATATGCAATATCCATAACCCATGTATCACCATCTTTTCACTTTTTTTTTTTTTTTTTTTTTTTTTTTGCGGTACGCGGGCCTCTCACTGTTGTGGCCTCTCCCGCTGCGGAGCACAGGCTCCGGACGCGCAGGCTCAGCGGCCATGGCTCACGGGCCCAGCCGCTCCGCGGCATGTGGGATCTTCCCGGACCGGGGCACGAACCCACGTCATCTGCATCGGCAGGCGGACCCTCAAACACTGAGCCACCAGGGAAGCCCACCTTGTCAATTTTTTCATGGGAGTCTGACTTCTGTGATATCAAACCCTCTTATTATGTGCTCCCACAGCATTGTATATCTCTTATTTCTAGCATGCATTTCAGTTGCAATTTTATATTTCTTTGAGACATTTGATTGATCCCTCTCTCCCGCACTAGATAATAAGTTCTTCATGGCCTGAACTTGAACGGCTTACCCTTACTCTAAGCCTAAAATCTTATATACAAAATTCTAAACAATATTTATAAAGCCTTTTGATCTGGCCCCAGTACTACTTCAATCTCCTCTTCAAGGAATTATGTCATGGCACGTGGGATCCTCCCAGACCGGGGCGCGAACCCGGTTCCCCTGCATCGGCAGGCGGACGCGCAACAACTGCGCCACCAGGGAAGCCCCCTCCTCTCTTTGTTTTGATGATCACCACTTTCTCGGGCTTGCCTCTTACCTCAGTGACCACTGCTTCAGTGTATCTTTGGTCCTTTTTTTTGTGTGTGACCTGTAAAGAGCAGTCTCTAGGACTTGGTCTGAGATCCTCTATTTCCCCCTATTTACATTTATTACTCAAAGTGATATTGTTGGTAAAATGGTCTCTGCCATCAGATAATAAGTAGTTTACAAATACATTTTGAATTTCTAGTGAGAGGTTTTTGAGCATTTGCAAAAAAAAAAAAATACTGTTTAACTTCATTTGTTGTATTAAAATATATTTCTTCACACTAGCCCAAAATTTGAGCCAGTTTTTTGTTTTTTTTTTTGGAGCCAGTTTTTGAATTTAATGTGCTGTTTTAACTCAACAGAGTAAAAACTTCAACAAAAATGGGAGACTCTAGTAAAGCATCTGAATGGAGAAGTTCAGTTTAGAGACAAAAGGCTAGTTTTGGCTCTCATGACTATTGGGGGTTAGATGGGCTGATGATAAAGTATAAAGGCAAGGATACATTAAAAAATAATTTAATATTAGAGTATGTGCAGAAAGTAATCACTGAGAAGGTTGTATTTCATAAGAAGTTTATGTCTTCAAAAATCCATCTTTAAGATAAAGGTTACTCAGGAGACGTTCTTTAACAGACAGTATCACAAAAATTGTTGGGTATGTGACAGGAATGTTTGAACAAAAGACTGAAATATCAAGACTCTTAAATATACACACCTTAGCTATGCATGAAGTTAAGTATTAAAATAAAATTTAAAATCATTAGCATTTATTAATTTCCTCTTTATGGTACAAAGGCAACCACTACAGAAGAATATTAAAACTTTATCACTGAATTATGGCAATATACCCTGTCAGTCAACATAAGCAACTCATTATAATTCAACACATTTATTGAGGGCTTATTGTGTCCAAGGTGTTTATTCTTACATTTCTTCCTCCAGCCTATCGTTTATTCATTCAACAATCATTTACTATTTTTAAGGCATTACTATAGACTCCAGCGATATAGAAACGACCAGGTTATGGCTTTCCCTACAAGAAATGTATAGTGATTAATAAGACACTGTTCTTATTTTCAAGCAAGGATAATGAAGGTATTGAGAGACAATTTCTGACTCTGATAATGAGGTGTTTCAAAGCAAGTGATTTTGGATTTTGAAAGTATATGGAAGAAAAGAGTTTATCATTCCATTGGTAGCAAAGTGTGAAGCATTTAAAAGTAAATTTGGTTAAGATATTTGCAGTTATTATAGAACATATAGTTTATAAGATAGGCAGTTAGCGTGCTTGCAACTAATGTATTTCCTTAGCTCTGATGCCGTCCATAATAAGATTCACCATGAATTTAAGAACAACTTTTGGAAAAAAAATTATTACATAAAGTATGCACATAAATTGAATTATATCACAATTGTAGAAACATTAAACTGTGAAAGGAAAGTGCCTATTTTGCTTTATGGAGGAATTATGATAGTAAGTCAATTTACTAGCTAGTGTGGTTTCTAGCCTCAGTTGACTTATTGATTGGTTTAACAATTTTTGATAAGTCATTTAAAAAACACACTATGCAATTAATTTCAGAACAACACTGGCAGCAAAAATGCTTTTTATTTTGTGAAATTCAAACTGGTCCATGTACATTTTCCAGTGCCATTTGATTCAGATTCCTTGGTTTTTTTAATTGTCAGAGAATACCGTGCCTCCTTAATTAGACCAAATTCTTTCTAACCTCAGGAAAAGAACATTAGAAAATATGGTTCTTTGAGTCTACACTCCATTGAGTACATCTTGAATTTTTTAAAATACTGAGCATATGGTCATTAATAAGTTAGACACTGTCCATGTGACTTATTTTAAGTTCCACACATAGGACCAGAAGGTCAAATGTACAGATCCCCAGCACTTATTGCAGGGTCAGGCACGTACAGAAGGTGCTTAGTCCAAGTTTCTGGGAAGAATAGATTGATGTGCCAAAAATATACTAAGTTAAAGTAAATGGAGGCAGTTATACACATACCAAGATATCAAGGAGTCAACCCCCAGAGCATTCCCTCAGTTGTCATCTTTGTATTTTACATTGCAACATGTTTTTCTCTATATAAAAGCATTAAGCAAACCTTGGTACTAAGAAAACAGGAAAGGTACTTTGTTTGGGGTGACTTTTAAGCCTCTGGCATTGTTTCAGGGAAGCCCAAGGAAGCAGATCCAGTCCCGATAGCCTTTATTGACTAATTTTGCCTGAAATATTAGATGAAAGACTATGATGCCACTCATACTTAAATAAAACTTAAAATGTAGAGTTTTGTGATTGTAAATAAAGATCTTTGAGGGCAAAGACTATTTTTTTTTTTTGTCTTTGCTTGCCAGTGCCTAACCTAGTACAAATTCAATATATGTGCTTAATAAACAGTTGTTGAATGGATGAATAAAAATGTCATGGTTAAATGAAGGAAGCTATAGAATTAGCATCATAAGGGTAATATTAACTAACTGAAATGGTATGTGCATGCATGGAAATATCCAATTTGAGGAAGTCAGAATTGTAATGCTCTAATTTTAACTATCACAGTTAGTACTTAGCAGTGTTGCTATTTATCAGCAAACGCTCAAACCTCCTTTTTGCTAGACCTGCATGGACTAGTTGATATACCAAAAATAGACAAAATTTTCACTAAGTGCTTTTATAATCAAAGCAACTGACGAATCCATGTAAAGCACAAGCCTTATACACCTTCATTGATGAACAAGTTCGGATTTTGTCGTCAGACTTCTGATGTCACCAGGATTGTTCTCAGGCATTATTTAAAATCAAATGATCAAAATAAAGATTTTTTTTCAAGCGTTCTATTTTCTATTTTTTCTATTTTCCCTTTTGTTGATGGATTATTTTGTTCAGCTTTCCCTCTTTGTTTGTTTTGGGAATTAGGGCTTTCCAATGAGCCCATGCAGTGTGAAGAACTACCTCTAGATACTGAGTTTACATTACAAACAAGCAAAAATTCCCAGTCTGTCAGAGATCTCCTCCTAGGATACCAGGGAAAGCAAAGTTCAGCTAAACTGCACAATTAATTCGCGATCACTTCTGAATAGAGAGAAAAGGTTGCTTTAAGCTGTTCTGTTCTCCTCCTAGGGATTTAAGGTCAGTTGCAAGAAGCAAAATTACTATTCTTTCAAAGCTGTCTATCTTGATTTGTATTCCTGTAATTATCTCCTCTGGACCTCTTTCTCTTTAGCTTGTAAACTCAGCTTAATAAATCAATTCAAGGATTAGATACATGTAAAGATACCTACTCTGAGAGCTGGATGGACAGGAGAAGGAATAAAGTAGGACAGTTTCCTTTCTTGACCACTGGTTTCACCCATGTATCAATTATTTTTGTTTTACACAAAAGAATCTGAGATCTTTTCTTTCTCCCAAAAATAAGAGAAGTGATTTTTTTCTTTTTTCTTTAAATTCTCTCTCACTAATAAAAAGATTAAAAGCATTGTCAGTCTGCCTTTTCAAGGAGTGGGCAAGTTCTAGAAATCAAAAGAACAAATTATTTGTAAAGAAATAAGGCCTTAGAAGTGGTTCTTTTAGTTTTAGCTGACTCTCAAGCTACTGGAATTAGAAGGTTTTAGGTGAAAATAATAGATGTAAACAGTTAAACATACTCTGTTAATAGTATTAGCAATTTGGGCCAATATCTGACTATACTACTGATTTTTATTTCTCACAAAGAGCTCAGAATGTTACCAGGTTTTGTATTGTTTTTCAAATCAAGGAATAGAAGATAGTTATTCCAAATGTTTTTTGCATATTATACATTTTAGTTTGGGGATGATTTCACTAAAGAAGCAGTATAGTCAACTGGTCAAATTCATGAGCTAAAACTGCTGGGTCCAAATCTTACCTAAGCTGTTACTGTATAAACTTGTGTTAGTGCCTCAGTTTCCTCCTCTGTAAAATGGGAATAATAATAGTACCTACCTCATATGGATGGCTATTCTGAGGATTAAATGAGTTAATATAACTAAAGCAAATAAGCAGTACCTAGCATATAGTAAGAATTCAATAAATGTTATTGTTATTTACAGTTGGCTTCTAATTCTCCTAAAAATGCTGTAGAGAATATGTGTGTGAGCCACATTTATTTTATTTTTGAGAAGTATTGTGAGCGAGATTGCATTAAATGGAACACCTTGAGGTGTTATTCACTGGAGCTGGTGGAAATTAGTATTACCAAATGAGATTTCTGCATCCTCTTTTATGAAAATGTCTGAAATGTGTTTCCATTTATGAGAATTCTGGGGAAGAGGAAATCTGCCTGGAAGGTGACTTTCTTGGGAAGTTTACTCAACTCTCAGTTTTTATGGTTATTTTTCTCTATCTCTTTTTCACCCAGATCTCACTGTTGAAGGTGCAGTAAAGAGGAGAAAGGTTTGCAGAATGAGCACAGGTTGAGGAATAGGGAAACATATCACTAGCATTGTTATTAATGATTTGCTACTTATTTATTTTTTAATTGACGTATAGTTGATTTACAATGTTATGTTAATTTCTGCTGTACAGCACAGTGACTCAGTTATACATATATATACATTCTTTTTTATATTCTTCTCTATTATGGTTTATCCCAGGACATTGAATATAGTTCCCTGTGCTCTACAGTAGGACCTTGTTGTCCATCCATTCTATATGTAATAGTTTGCATCTACTAACCCCAAACTCCCAGTTCTTCCCTCCAATGACTTTCCTATTTAAACAGCAATTAAAATATAAATTTATAAATAGGACCCACTGATTTTTTTGAGTATAGTAGGATACTGATTCTGACTTGGGATGCTGAATTCTGTCCTCTTTATTGACAAAGGTTACTTGTAGGAACTATATGACTAAAAGAAATTTTAAAGATCAACATCCGATTTTTAAAATGAGGAAAATGAGCTCCAGAGTGATTTAATTAAACGCCTACTCCGTTGATTCAATAAATACTTATTGATCTTCTACTATGTGTGATTTGCTCTGCTGGGTAACAGAGATACAGCTGTGAATAAGCAGGCGTGGTCTCTGTCTTTTTAGTACTTACAGACCCCAGTGGGGAAATAGACAATTATCGTAAAGCATGATGAAGAGAAGTACAGGAAGCTTGCAGAGTGCATAGCAGCAAGAACTAACCTATTATACTATAGGTGGTCAGAAGTGATATAGAATTCTAATTAAGCCCCGAAAATTCAAATTGAGTGTGCCCAGGCTCTGGGACGTTGCCCAGCTATGGGAAGGCCTGAGGAGAGAGAGGGCAAAGCATTGAAGCCTTTCAGTTTGATGGAAAGAAGAGGAGTGAGTTGAAAGGGATGGGACAGAAAGCTGGAGACGTATGCAGATCATAGTGGGCCAGGTAAAGCATGTTTTGATTAGCCTGAGGGCAAGGGAAAGTCTTTGGAGAGTTTTAAGCAGAGGGAAACATGCTCAGATTTGTATTAAGATTTTTCCAGCTCTAGCCTGGTGGATGGATTTAGAAGGGGAAGACAAAAGTCAAGGAGGCTGGTGAGAGACCATGGTGGCTTAACGTGCTGTCTGTGGATAAATGCTATCAAATCATAACCATGTAGAAAATACTGATTTCATTTCTAAGTCTTGTTTTTAAATCGTCAGTACTTTGAATATTACATTTTTTTCCACCCAAGTTCCTGAAAAATAGCCTTTTAACCCTCCCCCCCTTTCCCTTTATTAAACCAGGGCTTTGATATTGCATGACCCCCTTTCTGTTGTAGAAGGAGAAAGATGTCTAGCTTAATTGTTTTGGCTGGACTTTTTCACCCAACAGCTAATTCTTACCTACCAGGCACTATTTATCTTTGTGTCAGATTCATTCTGTGTTTTCTATTCCCTTTGCTGCTGCCCTAGTTTAGGCCATCATTACCTGAACTGTTGCCATAATGACCCAACTCATCTCCCTGACTCCCAAACCTTTATTTCCTCATATTTATCTTCACATTGTGCTTTAAGATTCCCCTGCTCAAATGCTTTC
Source organism: Physeter macrocephalus (assembly GCF_002837175.3). Taxonomy (NCBI): domain Eukaryota; kingdom Metazoa; phylum Chordata; class Mammalia; order Artiodactyla; family Physeteridae; genus Physeter; species Physeter macrocephalus. The sequence continues at coordinate 79,422,632 of NC_041218.1, forward strand.
AGAGGTTTTCCTTGGCCTACAGGAGAAATGATAGCCATCGTTCCATATACTCTCAGAGCTTTACCTTCCCCTGGCCTGCATACACTCTACTCTTCAACTCAGGTCACACACTGCTCCCCCAAGAGCTCCCCCTCCCCATCTCTCTACCCTTGCATAGCTACAGTGGCTGTCTCCACTTTCTGAAACCTTAACCATTTTTCAAGGTCCAGGACAGAAGCAAATTTTTCACATGGTACTTTCTATAGCTATGCCAACCACAAGTATTATTACTCACTCAAGGGTTTCACGGGTGAGCTCCTGAATTTTCCTGTTACTTTAGTTACATATATGCATAGCCCATCTCTTTTATAAGATTATACATTCTTAGGAAGACACGGTAACTTTTTCTCCTCTGTATCCTCCTCAGTACCTTGCCCAGTGCCTTGAAAAATGTGGACATTCAGTAAGGATGTATTTAATTCAATTGATGTCACTTTTCATGCCCAAATTAAAAATTTTTATATGGCATTATTTTGTTTGGGATGCAAAGTGCCTTTAGGAAAATGGTATAATTTACGGATTAAAATTAATATTTTAACAGTAATTCTTATTTTTAAAGTGTGAGATATGAAGGGGAGAAGTTAATGTTAATATTTCAGCATGGAAGATACCCAGTGAGGAGAAAAAAGTCTCACCACGTGCGCGCGCGCGCGCACACACACACACACACACACACCCACTCTATCAAAGAGAGAGTAAGCCTTAAAAATCTGGGGGCCCAGAGACTGTGGAGCTTGTTAGATAAGAACTTATTTCCCATGTCTCCTGCCTATGGCCACCCTTCCCCCTCCATCTTTGGAAGAGTCAGAACTTGAGTTGGTAAGCGGGACAAGAAAGGGTGGAAGAGAATCTTAGGAGCGTTGGTGCTTTCTTTCTGAACTTCTGACCTGAAATAGGCTCCTTCTGGGGACAGAGAGGAGATCCAACTCTGAAGTTCAAAATTTTATTTATTATATTGGTTCAGGCATACTAAGTTGGCAAATGGAGACTCCTTTGCAATTAAGGTTTCTTGTTTTATTACATCAGCATGTGATATAGCTTACTAAATGCATTTAAAAGGTGCAATGTGAAACAAAATTAATTTGCCTTCTGATTTTATTCTACAGATTGCTGTTCTATCTACCTATGACTCAGGACAGAACAGTATTTCATGATTCAAGCCCCCAGATGATGAGGATCACATGAATATTTTGGAAAAAATTTGCCTTGGTAAGACACATGAAAACATCATTAGTATGAACTTAGATGAGGTGAGGTTTTTAATTGGCCTTTAAAGTTTCGGTTTCTAGAAAGGAAGAAGAAAGTGCATTCTAAATGAAGTTCTGACTTACAAAGATACTCAAAGTTCTCTTTTGTGGGAGAAATCTGAGTAAAGAAATCTGAGTAAAATCTGAGTAAAGGAGAGGCTCATATTGAGGAAGAAAGGTTGGAAATATACATTAGGACAAGATCTTTGCTTGTAAAACATCTTGATGGCCAAGCTAGGAATCTCTAACTTCCTTTTAAAGTAATGAGTTTATCTTTAATGCCTTTTAAACCAGGGAATGGAATGGCAAAGTCAGTTATTCATCAAGATCTGGTAGTAATGTTGCCTTTTCCAACTTCCCCCCTTTTCTTACATCACATCATTATATTTTCTCCATAGCACCTTAGTTCCCTTCTTTATTGTCTGACTCTCACTATTTAGTGGAAGCTGAATGAAAACAAAAATGCTTGTTAATTTTTTTTGGGGGGGTTGTTCACTGCTGTAACATCTGTAGAATAGAGAGTGGACACGTAGTAGGCACTCATTAAATATCTGATAAGTAAATAATACATGAAGAGGGAGAGATTGGAGGAGATAACCTGTTAGAAAAGTTTGAGAGGCAAGTGCTGATATCCTGGGTTAAGGTTTTGACAGTAGTAGGAGAGGAAAGAACACAGTGTACAGATGAATTATGAAGGTGGAATTAACAGAGAACCAAACAGAATGGAAACGTCATAGGCAATTCCAAGACTTGGAACCGTCTTTCTGGGAAAATGATGGTGTCCCTTCTAGAATCTGGAAATCTAGGGTAGTGATGGGTTTTTAGCTTTGGCTTTTAAAAAATTCAAATGTTTCTTAATGGTTGGGAGAGTGGGGGGGTGTGTGTGGTCTATTTTTTATTGCTTTTCTCTTCAGGAAATCTGTTAAGTGTGCAAAAACAGTGAACAAAAAGTTGGCCTAGACCCCCTAGGAAGTAAAGCTGGTGGTCCCGCCTAAGCGTCACCCTCCCCCCCTGCTGCCCACCCCTCCTTCCACTCTCCAGCACTTTTCCCATGTGGCTCTGAACGCTGCTTAGGAAACTATCTTTGGCAGTATTTGTGAGGATTGCTAGCTTCAGCTAAGCAACCAGTCACTTGAATGAAGTAGAAGCTGAGCGGAGAATGTATAAGAAGTTTTGCCAAATGAAGTTTTGTTTTGTTTCATTTGCTCCTGCTCTGCAGATCCGGAGGGCAAAGGGGTAACTGTGACCAAACAACGTTTCCCCACATCCCCTAGCTCACAAGGATCTAGTTCCAAAGACAATTTGAGTTTTAAGTCTGCAGTTACCAAACTAGAAGCATTTCTATTCTCAGAAATAGAAATAACGTTTTCCTTGATGATCCTCTTCCAACAGCAGTAACTTCCCTTTCTAACATCTCAGTATTGCCGTTACAAGATGCAGCATAAGGGAAGAGATATGGGGACATATGTATATGTATAACTGATTCACTTTGTTGTAAAGCAGAAACTAACACACCATTGTAAAGCAATTATACTCCAATAAAGATGTTAAAAAACAAAACAAAACAAAATACAGCATAAAAGTTCAAAAATGAGGAAGTTTCCTAATAAGAATATCCAAAAGATAGGTATTGTATGTGTTTGCATTCTCTTAGTGGAATTTCCTTTAGGTAATAGAAGAAAAATTCCTTTGCAGCGACAACAGTATGAGTTTTCCAAAAAATGAATCTATTCACCCAAGTCATGGAGACTGTGCTTTATCAGCTGAGCTTAATTAATTAATTCTCAGGCTCACGGAATTGATTTGAGGCCACTGGTTAATCTAATTAGAGTGGACTTGCTGTGGGAAATAATTTTGTACCGTGATTCCCCACACTCCTGCGCACCAGATTCATAAGTTGAAGCCCTATCCCCAATGTGATGGTATTTGGAGATGGGACCTTTGGGAGGTAATTAGGTTTAGGTGAGGTCGTGAGGATGCGGGCTCCCGTGATGGGATTAGTGTCTTTGTAAGAAGAGGAAGAGAAACCAGATCTTGCTCTCTTTCTTCGCCACGTGAGGACACAGTGAGAAGGTGGTCCTTCAGGAAGCGGGCTCTTACCAGGAGCCCAATCTGCTGGCACCTTGATCTTGGACTTCCCACTTTCCAGAAGTGGGAACAACAGACATTGACTTCCCACTTTCCAGAAGCGGGAAGTCAATGTCTGTTGTTTAAGGCACGCAGTCTATGGATGTGATTCTAGCAGCCCGAGCTGACTGAAACAGTAGTGTTTCTCGAACTTGAGGATGCATAAGAGCAACCTGGGCGCCTATTTAATACATGCATTCCTGAACCCCAACCTAAAGGAAGTTAGTCTGGAATGCATCTGTCCCAGTATTCTTCATTTTAAATAGACTTCAAGGTGATTCTGAGGTAGGCTTTTCTGGGCAATAATTTGATAAACACTGTTTACAGCGAGGGGAGCGGATGACTGTTGTTTGCGCACCACCTGTGAGGGTGGAAAGGGAAGAGCGAAGGGGAACGGCTCTGAGTCTCTCAGGGTTCTTTCTCTCTTACTTCATACACCCCAACCCTTTCCCTCTGAGGACCATACTTATCGTCATTAGATTCCCTACCTACACCACGTAGCAACAAATACACATTTAGAATTTTAGAAGGAAAAAAAGTGGGGAGGGGGAGCACTCTATAACACCTCAGTGGCTTTCCTAGCAGGGAGTCCTTTGTTCAATAGCTATAGGAAAGATTGTTTTCCTCTCAAATTTCTGCATCATGTTTGTTCAGGAAATCAGAGCCATCGAAGGGCTTTACTTAGGCAAAATTGTGAAATAGGTAAAAATTATCATTGTTCTTTCTGCTACTCCCCACCAAACTGGAAGAAGTTAGCTTTTCTGAAAGAAAATGAACATTTAAATCCAATGTGTTGGAGGGTTGGTGGACCCTCCACCAACTACATGGACCTATAAATATATAGTCATTTATATTTCTTGGGTGAAATACTTTAGGTAAAATTCAGAGAACTTAAGGAACCAAGACAGGTACTGGAAGAGATTCTTTTGGAGGGAGTTGGGGATTTAACATTCTTTAAAACATCTTTGCCAAGGGCAGGCCTTGAGCAAAGTCTATGGAGGATATGTGTTAGGATATAAGTCCCATGACTTGACTCCTTATTATTCTGAAGTGAGGTATGGTCTGGCCACCAGTATATCTGGATTTGACAGAAATCACTGGGATTAAGGCATTAGCATGTAGAGGGTCTCTGCTTTTTTAGGAAAAATAAGATGCTTCGAAATAGAAACTGTTAATTATATTCTCCAGATCTCCTTTTCTCCTTGAGACATAAATATTCCATTTCTGACCTTGTAGTGGCATCTCCCAAACTGGCATGTATTTCGACATATTTTGTGAAAGCAGTTTCTGCTATGTTATATTCACCAACACATGGTGCATGGAAACTGTTAAGCAAAATACACAATATTACTAATAATCTATCTGCTATGTATTATTAACAATCAAAAGAAACTGCCTCCAGATGGAGGAGGGACAGATCTGTGATATCCATTTATGATTTATGTCCATAAAATACTCTAGGGCAAATCCCAAATCAGAGAAAGACTTTCAAGTAAAGACTCCTATTTCAGCTCTTTGGTTGTCTGAAATGAAATACAAATTCATGCAACCAAGACAGCAGGTTTTCTGCCTGTGGGAAAGCACCCAGGTCAGAGAATTACGAGGTCTCTGGGTTTTCCCAGGGCCACCCTACTGACTGAGCCTTTGGAACCTCTGGCAGGTCGCTTTGCGTCTCTTGTTCTTAGTGTGTTTAAAATTTGAAACCCTCGAGCCCTTCCTTTTTCAAGCTATTGTCTATATTATGAATAAACGCCCAAATATGTGAAATGCTGAGAGTTCCTTAGATACAGATGAATGACTATTTCAGCTGGGTAAAGAAATTTCAAATTTGTACTAGTCAACAAAACATTTTTACCAGCTTATTTTCTTGGTGGGAAGTAGTTAGGTCTTAAAGAGAGAAATATCATCATTTTAGCCTTAACGAGCCGAAATGCTATTCACCTCCTGGCTGGCTATTTGTGAGACTGTATTCTTGCCACCTGGATTTAGTTTTGCAGATTGCAATATTCACTGAAATCAGGCCCTAGGAAGTATATTTCTCTCACATTTTCACACCTAATGTTTATTTCTCAGCTTGTTAATAAACCTATCATCTTCATAGACTTTTCTGATTCTCATTTTTTCCCCCTTAGTTCTAGTTAACTGTAAATAATTTCTTAGTTTATTTCTTCTGTTTGTGTTTCTTCACCCTTCAGAAGAGATTGTGTCTCTCTGGGGGATGAGGGAGGCCGAGCCTGTTGAATTCTGTTCCGGATTCCATTTCTCTCACCATGTCTGTCTGTCTGTCTGTCTGGCTCTCTTTTTTAACCAAAGTATGTCCCTGTACTTGGAGCTCAGAAAATATTTGGTGAATGAAATGAAGTCCCGCATAAAACATAAATTGGGAGGCAAGGTAGCTTAGTAGTAAACAGAATAGGACCTGGGATAAGAAAGTAAGTTTTGAATTCTAGTTCTTGCCTTGTTAACTATCCGAGCTGCAGAAAATGTGTCTCTGGGCCTCCATTTCCTCTTCTATTAAGTGGGAATCATAGCACCTACCTCATAAGGGTTTTTGTGAGTATTAAATCAGGTAATGCAATGTTTCCGCAGAGGTCTCAGAACATGGCAATCTGTCAATAATTATCTATTACTATGACATTATGACAGTTTCATCACCTTACAGCATCTGGCACAGTGTCTCCATAGGGTAATAGAATATCTATATATGGAATTTAAAATCTAAATACATCTTTTAAATGAAGGAACAGACTTTTTTGTTCAGTTGGTTGATAATTCCGGTAACGTCTTCTCTAGAGTTTCAAGTTTGATTTTTGGAATACCTTCAACATGTTTATGAGAGTTTGTGTGTGTTTTAACACTTTTCTTGTGTGTCCCCATTTGTATGTCCTGAATCTCGTTTTGCTTATACTAGGTGCTTAATAATATTTACTCACTGGTTGCTTCCCTATTAGCTACCTTTTCTTTAATGTAATCTCTTTTTAGGGTAATCTAGTCAAAACTTTATACTCTTAATACTACTCCCATGCTACATATATGCAAGTTGTAATTTTTTTTCAAACTAGTATCACGGCTTTGAAATGTTCTCTCTGTCTGGTGCATACGTATATTCTTCAAACTGAATTTACTGAAATGTGTGTGTGTGGTGGGTTGGCAAAGGCAATATTGTGCAGAGGCAATGATAGTGAAGTAAATTCTAATAAGGACTAAAAATGTGACCTTTCTGTGGGGATACCTCACTATATACGATTTTATTTCCAATTATGATGCTTTCGTCTATGCTTGTATAGATTCTGTTTGAATGTTTTCAAGATCTTTTTCTCTATTCTGTTCCTAAAAGTTCAGTGTACGATTTCCAGCTCATTAAAGAGATTACTCATTTGGTGGGGATGTAATACATTCTCTGTAGACTCAGACTTCTTAGAATGCCTCTGTCCCAGGGAGAAGTCACAAGTATATTAATGGCCTACTTTTCCTATACCAGGAGAATTTCCCCTTTGTTTCTAAGGAAAATCATTTTGAGGGTACTCACCACTGTGTGGTAAGTGGCACTATAAAAACACTTTGGGGCTTCAGAAGAGAGAATATTGGTTTTAAAGTTATTTGTTCCATGCTGTCTAAGTTTATCCCTCTAAAGCTATTTTCAGTTTTGGAATGCCACTTCTGCTTTTTGTTTCCTTAACAATCCATGTAAATGTTTCTACATACGATCTTAATGATCACCAAGCGGTAAAGGAACAGCACTAAGTTGTGTTTTTAGCTGCTGATTCACCTCACTCTTGATTCTGTATTTTCTGGACTTGCCAAGTGTAACCCAGGAGCTGATTTCCTGATTCCTATCACTCTTCTACTGTCTGGCAGAACTTGCCTTTCAACGCTTGGGACTTGAAGAAACATTTGAGTGGGATGGTGAGTCTACCAAGATATTTGCTCGAGACTCTTAAGGAATCCTACACAAGGGTGTCTTGGAACCAGATTGTAAGTGAACAAAGTGAAAACCTGTTCCTCTCTTGTGGTTATTTCAGGCTTTTCTATTTTTAAAGTAACCTTCACATATGGTACCCCCATATAAGTCTAAATAGATTCCATATTGATGTATGCATGATTTGAGCTTACTTTTCATGATACAGCATAGTGATAAATTCAAGCTTAATTCTGCTGGCTTTTCAGATTGTTTTAGCCGGAAGGGGCTACTGTATTCTAACAGAATTGCTCTATCATGTTATTGTATGCATTTAACTATCAATATATACACTATTATATTCCTAGCACCTTCTATTAATTATGGAAATCACTTTCATTTCAATAGTGAATTTACATGCCAACAGCTTCTGGGGCTCAGTGGAGGATCAGACCAGCAGGTCACAGAACTCCCTTGTAGTGTGGGCGTTGACAGGGTTCTGTTGACATCACATTTGCAATGAAAATGTCTCATAAATGTGCATCCACATAGAACATTACTTATCTCAATATTCACATAGGTCATGAATGTCAGAGATGAAAAGTTTCCTCGCACTTACATTACTAAAATAAATTATTGGGAATATATAATCACACAAATACATATGAATGACCTGAAAGATGTGTCTTAAATATTTAGAAAAGATGTCCAGATATAAAACTGTCACCTTTGTGTTATCTCCTGTAACTCTATAAAGCTTTTGTATTTTACGAGTCCTGTATAAAGGGTGGATGAAGACTGTAAATCAGGCAAGAGAATGGACTGGTCCAGAGGGGTTATAATAGGGAATAAGTAACAAGATCAAATGGGACCAGAGGAAAATTAGGCTGGATATCACAACAAAGTTTTTGATAGGGAGAACTATTAGACTGTGAAATAGCCTTTCAAGGGTGCTGGAAGAAGTCATTACGTGAGCCATTTAAAATCAGACTGCACTGAAGTACTCCAAAATATGGTGTGCTATGGGGACCGAGCCTACATTAGAAGAAGAAGGAGGGGGATGTCCTAATAGTTTCTTCCTTCTCCATGATTACTATGATTGTACTCATTTTGTGTGTACAGTCTTGGTGGATAATCTTCTACAATTTTGTGCTACTTCTTGGGAGCAATTTCAACAAATTCATGTAATGCAGAATTTAGCAGAGTCTCTGAAGAGACAAAAATGCACACTAAACCGAGTGTAAAATAGCAAAGTGAGACAACTATGAGTAAACATTACTACTTTTTTGGGGAGTAAACCCTGGAGAAGACAAGTCTTACCCTGGAACTCGGGCCATATTCAAACATGCATAAATGCATACTGTGCTGGCTTTCAATGGAGATTAGGTAGTAATTTTCTTTTGTTTAATGGTATCTTGGGACCATGTTGAGTGCAGGACAACAAAATGAAACATTTCATCCCCAAGATAATGGGCTATATTTTGGCAGGTGGTAGCTGCAACCCTGGAGAAAGAAATCAAGTACCATATTGTGACTGATATCTATTAGAATGGACAAGAAAGAGAAAATGGTTTAATTTGATAAAAAGAGCTTGACATAAAAGGAGAAAGAGAAGAAGTTACGCAGGGAAGTTGTAAAAATGTGATTGCTGGGAATCTTTCAAAATAAGACTGTCCTTGCTCTGTGTGGTTCTGGTTGATCACCTGTCATGAAGTAGAGAAGTGAGACAGGTGACCTTTTGCCAATTATCCTAGTTCTTTCATTCAATAAAAATATTAATTTAAGTATGATAAAAAATAAAGATCACTGCATTTTGTGCTATCTTTGCATTTGTTTAACTTACCAGTTTTAACTGCAGTGACATAAAATCAGAGGTGGGCTCATTTTGATGTTCAGTAATTGTAGGGGTAAATCATCTGACTTACCCTCATTTCTTTTCATGTGTACACTGCAACTTTTAAAAAAGACCATAGGGTATATTTTCATTATTTATAATATCTTCTTTTTTTGTAGCCTTCCATACCTTTTCTCAATGTATTGATTAGATATTTCTGAAGTCTGACAAATTCCATTCAATTAAATCAAGAGGTGACTCTCTCTCCCTGTCTTCAAATTTAATCTATTCCTTGTGTTGGCATACTTTTCTGCAAGTTGAGTTTGACATTTCCTAGGCATGAACCTAGCTCACAGAACAAGAGGTTTTATGAGTAGGGTGTTTTTTTTGGGGGGGAGGGGCTTATCAATTCTAAAAGTTATTTTTACCATTTATCATTCTCTTTAGCCCAATGAATGTAGATACTATGAAATTTTCATTGTCTTATTTGTGAAAATATAAATTTCAAGACTTCTCCTGTTTCCATCCTGAGCACCTGTGTTACTTAGGGCTGGTCTATTCAGAATACCCAGGTACCTCCTTCTGGGTGATCAGAACTTGAAAGGATGAACAGCTAAAACCTACAGGTGTGAGAAATCTTTGTAAATACCAGACACTCACATGATGGAAGGGATTAGATCCCTTTATTAAAGTCTGGTGTATAATACCTCCAAAATCTATTCAAATTCTTTCGGGCTGTTTTGAGGAAAATGTGCATAGCACTATAGAAGCATTAACAAATAGAGTATCCTAAACATCTTTGGTAGGAAGTGTGTAATCTACCTGAGTTTAGGGTATTGGCAGTCTAAATGGTTTTGTCATGCCTATATTACATATATATATACATGAACAATTAGAGTCCAGGTAACAGCCTTAAAATGTGTGATCAGATAAATCAAAGCAGACTTAAATTTAGGAAAATGAATAATATTTCTCTACAAATCGATGCTTTTTTTCCTTCCAAAGAAACACAACATAGCTCTAGTGAACACTTCTAAGATCATGTAGCACAGATTAATTTAAGCAAAGAAACTTAAAGTAATGAAGTGCTTCTGAGATCCTTAACTCACACTAATCTCAACTTTGAATATACTGATATGTAACTATCTCGCTGTGTATGTCAAACATATCACTATTCAAATAACAGTATAAATAACTTTACTAGTAAATTAGCTGAGCACTTGAGCACAGACCATTAGAAGTGTACCGTTTTATTGTTTGTTATCAAAATTTACAATGCTTTAAAATACTTAAAAGGCAGGGGCATGTCCCCTTAAGATGTCTACCTGAGAGTGCTACACCTTTGGGAATCTACGTCTGCTAATCCAGGGAAGGAACTAGAAGGAAATCTAAATGAAATCCTTAAGAAACAAGCTTACTGGATATATTTCCTAGTCTATTTCTGGATCGCGAATCTCCCGCCCTCTCCGAGTTATCTCACTGTCAGATAAGAAACTGGAACAGGATCAATGAAGAGATAGGCTCCCCGTCTGGCTTTTCGATTTTTCGCTCAAGCCAAAAGGAGCGAAGGACATCGAGTTAGGGATCCTCGCCAAACGTGCTTGCAGGAGAGCAAACCTCTGGCCGCCTCTGGCAGCAGAGCGTCTCCCAGAAGCGACGCGGACCAGGTCCCACAGATCGCTGCCCGCCTCGCCTGGCAACCTCGCACCCACAGGAAACCGCCCTTGTGGCAGCCAGTCATCGCACGGTTTCCAGTGCACAAAGCTGACGGAATCCCCGAGTAGAAACCTATCCTGAGCCCAGGGCAGGGCTGGAGGTGGTTGGCTGACGAGACTGCTGTCCCTGGGCGTCTGCGAGCGCTAGTGAGTCCCCTCCACCTCTCCAACCCTGGGCGCCCTGACCGCAGATCTGTGCCCTGAGCTCAGCCTCCCTCCCGGAGACATAGACGAGCGCGCGCACACACAGACTCTCACTCACGCACGCCCACCTTGCCTCTGTCCCCGGTCCTCCCCACCCCCGACAGAACAGAAGGGACTGGTCCGGGCTCTGCCTCAACTTTCCCGGCTGAGCCTGCGCCACGCGGCTCACCCGAGCCTCCGCGCCCTCGCCGGGCGCCCTCCCGAGGGGCACGTCCTCCTCTGGGCCCCTTACCTCGAACCGCCAACTCCCGGCAGGGACTGGAGCTGACCGTGGTGGCGGCGGCGGCGGCCGAGCCTGCACCCGGGCTCCGGCTCATGGTTGGTCCTCCTCATCCGACACAAAAGAGGTAGCTTGCTGGCTTTGTCCTTTCCCAGTCCAAGGGAGAACTTATTTTGCCCCCGAAATGGCCAACTTGTGCGCGCCGCTTGCTGTCACGGTGCCCCCTGCCCCCGCCCCCTCCAGGCTGCGCGCTGGACCACTGCCTGGTGGTAGAGCAGCCAGGCTTCCGAGTCAGGGGGAGTGCGAAAAGGGAGGGTGGGAGGAGAAGAGACGCAGGAGGTTGGGAACAGGGGGACCCAGTGGTCTTCCGAGGAGGGGAGGGGAGCAGTTCCCGGCTGAGTGCCTCTCCTTCTCCGTACAGGCAAAGCCACTTCCCAGGCTTGGAAGCAACTTTCCTTCGCCTTGGCCGGGCTGAATTCTTCGCAGCTAATTGGGACTCTCGGCAGAGGCACGGACCTTCTGGCCTTCTCTCCTTCTCATTTTCTCTTTCTCCTTTCCTCCCTTTCCCTCTTCGTCCCCCTTCCTCCCTCCCGTAACAGGGGTGTATCTGCAGAGTCTTCAGTGAGCCAGGGTACCTAGACGAGCAGATTATTATACAGAAAAGCCAGGGCGGTTTTGCTGGCTGCTTCACGTCTGTTTGAAAGCCTTAGGCAGTGCCTGCAAAGGTTGGTGAATTTCGGAGGGGTTGGGTGAAGGGGAGTGGGGCGGCGGGGAGGTCGTCGGCTCTAACTTTGAAGCTCTGCTAGAGCTCTTGGCCCGCGGGGGGACCCAGGACTGTCAGCCCTGGAAGAACTCTCCTGTGGTCCCCCAGCAAACGGAGGACCGCATGCTGGAGGAGAAAGAGCGAGCGAGCCTGGGAGGCCGATGTGCAGCTCTGCCCCACACGCTGCTCAGCTGCACATTGCGAGCCCCCGGAGAGGGCTTGTGCAGAACAATCTCTGGGTCAGGCGGGAGGGGGACGCTCCTGTTTCCTAGCAACCCTCATCAATCTTCTCGGGGTATCTCCCTCTGAAGGAATTCGATTGGACAGCCCCTGGAGGGAAGCCACGCCCCTTCAAGAATGCTGGGCTGCTGCTTTTTCGCATTCTCCCAAATTTCTTGGGTGGAACAAGATTACACGGGAGTGCTGTATAATCTTCCTTCTTATCATCCGATGTTGCCACGCCGCCCCGCTTGCAACGACCCTACCGTCCCTCCCCCCCCATTAGTCCTTTTCTAGTCCTACTTGTGGTTAGCTGGCACAATGCTTTCTACAGAACCTCTTCTTTCTTCTTAAAATTAAATAAATAAAAACCTTAAATCGGTGACGTAGGCACAAAAGAGAAAAAGGCACACGGAAATAGCCTTAATAGGCTCCGAGCTGCAGATAAAATCCTAAAGGTAAAATTCCAGGCATCTTTCTATGTTTAGAAATACATTGTGTTTAATTTCAAAACCGAAACTTCACTGTCATTAATTTTTCCACCCTGATATACTAACTTTATGTTCACCAAAGACCGAGTTATATGTAGCCAGAGACAATTAAACTTAATACTTTAATGCTACATTTATTCTTTAATATTTAATGTTAACTTGTTAAACAACTGCCTGTTTTTGTAACCCAGCCAGAACACCTAAACTACAGAAGCAATTTTACCACTGATTCTTTTACAGAGCCAAGGCTATTCAGAAGACATGTGTGCTTGTATATTCCATTGTGAATGTCACTAAAACTAGAAACTTGAATGTATTAAAAATTAAAATGTTATTAAATAGTGAAACTCTAAAAAAGCTAGAAGTTCCCCTTCCAACACCATTCTTTGTGGAATGCAATAGGAGTGCCCAAGTAGAAGCAAAGTCACTCTTCCTTTGTATTTCATTACTATTATCTCACCACAAACACATTTGACTTCCATAAGAGAGAATTTCACAATGTCTTTCCAATAGACAACTGTACATCAAGGAGCAATGACACAACGATGGAGAAGATAAAGGTGTATACACTGCAAGGGCTTCGGATACCCACACGGAGCCACGTTGGCAGCTTTTTTTTTTTCTTTTTCCTCTGGGATGTTCCAGAAGATACCCTTTTGCCTTTCCAAGAGTTTATCAGAATCAGCTGAAATTGAGAGATATGATTCTTTAATCTCACTGAAAAAGAAAAGTAGCTGTGTTCACACAAAAGAAAGCACTGATGTATATGCTGAACTGCATTGCCATAACCTCTGTCTAGGCTGTTTAATACACTAAGGTTGGTGATGTGTAGAGGCTGAAATCCTGAAGCAAATTATCAATCTGTGACCAGATCTCCCCTTATGGGACACTTTCCCTCTTTCCTCTCCCACACATGCACAAAGAACTGATGAATGTAAGGGCTTTTCAGCCTGGTGGAAGCATGCTCCCTGAATTTGAATCTCTAATTGCTATCACTTCCTAGCTTTGTGACCTCGGACAGGTTTACTTAACCTCACAATATCTGGGTTTCATCATCTGTAAAATGTGAATAATAATTTCTCATCCCTCAGAGTCATTTTGAGGAGTAATACCATGTAAGCTGCGTGCAGCTAACTATTAGTTACTATTATTGGTCTCTAGTTTATAGTTAATCAATGGTATCTTAACTGTTGAGCCATGTATAATGTTTAATTGAAGGCAGTTAGTCTTATGCTTTAATTCTTCCTTTTTAATTTAACTTAAATTAATCATCAACTGGGACATAGCTTTAACTTTTAATGTTTATTTGATGTGTGTGTGTGTGTGTGTGTGTGTGTGTGTGTGTTTGTGCATGTGCACGTGTGTGTGTATGTTTCCAAGTTCCTTTTAAAAGCTTCAAGGGATGGAACCAAAGTACCACTTCTAGCTAAATGGCATGCCAGTTGGGAAATGAAATCTCTCCCTTTTCCGCATCCTCCCCTAAGTATTCTAGCTGGGCTCCAGTTCTAAACAGTTCTAGTCCCCTGTTTTAAGTACCTTGGTATAGCATGTTTATCTTTTTTTTTTTTTTTGTGGTATGCGGGCCTTCCTCTGCTGTGGCCTCTCCCGTTGCGGAGCACAGGCTCCGGACGCGCAGGCTCAGCGGCCATGGTTCACGGGCCCAGCCGCTCCGCGGCACGTGGGATCCTCCCAGACCGGGGCGCGAACCCGGTTTCCCTGCATCGGCAGGCGGACGCGCAACCACTGCGCCACCAGGGAAGCCCCAGCATGTTTATCTTTATCAAATGTTTTCAAGTCAAACACACGTGTCTGGACATCTAGACCACTCTTTCTAGTTTATAGTTTTTATTTAATTAATTTTTACTAATCCAACTGTATTTATTTGAATGATTAATCGTGATATTTCTCCTTAGGTTCCTTTACAGCTAGTGTCCTGACTTCTGGTGTAATGCCTTTTGAATATGGCCCATAAAGCAGACCATCCTTCATTCAGAAAGAACATTGAGAGTTGACGTGCTGTCATCATTAATTACAAATTAAAATGCCTTCCATGTTCCCATTCTGATCACTCTCAGTAATGTTCCTCTTGAAATGAATGTCCACTGATTGGCTCAATTTAGAAATCAATTTCATTGTCGGTTTCTACTACCAGTCAGCAGTGTGCAGTTATTTTGATTCATATATAACTGTGTCCAGTCTGTCTGGAACAGTTCTGGTTTATGTCTGTCAGCTCGGTGTGTTCACACTGCTCACCTTGTTTCCCCAAAGTGTCAGGTTTGGGTATTAAATTATATGGCTACCTGAACCCTCTAATCATCTGGGCAATATCTCTTGCCTCAGACTTGCCTTGCTCATCTGCCATGTGACTGTTAAATTCCTCTGAATAACTCTTTTTCCAGAATAGGACTGATCAGTTCTGGAGGCCTCATACACACATCTCTATAACCACATAATACACATATTTAAAATATTAAAATTTACATTTAATTTGCTTATAAATATTCCTTTTTTCAACTTCTTTCAAAATGTTTCTCCTTGGAGCTTTTGTAAATTCTGATTTTAATTACTGTTACACAATATAAAAATGAAAATATTCTAGTCTTAATTTTGATTGAAGCTCCAAGGCAAAGGGTGCCAACTACCCCATGTTCCAAAGCAAGAGTTGCCAGATGCCCTGTGCTGGATTTGAACGAAGTATCTCTAAACCATGTGGATTACAAGAGAGTTAAAGTCCAAGAAGCTGAGAGGGGTAGGAAATTGGAGTCTAGAGAGTTTTTGGTGTGCTCTGGATGTGCAGGTAGAGGATGTGTGTGTGGGGGGGAGGTTATGCACTGTCTCCTCACTTCACCTCCAGTGAGGGGTGCTGCTGCTTCATGGAAACCGTTGCTGTGTTCCCCTGGAATTAGGGTGATGTAATAGATTGCTTTTTAATTCACAGCAGAAAAACATACAATGCAAGAGGCTGAGTGTAGGTCTGTCTCCCAGAGGGTTGAAAGAAAAAGCTGAACTTGGCAGGCAACTGCACTGACACCTGTGACAGGTAGAAGGGCTTGGTTTTCTATGCACTATGTATGGGGGCAGTGAGCACACAGAGCAGATGTGTTTGCTTAGATCCTAACCAGAGGGCCTGGTGGAGAAACTTTGAATGCCCTGTAGACAGTCTGCGGAGGGCACAGGGCTGCGGCTATGTGATTGTGAGGTTGTGCTCTGCAGAAAAGCGCCCAGTTGAAGGGTGAGAAAGAACTGCTGGCCTAGTGCTTATGTGCAGGGCTGCATCAACCTGGTGGGAGGGTGCTTCCTGCAACTCAGCAGTCTGGAGGAGGCACCTTTTCCTAATTCATATACAAGGGGCTGGGCGAAATCTGAAGGTGATGTACAGACACCCAGGGGCTTTAAGTAGGGTAGTGTCCAGTCACGAAAGCCTCACCAGAATCAGGTCACACTCTGCAATGAGGAATCCCCCCAGATCCCAAGGGTCTTCAAAGAACTGATTAAAATGGGATTAGAAAAGACAGCTTTAGGGCTTCCCTGGTGGCCCAGTGGTTAAGAATCCGCCTGCCACTGTAGGGGACATGCGTTTGAGCCCTGGTCTGGGAAGATCCCACATGCCGCGGAGCAACTAAGCCCGTGCGCCACAGCTCCTGAGCCTGCGCTCTAGAGCCCACGAGCCACAACTGCTGAGCCTGTGTGCCACAACTACTGAAGCCCGCGTGCCTAGAGCCCGAGCTCCGCAACATGAGAAGCCACCGCAATGAGAAGCCCGCGCACCGCAGCGAAGAGTAGCCCTCGCTTGCCGTAACTAGGGAAAACGCACACGCAGCAACGAAGACCCAACGCAATCATAAACAAACAGACAAATAAATAAAAGAAAGAAAAGACAGCTTTGAACACTTACTAAACCCAGGAAAACGCAGTGCTAAATGAGCGCTGGTCAAATAGGACTTTTCTGGTCCGGCTGTGTCTTCTATCTCTGACCTGTTGGACTCATATCCTGATTGAGGTGGAGGGAGGCAGAGGATGCAGAGCTAGCTGAGCGGAGAAGAGACAGCCTGCCAGGTCCCATTGCAGGCTTCCCTCCTGTTCCTGCTGCTTTCCAGTGCTGGAGGAGGGGAGAAACTTTAACTCAGATGGACATTGGAATTCTGATCATTACGTGGAACCTAATTCTATGTGAGTTTAGTGGGTTTTTTTTTTTGTTTTGGTTTTGTTTTTTTCTTTTGGTACTAAAGAGAAGGAAGGAATTTTTATCTGGGAACAATCTGAAAGTCAAAGCACTGGCTTTCAATGACATCCAAGGGGATAGAGACGAACATGCTCCATAGGCATGAAAGGCAAGGGCAGTGGTGAGAAA
Organism: Physeter macrocephalus; assembly: GCF_002837175.3. NCBI lineage: Eukaryota > Metazoa > Chordata > Mammalia > Artiodactyla > Physeteridae > Physeter > Physeter macrocephalus. The sequence continues at coordinate 79,439,740 of NC_041218.1, forward strand.
AGAATAAAATTGTTTTTGTGGTGCATTATGAAACTCACTTGTTAGGTATATAAATGATATGATAAGTACTTTGGATTCTTTTGCATTTCCTCCTGATTTTCCCAAGGGAAAAAGAAAAGAAACAATCCTTGGATGTTTATTATGTGTTTCTTTTTTGTCCTGCATATTGTATAGTTAATAGTTGAATTAAGGTTCTAAACTTGAATGTTCAAATATTAAAATGCCCATCAACCACAAGTAACTTCTTTGGAAGATTTTAATTTTTAATTATTAGAATAAATATTAATAAAAATAAAATAAATTTTCAAACAAAAATAAATACTAAAAATAGTAGATTCTTTGAAGATACTCATCACAAGAAATTCAAATACTTGTTTCTTTGTCTTCCTTATTAAACTGGAAGTTTCGCTATGGCTGCGTGTTTACCATTGTGTGCTGGTACTTATGGAGATGATGCGTGTGTGCAGGATGGGGGCTTGGAGAAGACTTACTTAGTAGACATTTGTTGAATGAATGAATTAACCTTTAAAGATTAAAATATCATATCGACTTTTAGAGTTGAGTAAACTGAGTCCTGGGTATAGCCTGTGTTCCCAAATTTCTGTGTAAGAGGAGTTGAGAATCGTTAATCTGGTTCATTAATCTGGTTCATTGATTGTTAACTTGGTTCACGCCCTTTATGAGGGGAGTGGATGTTTGTACAATCACTTATCTGTCTCAAATTCCTAAAATTTCCTGACATGTTATAAAGCTTAATAGGCCCCTGATCAATAAAAGATTAAATGGTTGGAAGTCCTCCCTAGGGATTTTGTCTGAATTCTGTATTTTCATGACAAGCAAATCGTTTTTAGTTTTAGGTCTTTTGGAAAGTAATTTTTGGGGGGTGAGCAGGGATAATGGGATCTGCTGAAAGTTATGAGTTGTTGTTGTTTTTTTTTTTTTTGTGGTACGCGGGCCTCTCACTGTCGTGGCCTCGTGGCCTCTCCCGCTGCGGAGCACAGGCTCCGGACGCGCAGGCTCAGCGGCCATGGCTCACGGGCCCAGCCGCTCCGCGGCGTGTGGGTCCGCGGCGTGTGGGATCCTCCCAGACCGGGGCACGAACCCGTGTCCCCTGCATCTGCAGGCGGACTCTCAACCACTGCGCCACCAGGGAAGCCCCAGGTTATGAGCTTTATAGGTTAATGAAAGCCTCTTGGCATAGCCACAGCTTGGGGGAGTTAATTTATACAGATTATTTGTGGTTAGAATCACTGCTTTTACTCTGGACTTATGACTCCAGTCTCAATATATGATGCAGAGTGCAAATGCTAAAAGGAGTTCAAAAGAAGGAAAAACATGTGAACTGGGTTTACCTTATCACCTATAAATTTAATCCCAGAGATTCTGGCAAAGGTTTACAGTGTAAATCTTTGGTGATATTATTTATTTTGGTCTTGTATTGATTATTTCCTTCCTGAAAATTGAAATCTATTTTTCATACCTGGAAGCGATGATATTCTGAGTAGGTCATCCCTAAGTCAGCCATTCAGTTCAGAGCAGGCTCCAATTAGTTACGTGTATATGTATGTATGCAATCAAGTAACATTCACTGGAAACTATCATGAGCCAAACACCAAGCCAAGTGCCTAGGATACCAAAGATAGAAGGTAGGGACTCTGCCCTTGAAGATTGCACTTCTGATAATGGTGAACAGAAATGTCAACAAATCATTAAAACTACGTGATGGATTATAAAAGAGATGTCCTTTAGGAGGAAGAGTGACCTAGTGGAAGTGGCCACTATATATTAATCAAAACGAAAATCCTGAGCTCATGGCCTTTGAATATAATGACTCACAGCAAGAGCCTACTGTTCCACAAATTCTCCACTTCAAGGCTAAACTTTGAAATACATAAGTGTGAGAAAGGGGAGCATATCAGTTAGAAATGCTTTTTGGTTGCAATTAACACATTGCCTAACAAACAGTGGATTAAACAAATAGTACGTTTCTAGTTTATTTTCACATATCAAGACTATGGAAATGGAAAGCTTTGGTATTGCTTAAGTGGCTCAGTGTTGTCAGATCCAGCATTTCTGTTTTTTCCGTCATGTTGCAATATTGCCGCTCCAGCTCCAGCTATCACATCACTTACTCAGGAGGCAAGAATAAGCAGGACAACAGGGTAGCTATATTCACCCTGGGTGTACAGGATGCACGATCTTTCTCAAAACCACATAGTAATATTATCATTTATGTCTAAGTGGCCAGACCTTTTCATATGACTGCCCTTAGCTACATATTAGATTGGAAAAGTGTGTAATTCACTTCTCCAGCCTCTTTAGTGTAAGGCGTCGAGAAAGAGGGTGAATGGAATTGGCAGTTGGGTCAGCCAGACAACAGTGTCTGACAATGGGAATAATCTCACTGCTTCCCTCTTAAACCATTTCTATGCTGGAGATAGTGTTCTAGCCCATAGTCTAATTTTCTTTTAATTTTATTGAAGTATAGTTGATTTACAGTGTTGTGTTAATTTCAGCTGTACAGGAAAGTGATTCATATGTATATACATATATACATATACTTTTCCATATTCTTTTCCATTATGGTTTAACATAGGATATTGTATATAGTTCCCTGTGCTCTACGGTAGGACCTTGCTGTTTATCCATCCTATAAATAATAGTTTGCCTCTGCTAATCCCAAACTCCCAATCATTCCCAATCATTCAAGTCTAACTTTTGACTTGAAACTGGGGGACACAAATAGATCTATGGAAGGGAAAATTTTTGTAGTTACCTATTGAGGGCATTCACTCTTTGGTCTTTTATAGGCTGTGGCCAAGTGACTTTTTAGGGTCAAGGTCAACTGTAGTTCCTGTTACTATCTTAGTAGCTGGCTCATTCTTTATCTGAAAGCAATATGGATCATTTAAGATTTTAGGGCCTAAAAGTATGTTTCCTTTTAAAGAAAATCCTAAATTGCAATACAAACTATTTGTATTGATAGGTATACGTACAAATTCCAAACAATGATGCCTATTAGAGCTATCTGTGAGAATGTTCAGTAAATATTAAATGCATTTTAAGTATGTAAGAAAAAAGTTGTGTTGACTCCTGAAGCATGAATGTGGTGCACTGAGATATACCTCTAGTGGTTCTGTTTTGGGGATTCATTCAATAATAAATATTTATCGAGGGCCTGCTCTGTGCCAGGCAATGTGCTCTATGCTGGGTGTTAGGATAGATTAGTTCAATATAGCTCTGGGTGTTAGGGAGCATATAGCCAGAAAAATGCTTTCAATCAATATAAGCTTTATTTTTAGGAAAGTTCCAACCATAGCCCTTATGACCATGGGAGATGTTACAAGCTCTCAGTATCATATTTCAGGTTATTTTACTTTGATCCACAGTATTCTGCTTTTACATTTATTTTACCTTGCTACTTTGGAAATATTCTTTTCATTAAAAATAAAAGCAAACAAACAAACACTTTCTTCCCCTATCTCTATATTTCCTCCTTTAACCTTTTATATGTTTGAACAATAATAACTTCAGGTTTATAAGCACATTCTATTTTTAATGTGAAAGTCAATGGACCTACTAGGGAAACCTTTTCCATAAGAAAAATCATGGTCCTGAATAATAAAGAACTTTTTTTTGTCTGATCTAGTGGGAAGACAGCTTAAGAGAAGAAAGATTCTAGGTTGAGATACCACACAAATGTCAATGTAAGATGTTAAGATTTGCTGTCATTTCTAGTCCAGAATTTAATAAAATTAATTCAAGATTTCAGGAAAGTTTTTTCTCAGGCACAACATAGTTTGCTGCAATTATTGAGTCAAAACCTTAATTAGGCAGCTGTTTTTATTCTCTGGTTTAGTTTGGTAGTGGAGACTCAGTCACTGAGGGCATGACATTTCAATTAGATGTAATGTCAAATTAGTAGTAGCATCTAAAGTCCATACTGTTCAAATTAGAATCTCTCAGACTGAAAAGAAAGGTTGGATTAAAGTTTTGGAGGAAATTTTTATTAAAATTATGTGTTAGTCACAAGTCTTTACTTTTGTGATTCATTATGTTTCTTAAAGCATAATTATTTTGATTCCAAAAGTTGTAGCATTAATGTGCTCTTATTAGTTGCAATGATTAGAACGTAGTGAAAAGTTGTGGTTCTTAAGGTTTGCAGAGAAGAAAGTGCAAATCCCGTTTTCTGCCTTAAACGAATTATTTTTATCCCTTAGAGTATTGCTCCAATAATAAAGTTGCTCTTGCCCATCTATACTCTAAGAGTATGATTTCCTAAACTGATGTTCCAGGAACACATATAGATCAGAGAACAGCTGAATAAGAACAGCTTACTTCTTGGCTTACCGAGAAGTCAGCTGATGGAGTGCTTCTCAAACTTTTTTTTCCTGCCCAGATCCCAAGATGATGTTCCAGCTGGTTGTCATGCTTGAAGGTGTATCTCAAGTTATTCTGAATTCTGTTGTCTGCTGTAACTCAATTCCTTTTTCTTCCACTGAAGAACTACTGGAATGCAGGTGAGTGTTGGAATGAATTATTGAACATTTGGAATACTCCAATAATGGATATTGGAATGAACTATTGGAAGCAGGTGAGTAGGAGTGACAGTTCTAGGAGTGCCCTTGTATCCCTGCTAGTTGACATAGAAAGTAAAACATTCAGGCAAAGTAAAACATTCAAGAGCCTTGTCACTTTATCATAGAATAGAAATTATTGACCTCCCTTACTTTCTCTCCTGCAGAAATAGTTGTGGTGAATTTGTGAATCTCATTGATTGACAATGTTGTGTTAGTTTCTGCTGTACAGCAAACTGATTCAGTTATATATATAATATATATTTTTCATATATATTATAATATATATAATATATATTCAGTTATGTATATATATAATATATAAGTATATACACATACATACACACATATATTCCTTTTCATATTCTTTTCCACTATGGTTTATTACAGGACATTGAATATAGTTCCCTGTGCTACACAGTAGGACCTTGTTGTTTATCCATTCTGTAAATAATAGTTTGCATCTGCTAATCCCAAACTCCCAAATATTAACATTTTTCCTTTGACTAGCACTTCTGTTTTTTCACAATGCTTTCATGTCTAGATTTTACCTAGATTTAAACTCTTTGAGTTTTTTTTCTTAAAAAAACTCTGTCCGTATTTTCTAGATGAGGAATCTAAGGCAGAGAAAAGTTAAGTGACATATTCTAGGTTGTATAGCAAATGAGTAGTAAAACCAGAACTTTAGTCAAGCTAATGGATTTTAAATTCAGTATGTATTCTAAGATCCTAGCCTGCCTCTCATTACTCCTTATTCACTGAATGATGCTTTTCTGCTTCACCCATTTCACCACAAATCACCCTGTGCTTATGGATACTCTACATTTAGGTTGTTCCTTATATGCCTAACCTTTAATCCCCTTCAAAATTCTGCCGAGTTTCTGTCTTTCACAGGGCTTTTATCTTTAGTAGCTTTGCCATGTATAAAATGTGTTATCAAATAAACCGTCCCTACTAAGGGCTTAACCAGGTAATGATTTCCTCTCCCAGGTAAGTTTTAGCTTTAAGGAGTGATAGAAGGAGATTTTCAGATACTTCAGAAATTAATAAGATTCTAAACCTATTGTGACTATAATAATTGGGAGTATGTGGTGATAGATCTCTATATAATTTAAAATTAAATAAGCCAAAATTTTAAGAGAATTTTTTGGTTACTATCTATGATCTCCTCCTTCCCCCATGAGTCAGTCAACTTCATAATGAACTATGAGGAAAGGTACCATGTCTCCTTGTTCAGTGTTCTCTGCCTGGAACCTAGCAGAGTGTCTGGAACATATTTGTTGAATGAATGAACTTCAACAAAATTGCCAACATCCTGCTTGGCCTGATAACCATAGAAGGATGAAGTAGGACATACAAAGGTTGATATTATGACAGTGTAATTATAAAAACATGTGATTATTAGAGGTGAGATTAACTAGGTGTGTTTGTCAGGACTGACTAAATTAGGCTGCACTAATAACAATCCCCGAGCCACACTCATAGTACATGTTGATTGAGGGTTGGCTAGCTAGGAGCTCTGTTTTATGTTGTCCTCGCTCTGGGATCCAGGCTGATGGAGCAGCCACTCACCATATGGAACATTGCCAGTGTGGCAAAGGGAAAGAAAGATCTCTAGGGTCCCACATTAATATTTAATTGCACTGACCAGCAAGAGACACACATAAATTCTACTTACAGCTCATTGGACAGAAGTAATCCCAGAAACCATAAGGGGCCAGAGATGCAGTTCTATCCCGTGTCCAGAAGACAGAGGACCTGAAACACCTGTTGAACTGCATTAATAACTACCACACTGGAAAACAGTCTTCATCTAGTGTGTGAGCTGTATATTTCCCACAGTAAAAATTAAGTATTTCTATTTTTTTGAGCATTTTGTATGGGTCAGGCACTGTGCTAGTGGTTTACATACATTGCCTTCTAATTCATACAACAATCATGAGAGGGAGGTACTGTTATTACTTTATATAGGAGAAGAAACTGAAGTGAAGTGAGCTTAAGAGGTTTGCCCACTTAGTAAGTAGTAGGGTTAATGTTAGAGGTCAGGTCTGTCTGACTCCAAAGGTGATGAACTTGACAACCATGCAATATTGCTTTTATATAATACCTCTGACGCCTTCAGGCTCCATCATCATTCAGCTATTTATTTGCTTTTGGTGGTCATTCTCATCAGGCTCCTAAATGCCCCTTTCTCTGTAATACTTAGCTAGCATGCTTTTAGTCAACTGAAAGTTGAAAATCAGCAATCTGTTCTTGCTATAGAGACTAAGACTGTAATATCTCTGATTTAAAAGGAGAATTACAATGAGACCATTCAGATAAATGAACAGTCAGGACTGATGAAACTTATTAGATGAAACATGAAATGATGTTGTTCTGATAAAAATCAAGTTCTAGATCCTATTTCCATTGATTGCTTAAAATGCTGGTTCAATGCTTGAAAATTGCAAATAATAGCTCCAAAGTATTTGCTGTGCTCTAATTATTCTCTTAAAATTGAAATTGCCACGTAGTAATATTGTTTCCAATCCTTAAAAATAAATATTAACTTCATATTTAGTTTTTTTTTCCCTGTAGAACTTTTCTTCTGTGAAGGACAAGTTTTTTTTTTTGCCATATGAAAAGTTTTCGAGATTACTTTTGGCATCGTGTCTAGTAACTCTTGCAAATTCTTTGAAACAGCATTAATGTTTGGTTGAGTGAGGGCATCTCTTTTCTCCTTGCTTCATACTTCTAAGCATTTAAGAATTAGGATAGCTCTGCCGCCCTTTCTGCCCTCTCACTGCTCCTCAGCAGAGGAGTCCATCATTATATTCACGTGCACGTGCAGGGAGATGAAAAGGGCTCATGCAGCCTGACTGCTCCTTATTTAGTGTGGGGTCCGCCGGCTTGTACAGATCCTGTTTCATATTTCTTCAATTCCAAGACACATTGAAAAAAATACTTTTATTGAAGTATAGTTGGTTTACAATGTTATACAGTTTCTGCTGTACAGCAAAGTGATGCAGTTATATATATATATTCTTTTCATATTCTTTTCCATTATGGTTTATCATGGGATATTGAATAGAGGTCCCCATGCTATACAGTAGGACCTTGTTGTTTATCCATCCTATATATAATCGTTTGCATCTGCTAATACCAAACTCTGATCCATCCCTCCCCCCCCCCCCCCCCCCCCCCCCCCCCCCACCAACC
>NC_041218.1:79447528-79452220 GCF_002837175.3 Physeter macrocephalus
TCCTATATATAATCGTTTGCATCTGCTAATACCAAACTCTGATCCATCCCTCCCCCACCCCCCCTCCCCCTTGGCAACCACAAGTCTGTTCTCTATGCTAAGACACATTTTTAAAATAGCTTAGCATCTCTGAATAAACATATATCTTATGACTAATGGTAAGTCCTAGTTTAAATGACAAGCAGGGTTCATTTCTTTCTTAGTGGTGCATAAAATAATGGCACACCTTACAAACCCAATTTTTTAAATTAGATGAAGATGGTATCCTGTTTTTCTCCCTAACACATGGTAGGTAGCCCGGCCGTGAGGTGCAGTATTAGGAATTCAGTGTGGCCGCATGTGTAAGTCACTACCTACCCCAACAGTTTTCCTCAGTAATAAAGGGGGCATCTCCATCCTCCTAACCTTTGGATCAGCTCTCAGTTGGTTCTGAACTTCGGTAAGTGGGGGGGAAGAGTGTTATATATTAAATATGCAAACCTCTGTATCTTGTGCATTAGATCAGATACCTTGGCAATAGGTAAGGAGTAGAAGCCGGGAAGGAAGAGAACTGTGGAGCTAGAGGTACATTACCAAAGCGAGACCCTAAAGGAGCCAAGAGGATTTTGGTTTACCAAGCAGTAGTAGGCGTGGGAGTCATGGTTCTTTGACATTGGTAGGTGGCAACTGCCTATAGCATGCCATATGGCTGTTTTTCTATAATTTTATTATTGGCTTTCAACTCATACTCCCTTGGTGGGTGACATTAGGCCTCAGGCTTTAGTAAATTGGCCAGGTGGGATTGTGACTTTGACGGGTCACCGGAGCCTGTAATAACTTTGTCCCGGGAAAGTGACAGTTTTTATTCAGGCAAGACTACAGGCACGTGTGCCTTAGAGGCACTCGGGCTGTGCAGGTGACTTCAGCCTTCCTGGATGTAGATGCCTGTATGTAAGACTGTGAGAATAAGACCTTGAGATTCATAGGCACAGCTTGGCCTGGTATTTCAGGTGGAGCGAAGGTTAGTCCTTTCTGACCTTGGAAGGAGTAACAATATTTGTTGCTTTAAAACTGCAAGGCATCTGAATTTTGCGTGTTCGACAGAATACTAGTGAGGTTCTAGCTTTGTGCTGTTTGTACCAGGGCTGCTGTGGGCAGTGCTAGACTGGCTGACCAACATTCTACTCATCCCTGTGTCACGTCACCCGCTTTCAAGGCCAAGAAATAAAACTAGAGTAGGAATAAGCTACGTGGTCTCAAGTTGACTTGAGACTTGTTAGCTGAAGAAACTTTCGCTGTGGATCCTGATTTCACAGACCCAACCTATGGGTTTTCCCGGGAAAATGTGGTAGATTTTTATGAACGAATAACTAAAAATGAATGGAAGCTCTTTTAAAGAACAGAATATGTTATCCTCTTGGGATAAGATAATACCATAGCTCAAAGTTACGTTGTTGCAAACCCACTGTCTAAAAAGGCAATTAAAAGTGGTAGCTTTTGGGCTTCCCTGGTGGCGCAGTGGTTGCGCGTCCGCCTGCCGATGCCGGGGAACTGGGTTCGCGCCCCGGTCCGGGAAGACCCCACGTGCCGCGGAGCGGCTGGTGAGCCATGGCTGCTGAACCTGCGCGTCATCCGGAGCCTGTGCTCCGCAACGGGAGAGGCCGCGACAGAGAGAGGCCCGCATACCACAAAAACAAACAAACAAAAAAAGTTGTAGCTTTTAACTCTAGAAAAATTAAGTTATTTTCAGCCAATTAAAAAGCAACTGGAACGATTAGCTAAAAACCAAATAAAGGAAGACTGGCTTAGTGAGTTGGAGAAAGAGAGTTGCTTATTAGAAAAGCTGATATTTTAGCTCACAGACTAGACAAATGTAAAGGGGAAAATGAGATCTTAAAGGCCAGGAGAGTCAGATATAACAGGGAAAGAACTGAACCTGAGCCTAATTGCTCTAAAGAAGATAAAGGAGAAATATTGGTTTAGTTGTTACTAGGACAGAAAAGATGACGGGGACTCAAAGAATTCTGACAGAAAGAGAATAGCAGGATTACATAACTGTGCTGTAAGGAACTAGGATCCAAATGGCTATGGAGAAAAACTTCTTAAAGCTGAAGATAGAGAATTCCTTGTAAGAATACTCGTGTCAACACGCCTGGAGGACTGGGATGACTGCCATTTGGTTACAAGGAAATTTGGATACATTTATGAGGAGGCATTTAGGAATATGAGTGCAAAATATTCATACCATTAGTTAGTGAATAATTACAAGCAGAAGTCAGGTATTCCCTTTGTCCTGAGGGAACATGCTTGAGATTTATGGAATTCATATTCTGTAGGAAGGCACAACAAAGATGAGACAGATAGAACAACAATAGACTGGGGCTTTGACTACATGTCAGTCTAAAGAGGAATGTTCTCATGGTGGGAATTACCCAACAAAAGAAGAGAAAATGGACAAAAGAATTTGGACAGACCCAGACTCACTGATTTTATATCTCTTACTATGGGCGGCTGCAGAAGAGAAAATCTAGAGAAGTGAGAAGAACAAGCTTCTTGACTAAAAAAACCCATGGCAAGTCAATGGAAAGAAGTCAAACTCAGCGAACTCTGCTAGGACATCAGATAGAGAAAGAAAGAAACCAACTCAAGTAATAGTTGAATTGTTACCAGTACTCCTTACAACAGTCAAGATTAACAGAAACAAGGAAATTCAGAAATTGTCACAGCCAAGAGGAGCCTAAGGACACATGAGACTAAATGTAATGTGGTATGGGAGCATGGAATAGAAAAAGGACATTATGTACCAACTAAAGACGTCTGAATAAAGAAAGGACTTCAGATAATATATTAATATTGGTTAATTATTTGTGACAAATGTACCATACTAATATAGGATTTTTTAAAATATTATTTTATATTAGAGTATAGTTGATTTGTTGTGTTAATTTCAGATGTACAGCAAAGTGATTCAGTTGTACATATACATATATCTGTTCTTTTTTAGATTCTTTTCCCATATAGCTTATTGCAGAGTATTCAGTAGAATCCCCTGTGCTATACAGTAGGTCCTTGTTGATTATCTATTTTATATATAGTAGTGTGTATATGTCAATCCCAAACTCCCAATTTATCTCTCCCCCCTACATTTCCCCTTTGGTAACCATAAGTTTGTTTTCTGTGAGTCTATTTCTGTTTTGTAAATAAGTTCATTTGTATCATTTTCTAGATTGTGTGTATAAGTGATATCATGTGATATTTGTCTTTCTCTTTCTGACTCACTTCACCTAGTAAGATAATCTCTAGGTCCATCCATGTTGCTATAAATGGCATTATTTCATTCTTTTCATGGCTGAGTAATATTCCACTGTATGTATGTACCACATCTGCTATGGATTCCATTCATCTGTTGTTGGACATTTAGGTTGCTTCCGTGTTTTGGCTATTGTAAATATAGTGCTGCAGTGAACACTGGGGTGCATGTATCTTTTCAAATTGTGGTTTTCTCCAGGTATATGCCCAGGAGTGGGATTGGTGGATCATATGGTAGTTCTCCTTTTAGCTTTTATTTATTTATTTATTTTTAAACATTTTTATAGGCGTATAATTGCTTTACAATGGTGTGTTAGTTTCTGCTTTATAACAATGTGAATCAGTTATATATATACGTATATCCCCACATCTCTTCCCTCTTGTGTCTCCCTCCCTCCCACCCTCCTAGCTGGTCACAAAGCACCAAGCTGATCTCCCTGTGCTATGCGACTGCTTCCCACTAGCTATCTATTTTATATTTGGTAGTGTTTATATGTCCATATATATACTACCACTCTCTCACTTTGTCCTATCTTACCCTTCCCCCTACCTGTGTCCTCAACTCCATTCTCTAGTAGGTCTGCGTCTTTATTCCCGTCGTGCCCCTAGGTTCTTCATGACCATTTTTTTTTTTTTTAGATTCCATATATACGTGTTAGCATACGGTATTTGTTTTCCTCTTTCTGACTTACTTCACTCTGTATGACAGACTCTAGGTCCATCCACCTCACTACAAATAGCTCAGTTTCGTTTCTTTTTATGGCTCAGTAATATTCCATTGTACATATGTGCCACATTTTCTTTATCCATTCATCTGTAGATGGACACTTAGGTTGCTTCCGTGTCCTGGCTATTGTAAATAGAGCTGCAATGAACATTGTGGTACATGACTCTCTCTGAATTATGGTTCTCTCAGGGTATATGCCCAGTAGTGGGATTGCTGGGTCATATGGTAGTTCTATTGTTAGTTTTTTAAGGAACCTCCATATTGTTCTCCATAGTGGCTGTACCAGTTTACATTCCCACCAACAGTGTATGAGGGTTCCCTTTTCTCCACACCCTCTCCAGCATTTATTGTTTGTAGATTTTTTGATGATGGCCATTCTGACTGGTGTGAGACGATACTGCATTGCAGTTTTGATTTGCATTTCTCTGATGATTAATGATGTTGAGCATTCTTTCATGTGTTTGTTGTCAATCTGTATATCTTCTTTGGAGAAATGTCTATTTAGGTTTTCTGCCCATTTTTGGATTGGGTTGTTTGTTTTTTGATATTGAGCTGCATGAGCTGCTTGTAAATTTTGGAGATTAATCTTTGTCAGTTGCTTCATTGGCAAATATTTTCTTCCATTCTGAGGATTGTCTTTTCGTCTTGTTTAAGTTTCATTAGGTCCCATTTGTTTA
>NC_041218.1:79452331-79452662 GCF_002837175.3 Physeter macrocephalus
CCTAGGTATTTTATTCTTTTTGTTGCAATGGTAAATGGGAGTGTTTCCTTAATTTCACTTTCAGATTTTTCATCATTAGTGTATAGGAATGCAAGAGATTTCTGTGCATTAATTTTGTATCCTGCTACTTTACCAAAGTCATTGATTAGCTCTAGTAGTTTTTTGGTAGCATCTTTAGGAATCTCTATGTATAGTACCATGTCATCTGCAAAAAGTGACAGCTTTACTTCTTCTTTTCCGATTTGGATTCCTTTTATTTCTTTTTCTTCTCTGATTGCTGTGGCTAAAACTTCCAGAACTATGTTGAATAATAGTGGTGAGAGTGGACAAC
>NC_041218.1:79453703-79454292 GCF_002837175.3 Physeter macrocephalus
TTTCGTCCAGGTTGTCCATTTTATTGGCATATAGTTGCTTGTAGTAGTCTTTCATGATCCTTTGTATTTCTGCAGTGTCAGTTGTTACTTCCCCTTTTTCATTTCTAATTCTGTTGATGTGAGTCTTCTCCCTTTTTTTCCGGATGAGTCTGGCTAATGGTTTATCAATTTTGTTTATCTTCTCAAAGAACGAGTTTTTAGATTTTAGATCTTTAGTTTTTAGGTTTTAGATCTTTGCTATTGTTTCCTTCATTTCTTTTTCATTTATTTCTGATCTGATCTTCATGATTTCTGTCCTTCTGCTAACTTTGGGGTTTTTTGTTCTTCTTTCTCTAATTGCTTTAGGTGTAAGGTTAGGTTGTTTATTTGAGATGTTCCTTGTTTCTTAAAGTAGGATTGTATTGCTATAAACTTCCCTCTTAGAACTGCTTTTGCTGCATCCCATAAGTTTTGGGTCATTGTGTTTTCCTTGTCATTTGTTTCTAGGTATTTTTAAATTTCCTCCTTGATTTCTTCAGTGATCTCCTGGTTATTAAGTGGTGTATTGTTTAGCTTCCATGTGTTTGTATTTTTTACAGATTTTTTTCCT
>NC_041218.1:79454408-79457622 GCF_002837175.3 Physeter macrocephalus
TTGGATTGATCCCTTGATCATTATGTAGTGTCCTTTTTTGTCTCTTGTAATAGTCTTTGTTTAAAGTCTATTTTGTCTGATATGAGAATTGGTACTCCAGCTTTCTTTTAATTTCCATTTGCATGGAATATATTTTTCCATCCCCTCACCTCAGTCCATATGTGTCCCTAGGTCTGAAGTGGGTCTCTTGTAGACAGCATATATATGGGTCCTGTTTTTGTATCCATTCAGCTACTCTATGTCTTTTTGTTGGAGCATTTAATCCACTTACATTTAAGGTAATTATCGATATGTATGTTCCTATTACCATTCTCTCAATTGTTTTGGGTTTGTTATTGTAGGTCTTTTCCTTCTCTTGTGTTTCCTGCCTAGAGAAGTTCCTTTAGCATTTGTTAGAAAGCTGGTTTTGTTGTGCTTAATTCTCTTAGCTTTTGTTTGTCTGTAAAGGTTTTAATTTCTCCATCAAATCTGAATGAGATCCTTGTTGGATAGAGTAATCTTGATTGTAGTTTTTTCCCTTTCATCACTTGAAACATGTCCTTCTGCTCCCTTCTGGCTTGCAGAGTTTCTGCTGAAAGATCAGTTGTTAACCTTATGGGGATTCTCTTTTATGTTATTTGTTGTTTTTCCCTTGGTGCTTTTAATATTTTTTGTTTGTATTTAATTTTTGATAGTTTGATTAATATGTGTCTTGAATTGTTTCTCCTTGGATTTATCCTATAGGGGACTCTCTGTGCTTCCTGGACTTGATTAACTATTTCCTTACCCATATTAGGGAAGTTTTCAACTATAATCTCTTCAAATATTTTCTGAGTCCCTTTCTTTTTCTCTTCTTCTTCTGAGACCCCTATAATTCGAATGTTGGTATGTATCATATTGTCCAAGAGGTCTCTGAGACTCTCCTCAATTCTTTTCATTCTTTATCTTTATTCTGCTCTGTGGTAGTTATTTCCACTATTTTTTCTTCCAGGTCACTTATCCGTTCTTCTGCCTTAGTTATTCTGCTATTGATCCCTTCTAGAGAATTTTAAATTTCATTTATTGTGTTGTTCATGATTGTTTCAATGCTCTTTAGTTCTTCTAGGTCCTTGTTAAACATTTCTTGTATTTTCTCCATTCTATTTCCAAGATTTTGGATCATCTTTACTATCATTATTCTGAATTCTTTTTCAGGTAGACTGCCTATTTCCTCTTCATTTGTTTTATCTGGTGCGTTTTTACCTTGCTCCTTCATCTGCTGTGTGTTTCTTTGTCTTCTCATTTTGCTTAACTTACTAAGTTTGGGGTCTCCTTTTCACAGGCTGCAGGTTCATAGTTCCCGTTGTTTTTGGTGTCTGTTCCCAGGTGCTAAGGTTGATTCACTGGGTTGTGTAGGCTTCCTGCTGGAAGGGACTAGTGCCTGTGCTCTGGTGGATGAGGCTGGATCTTGTCTTTGTGGTGGGCAGGTCCATGTCTGGTGATGTGTTTTGGGGTGTCTGTGACCTTATTATGATTTTAGGCAGTCTGTCTGCTAAGGGGTGGGGTTGTGTTCCTGTCTTGCTGGTTGTTTGGCCTATGGTGTCCAGCACTGTAGTTTGCTGATCGTTGAGTGGAGCTGGGTCTTGGCATTGAGATGGAGATCTCTGGGGGAGCTTTTGCCATTTTACATTATGTGGAGCTGGGAGGTGTCTTGTGGACCAATGTCCTGAACTTGGCTCTCCCACCTCAGAGGCACAGCCCTAATGCCTGGTTGGAGCACCAAGATCCTGTCATCCACACGGCTCAGAAAAAAAGGGAGAAAGAAAGAAAGAAAGAAAGAAAAAGATAAAATAAAATAAAATAAAAAAGTTATTAAAATAAAGAACAAAAAATAATTATTAAAAAAGTTTTAAAGTAATTCAAAAAAGAAAGAAAGAACAACCAAACCAATGGTCAAATCCACCAATGATAAGAAGCCCTGAAAAGTATTTCAAAACAAACAAACAAACAAACAAACAAAACGGACAGACAGAACTCTAAGACAAATGGTAAAAGCAAAGCTATACAGACAGAATCATACACAGAAGCATATACATACACACTCACAAAAAGAGAAAAAGGGGAAAAAAATAATATATCTTGCTCCCAAAGTAACCCTAGGACAAATGGTGAAAGCAAAGCTATACAGACAAAATCTCACACCGCAGCACACACATACACACTCACAAAAAGAAAAAAGGGGAATATAATAGTATATCTTGCTCCCAAAGACCACCTCCTCAACTTTGGATATTTCGCTGTCTATTCAGGTTTTCCACTGATGCAGGGCACTTCAAGTTGATTGTGGAGCTTTAATCCGCTGCTTCTGAGGCTGCTGGGAGAGACCTCCCCCTCTCCTCTTTGTTCGCACAGCTCCTGGGGTTCAGCTTTGGACTTGGCCCCGCCTCTGCGTGTAGGTCGTCCGAGGGCGTCTGCCCTTCGCTCAGACAGGACGGGGTTAAAGGAGCAGCTGATTCAGGGGCTCTGGCACAGGCCGGGGTGGAGGGAGGGGCACGGATGCGGGGCGAGCCTGCGGCGGCAGGGGCCGGCGTGACGCTGCACCGGCCCGAGGCACGCCACGCGTTCTCCCGGGGAAGTTGTCCCTGGATCCCGGGACCCTGGCAGTGGTGGGCTGCACGAGCTCCCGGGAGGGGAGGTGTGGAGAGTGACCTGTGCTCGCACACAGGCCTCTTGGTGGCGGCAGCAGCCGCCTTAGTGTCTCATGCCCGTCTCTGGGGTCCGCGCTGATAGCCGCGGCTCGCACCAGTCTCTGGAGCTCTTTTAGGCGGTGCTCTGAATCCCCTGTCCTCATGCACCCTGAAACAATGGTTTCTTGACTGTTTGGCAGCTCCAGAGATTTTCCCGGACTCCCTCCCAGCTAGCTGTGGAGCACTAGCCCCTTCAGGCTGTGTTCACGCCACCAACCGCAGTCCTCTCCCTGGGATCCGACCGAAGCCCGAGCCTCAGCTCCCAGCCCCCGCCCGACACGGCAGGTGAGCAGACAAGCCTCTCGGGCTGGTGAGTGCTGGTCGGCACCGATCCTCTGTGCGGGAATCTCTCCGCTTTGCCCTCTGCACCCTGTTACTGCGCTCTCCTCCGTGGCTCTGAAGCTCCCCCCTCTGCCACCCGCAGTCTCCGCCCGTGAAGGGGCTTCCAGTGTGTGGGAACCTTTCCTCCTTCACAGCTCCCTCCCACTGGTGCAGGTCCCGTCCCTATT
>NC_041218.1:79457698-79475735 GCF_002837175.3 Physeter macrocephalus
TTTTTTCTTTTGCCCTACCCAGGTACGTGGGGAGTTTCTTGCCTTTTGGGAGGTCTGAGGTCTTCTGCCAGCGTTCAGTGGGTGTTCTGTAGGAGCAGCTCCATGTGTAGATGTATTTCTGATGTATCTGTGGGGAGAAAGGTGATCTCCACGTCTTACTCTTCTGCCATCTTGAAGCTCCTCTGTCGTTTTAGCTTTTAACGGAACCTCCATACTGTTCTCCATAGTGGCTGTACCAATTTACCTTCCCACCAGTTGTGTAGGAGGGTTCCCTTTTCTCCACACTGTCTCCAGCATTTATTGTTTGTAGACTTTTTGATGATGGCCATTCTGACCGGTGTGCGCTGATACCTTATTGCAGTTTTGATTCGCATTTCTCTAATAATTAGTGATGTTGAGCATTTTTTCTTGTGCTTTTTGGCCATATGTGTGTCTTCTTTGGAGAAATGTCTATTTAGATCTTCTGCCCATTTTTCTATTGGGTTGTTTGTTTTTTTGATATTGAGCTGCATGAGCTATTTGTGTATGTTGGGTTTTATTCCCTTGTCAGTTGCATTGTTTGCAAATATTTTCTCCCATTCTGTGGGTTGTCTTTTTGTTTTGTTTATGGTTTCCTTTGATGTGCAAAAGCTTTTAAGTTTAATTAGGTCCCATTTGTTTGTTTTTCTTTTTATTTTCATTAGGAGGTGGATCAAAAAAGATCTTGCTGCAATTTATGTCAGAGAGTGTTCTGCCTATGTATTCCTCTAAGGGCTTCATAGTATCTGGTGTCACATTTAGGTCTTTAATTCATTTTGAGTTTATTTTTGTGCATGGTGTTAGAGAATGTTCCAATTTCATTCATTCTAAGCACGTGCGGCTCAGTGTGCAAATCTCTACCCACTCCTAAAAGGTAGTAAATGTGAGCAGCCTCCTCTGTGCGTGCGAAAGCACAAATGACATAAGAATCCAGACAGATCCGAGGTCGAGACTCAACATGTGCCAGGAAAATCCAACTGTAGGGGGGATGATGAGCGTTCCGAGAGTTTGGGGCCAGAAAATGTCTGGGAATTGGTTGGAAAAAAAAGTAAGATGTTAATATTAGAAGAAACTGGGTGTGAGTATATGGGAACTCTGTACTATCTTTGCAACTTTTCTTTAAATCTAAAACTATTCTAGAATAATAAAGTTTATTTTAAAAAATTGAATTGTTAGAATGTCTGATGAGCCTTTTTGTGGTTGCAGGCAATTGCAAAGGGAAATACTAGGAAAGACAGTGTTTTTTCTTACTGAGATATAATTGACATATAACATTATATTAACTTTAGGTGTACAACCTAATGATTCTATACTCATATACCCTGTGAAATGATCACCACAAACATTTTGTTATCATCTGTCACCACACATAGTTACAAAATCTTTTTTCTTATGATGAGGACTTTTAAGATTTATTCTCTTAGCAACTTTGAAATGTGCAATACAGTAGTATTAACTCTAGTCATCATGATATACATTACATCCCCATGACTTATTTATTTTATAACTGGAAATTTATACCTTTTGACCCTTTTCACCCATTTCATCCATCCCCAACCCCCTCCCCTCTGGCAATCACTTCTTTGTATCTATGAACTTGATGTTTTTTTTTTGTTTGTTTGTTTTATTTTTTAGATTCCACATATAAGTGAGATCATATGGTATTTGTCTTTCTCTCTCTTCCTCTTTTGACTTAGCATAAGGCCCTCAAGATCCATGCAGTTGTCACAAATAGCAAGATTCCAGTCTTTTTTGTGGCTGAATAGCATTCTCTTTGTATACGTATACCATATCTTCTTTAACCATTGATGGACACTTAGGTTGTTTCTATTGTAAATTATTTACTATTGTGAATACTTGTTTACAATATTGTTTCTACTGTAAATTATTTACTGTTGTAAATAATGCTGCAGTGATCATTAGGATGCTTATGTCTTTTCAAATTAGTGTTTTCATTTTCTTCAGATAAATACCCGGAAGTAGAATTGATGAATCATACGGTAGTTCTAGTTTTAATTTTTTGAGGAACCTCCACACTGTTTTTAATAGTGGCTGCACCAGTTTACATTCCTACCAACAATGCCCAGGGGTTCCCTTTTTTCCACATAGTTGCCAGCACTTGTTATTTCTTGTCTTTTTGCTAGTAACCATTCTAACAGGTGTGAGGTAAATGACAGTGTTTTGAGAAGCACTGCTGGTCCTCACTGGCTGCCAAGAGCAGGGCACAATTATCAACAGCAAACTTAATGCAAAAATCTATTGACGATTAGTTATCTGAATCATCTGTGGGGAAGAAGAAGAACCCTTTCTTAGGCAGATTTAAAACCTGTTTTCTGTAAGAGACAGTAGTAATAGATAATGAGGCACAAGAATGAAAACATCCATTACAAGTTATTATGGAGGTTGCATCATGAAACGCTGTTGATGATTCAACACTGGGGTGCGAGAAATACAGAAGTCAGAGGAGAAATGAATTTTAAGAGGGTTCAAGTATATTGAATAGGATAAAAAGGGCTTCAAATGACTGAGCCTGCTGATATTGCATTTTCCAAACAATGCAAAAACAAACATACAGAAAAAGCAACTTGAGGATGGAGATGGCACAGTTGGATGATTTTCCCCTGATGGTCTTATTGCTATCATTACCCCGTTGGTGACACTGAGTTTAATCTCACAGGTTGTGGATTCTGAGCATCTCTGATAAACTGACTGGTATTTTGACCAGACTGACACCAAAATTCTCTCTATCCGCCTTCCCTCTCTCGATACCACTGATGCTCTACTGTGATACTTGGCATTATTGAGTACTGAATTTAGAAGCATAATATTGAGTGTGATAACTTTTGGGAGATGGGTAATGTTTTTTTCCCTAAATTTCATGGATATGGGACAAATACCATGATAATATTGTATGTCCTATTAACTTTTTAGACCCTTTAAAAGGGCATCTCATGAGAGACTTAGTGATAAATATATTCAGTCTTGAGTATCCAAAAGAATTACCAAGGCTGTGGCCTCTGAAGGCTGCTTCTCTCCAGTATTGAGAATTCACCCTGTTCAGGTTGAGTGGAATAAGAAATTGAGGAGGATTGATTTTGGACTACTAATTTCTTAGGGATTTTAATGCATAAGGCCAATAGGATTTAATTTCTGTTGCCTGTGAATTACAAGAGAATTTCTGTTTTTTTTTTAACTGTAATTTTTTTCCTAAGAAATTTAAATGAGGGTTATATTTAGGTTGGGAAATATCTTTATTTCTATTTTAGAGTTGGAGAATCTTAATGTCATTTAATCATATCTCTATGGAAAGTACTGAATACAGTGGGATGGGTAATAGAAAAGCATATCAACTTTCCTCAAAAGGCGGCAATGTAGCTTGAGATTAATTTAATTAATGCATTGTCAAGACACCTTTAAAATCTAAAATCTGTTATCTCCCATTATTGTGGAGAAAGAAAAGTATATTATGGGGGCAGGTGGATACTTTACCTGAGTACTCAAAATCAACATTGGAATGGCACTTTAAATTTTATGAAGCAGTTTCATGCACACTATCATTTGATTAATTCATCTGTCTGTCCATTCACCTACCCACCTATCCTTCACCTGCCTTGAACATATACCTGTATATTTCCCAAGCAAATGAAGATCTTTACTTCAAAGTTTGATTGGCACTAAGCGAGCAATAATATTTGAATGAGGAAATAAATGAATATGTTCTGTGATAAAAATATAATTACCTATACTTATAAAAACACATATATGTAATTTATGATTAATACCATTTTACATTTATATTGTATAGTAAAGTTTTAAGAAGTTATTCGAAAGAATGAGAATCTGCTGCTAGATAATATCAGGTGACTTTTTAAAGGTCACACTGCTGGTACATAGCGGCCCATGGAACTCAGATTGCTTTTTTTCTCCTAAATAAGGGCCCTTTCCATTACACAGAGCTACCTCTCTGGAAAACATGATTCTGCTCTCTTTTTTGTGGTTATAGTTTCTTTTTTAAAAAAATTATATCTGTGAGGATATAAATCCAAAGGAAAATACTTTCTGACTGGCAGTAATTTACCTTCCTTAAGGTGCCCAGTGGTGACATAATTGATTTTGTTGCCATTGATTAAAAGCTACATTAAGTTGAAAACTGTCAGCTGAACCCAGAGATAACATTTTCATAATGACTTTTAATAAACATGGAAGAAGTGATTTCAGTGCATTCATAAATTTGATTAATGATATTTTCCCAGGGCCAAAATAAATGAGCTGTTCATCTGCATGCTTAATTGCTGTGTTCCAGGTCGATTTTCCTGCAATACGGATTTGGGACAGGAGAGGAGGACTCCATAGATGAGCCTAGTAAACAACTCTAAAAATGGATACTTTTAGTAACATTAGAAATCTGAAAATGGTCATGTTTCCATTTACCTAAAAAAGAGAAGAATATTTGGATTCACTCAAATTTTTACTATGGTTAAAATATAGATATAATGTCTTTTTATCTAAGAAGAATTGTTTTAGTAGACATTTTTGAACTCCTGACGTGCACCCTCCAAGACCTCTTCCTCTCCGCGTGTTCCGTATCTTAGTAAATGGCAACTCCATTCTTCCAGTTTTTATTCTGAAAACTTTGATTTAGTACTTAATGCTTCTGTTTCTCCCCTATCATCTCTACCTTCAAAGGAAAACCAGAATCTGTCCACTTCTCGTCACCACTAGTCTCCCTGCTTCTGGTTTTCTACACTTTCAGACAATGTCAACCCAGTGGCCCAAGTGATCACATCATGTTAATCTTCTGGTCAATATCTCCAATGTTTCTCCTTTCATTGGAGTAAAACCCGAAGTCTTAACTCTGTAACAAGGCTCAGTGTGACCTGTTCCTATCTCTCCAGTCACACTACATCCCAGATTATGTCTCTCACCTGGTCTCTAATTACTGCCCCTCACTACCACTCTACTCCAGCTGTACTAAGCCTACCAGACATCTTCTATCCTCAGGGTCTCTGCCCCTGTTTTTCCCTTTCTCTCCAGGTCCTCCATGACCAATTGCTTCACTTCCTTCATCCTTTACCCCAAAGTCCCCCGACACGCATCTAACATGTCAACACATTATCTCTTACTCTACTTTTTTCCTCTTTAATATTTCCAGTTATCTAACATATATATAGTTTCTTTAAAATAATATTTGTGAAGGCCAAAAATTTTTCTAGTTTTAGAAAAACTAGACAATGCATGTTTGTCTCATCTCTGAAGCAAGCCTGATTTTCATAGTTGAAAGTCCCTACAGAACTGCTCAGATTACACTGATGGGGAAACAGTTAACCAGAGAGAATGCTTTCACGGCGGGGACTGGGCGAGGCTGATCTTCAGAGGTTTGACCAAGGGCTTGTGGCTTTAAAGTCTGATGAGCTGTCTATCCCATAATTGGCAGGTAAATACTTTAAAAAGGTGCTCAGCTCATCAGTGGGGACTGGATTCTCTGGATATGAGAGAACATATCTCCCTCCCTCACTCTGTGATTCTTTGCATTTAAATACCTGTGATTTCCTGGAATTGCAAATCACAGTTTGGCTCATACAGTCCGGCACGGAACTCATACTGAGCCTGCTGCACGTGTTATTGAGGGTATATGTGGACTACTCATCTCTGCTTTATCACATAAAATATTCTTAAAAATAAAAATATTGCACACAAATGGTTAAAAAATCAAACGGCACAGAAACATCAAATGCCAAGCAGGGCAACCTCTTATAATTGTCTCCTTGTTTTGGGGACCTCTAGTATCTTGAAGCAGTTTGCTTATACTGGTCTTTCTTGATTTATCAGGTCTGGAAATGATTATTTCTTTTCTATTATGGTAGAAGAGGATTAATTCACTTCTATCATTTTCTACCTGCCAACTCTCCAATGTAGTTATTCCATCATTTTCTAAGTTTCTTTCTTTATGAAATTTCTAACAGTATAATATAAAGAGTATCTATAATTTTATATATATATATATATATATATATATATAAAATCCTTTCAATTGTAGGCAGTATCTCTTGGCTCTGTACATTTTATGAGACTATCAGTGCTCCTGTTCTTTGAAAAATATTTTGAATTAAATTTTTTTCTTCCAGTTTTGTTGAGATAATATTGACATAGAGCACTGCATAAGTTCAAGGTGTACAGCATAATGATTTGATTTATATACACCATGAGGTAATTACCACAATAAGTTTGGTGAACATCCATCATCGCATATAGATACAAAGTAAAAGAAATAGAAAGCATCTTTTCCTTGTGATGATAACTCTAATGATTTACTCTCTTAACAACTTTCATACGTAACTCGCAGCAGCATTAATTATCTTCATCACGTTGTACAGTACATCCCTAGCACTTATTTATTTTATAATTGGAAGTTTGTATGTTTTGACTGCCATTATCCAGTTCCTCCCCTCCCCACCCTTGTCCTCTGGTAACCACAAATCTGATATCTTTTTCTATGAATTTGTTTATTTGTTTGTTTGTTTTTGAAGTATAGTTGATCTACAACACTGTGTTAGTTGTTACACAACACAGTGATTCGTTATTACTATACATTTCAAACTTATCACCACAATGACTCTAGTTATAATATGTCACCATCCAAAGCTATCACATAGTTATTGACTACATTCCCCACACTGTACATTTCATACCTGTGACTCATTTATTTTGCAGCTGGAAGTTTACACCTCTTAATCTCCCTCACCTATTTCTTTTCTCCCCAGTTTGGCAACGAGCTGTTTGTTCCCTGTATTTATAACTCTGTTTCTGTTTTGTTATATTTGTTCATTTGTTTGTTTTTCAGATTCCACATATAAGTGAAATCATATGGTGTTTGTCTTTCTCTGACTTATTTCGCTTAGCATCTTTTGTGTACTTCTCTTGAGATTTGATGACTATCCTAAGTGTTATGTTTGGATTCCTTTCTCTTTTTTGTGTTTGTATTTATTACAGATTTTTTGTTTGTGGTTACCATGAGGTTTATATATAGGTATATATATATATATATATATATATATATATATATATGATTAGTTGTCCTGTTATTTTGACCTCCTAATTTCCCCATTCCTATCTACTAACTTTTGTCAGACATGTCTTTACTTCTACATTGTTAAAGCAGATTCTTTTTATTTTTTAAACATGATGTTTTGTCTATAGGTCAATTCTAAATGTTGACACAACTCATAAAAATTTGCTTATGGTTGTACAAATTTTGTTCAGGGAAGAGAAAATTAATTTGCTAAATTTATATCCTGTTTTCTGAATTCCAAAGGTATATCCCTATGTCTAAAATCCAATTGAAATGTATTTTTGCTTTTTGAATTCTACCCATTGCTGAAAACCATGCCACATTTTAGTTTGCATGATATTCTGAAAACAGTCTTCTTACACAGTTTTTATCTCCTGGAGTTTCTGATTGCCTTTTTTTTTTTTTTTTTCCCTGTGGACAGGACACACATTTGTCTTCATTACTGTTTCCTTGTTATCTTTCAGCTTGTTAATCATTTTTGCCTCTGTATTGGAGTACATTCTATTTTTCTTAAAGCTCACTTAATCTAATTTGAAGTCATTACCTTATAATTGAACTTCTATATAGATTCTTGCTCCTGGAGTTTCTAGTTTTCGTTTAGTTTGTATCTTTTGTATGATCATTTCCCACTCAAACTCTCAATCATAACATTGACTCCACACAGTCACCCCTTCTCCCCACCTTTTTTGTTGTTGTTGTTGAGAACTGTCCCTTTAGTATGTTCCCTGCCCTCCTGGAGCTAACATTCTATTGGGAGATAAAAATGATCAACAAGATAAAGGCATTTCATAGTTTTATGTGTTGATTCTACTTTGTATTAGGGAGAGGATATATAGGAAGTGGGAAGTTCTAGCTATCACTTTAGCAGGGGATGATGCATTTCTCAAGTTCCACGTTAAAGCTCCGTCATTTATTTGTTTATGAAAATCAGTATTTAAAATGGTGTTTCTCTTCTTTAGTACTTGTAGAATATGCTATATGTATTAAATTAGGCACTTAGTAGGCTTTAGTGGCCTGGCTAGAGCTAAATCTAGCATTATTTTTAAGCAGAGAAAATAATGTATTCCAGGTTTCAAACAGTAAGATTTGCAAGTGAACTTTTAAAACAAAACCTATTTGTTACAACTCATTGGTTAAGTTGGCAATTGACTACTTTGCGAAGTTATTCTAAATGAAAAATGATTTTTTAGGCAGAAATCATAGGTTTCTTTTATTACCTATAGGTGATTTGGCACTTAAAACTCATTATTAATTTATAAGAATTATATAACATTGTCAGGGTGTAAGCCTTTTGAAATGTTGGCTATTTCAATATATAAGGAATCTGATGTGTCCTTAAGTTGACCTATATACTATAAATGTCATCCTAGGGTTGTTTTTGGTAAAGAGTCATAGAACCATTTTTTGTAGTTCCTTCTTTTTTGGTCTGTTACATATCAAAAGGAGATAAAAGTAAAAAAACCATATCCAATGTTCTCATTAATTCAAGGTGTGAAGTTCCCTGGAAAGAAATGCAGTTATATCCTAGAGGCAGCCAGATTTCTGAGCCTTAAATTTGCCACTTTGGCTGTTCTGGCTATTTTGTTCTGTTTATTTCAGATTTCACTCACACAGAGAATCCATCTGTATATACCGGGGTCTAAATATTTAACCAAGATTTTAATTTACTACTAGTTGAAGTGAAAAGCTACATTTCTAGGCAGGTTTAGTTTATGATTATTTTTACTTTTGTTTTTATTTACCTCATGTTCAGAAGATTTTGTGAATCTAAGGAATATAGTGTAGCCAAGACTACAAGACTAAACTGTAAAAATTAAACAATAACCTTAGCAAACGCAAACGCTTATCACCTATACCCCTTATTACTACAGACCTTGGAATAAAAAATAATTTATTTTTTTGTCAGGTTTTGTATGTCTGAACAAGTCTGTATTTTAACTTTATTAAAGAGATTTTCACTGGTTTAAGAATTATAAGTTGTTTTCTCTTTTAGTTCTTTAAAGATGTTGCTTTAACAGTCTCCTAGTTTGCATTTTTTTTTTCTGATGAGAAATCTGTCATTGTTGTCTTTTTTCTTCTGTATGGCTTTTTCTCTGACTCCTTTTAAGACATTGTCTTTATTGATGGTTTGAAGCAAATTGATCATGATATGCTTTTGTGTAATTTTCTTCATGTTTCTCATGATTTTTATTTGTTATGGTTCTTTAATCTGTGCTTATAGTTTTCATCACATTTGGAAAAGTTTTGGCTGTTATTTCTTCAAATAACCCTTCAGTCCTCCTCTCTTTGGGGATTCTAATTCTATATATTTTTAAGTGCTTAATGTTATTTTACAGTTCCCTCATTTTTTCTTTCTCTTTTTTTCTTTTTCTTCTGGGTTTGACTTTGGATAATTTTATTTTTATTTTAAGTTCATGCAGCATTTCTTCTTCAATGTCTAATCTGCTATTATAGCCGATCAATATATTTTTATCTCAGGCATTTAAGTTTTCATCTTTAGGAGTTCAGTTTGGTTCTTTATTTTATACCTCCCTTGCTTTTCTTGAGGAAAGGTATTCAGTCTTTCTTCATGTGTCCTGAATGTAGTTAGAATAACTACTTTATGTTCTTATCTACCAATTCTATCATCTGTATTATTTCTTGGTCAGTTTCAAATGATTGCTTATTCTTTTCATTATTGGTTGTGTTTTACTGCTTCTTTGATGTCTTTGTATGTGATTTTTCATTGTGCCAGGCCTTGTGAAATTTACCTTTTGGGGTATTTTTGTATTTCTAAAAATATTCTTGGGTTTTATTCTGGAGTACAGTTACATGTAAACAGGTTAATCTCTTTGGGTCTTGCTTTAAAAGTCTATAATTAATTTTTCCACACTGTAGAGGCAAAGCCCTTGTTAGTACTACATGCTCTGTGCATTATGAGGTCTTCTACTCTAGTCGTTGCAAACAGGCATTATTCCCAACCCTCTGGGAGCTCCAAGCACTGTTTCCTGTAATCCTTTCAGGTGATTCCCTACTCCCCCTCACAGATGTGGGTAGTTTTCTCACACGTGCACTGAACAGTAGTTTAATGAGTTATTTGAGGGATTCTCTGCACATTTTTGGGGTTCTCTCTCTGTGCATCTCTCCCCTCCATTATTCTGATTTGCAGACTCTAGCTTCCTTCGACACTCAGCTCTGTCTCCCATTAGGGACACTGTCAGGTTTTTTCTCCCTGAGTCACTGCATGCAAACTTATACCTGGCAGTAAGCTGGAACAATCATAAAGGTCATCTCATTGTCTTCATTGCCTAATGTCTGATGTTTTGAAAGCCTTTGTAGCTTTTTAGGTGATTCAGGTAGGGTAGATCTGGTCACTGTTACTCCATCTCGGCTGAAAAAAAAGGTCAACCTTGTTTTTCTAATGGCTACAAATATTCTACTGCATTACTTAAATCAAAATGTATTTAACTAGAGATTTATTGAAGAATGTTACCCTGATACCAAAGCCAGACAAAGGCACTACAAGAAAACTAGAGACCAATATCCCTTATGAACATTGATGCAAAAATCTTCAATGAAATAATAGCAAACAAAATTCAACTGCATATTAAAGGATTATACAAAATGACCAAGTGGAATTTATTCCTGGAATGCAAGGATGATTCAATATATGAAAATTGATCAATGTAATACAACACATTGACCAAATGAAGGAAAAGAAACCCATATGATTGTTTCAATTGTTACAGAAGAAGCATGTGACAAAATTCACCACCCTTTCATGATAAAAACGCTCAACAAATGAGGAATAGACAGAGACTACCTCAACATAACAAAAGTCATATATGAAAAACTCACAATGAACATCATACTCAATAGTGAAAAATTGAAAACTTGCCCTTTAAGATCAGGAACAAGGAAAGGATGCTGGCTTTTGCCACTTCCAGTCAACATAGTACTTAAAGTTCTGGCTAGAGCAATTAGGCAAGAAAAAGTAAAATAAATAAAAGGAATACAAAGAACTGAAAGCAGGGTCTCAAAGAGGTATTCATACACTCATATTCATAGCAGCATTATTCACAATAACTAAAACATGGATGGAACCCAAGTATCCATTGCTAGATGAACGGATAACTAAAATGTGGTTTATGCATACAGTGGAATATTATTCAGCCTTAAAAAGAAAAGGCAATTCTGACATATGCTACCATATAGATGAAGCTTAAGGACATTATGCTGAGTAAAATAAGCTAGTCACAAAAAGACAAATACTGTATGATTCCACTTATATGAGTAGTCAAAATCCTACTCATTCCACTTATATGAGTAGTCAAAATCACAGAGACAGAAAGTAGATTGGTGGTTGCCAGAGCGGGGCAGCAGGGAGAATGGGGAATTATTGTTTAATGGGTACACTGTTTCAGTTTTACAAAATGAAAAGTTGTGGAGATGGATAGTGGTGATGGTTGCACATCATGAATATATTTAATACCACTGAACTGTGCAGTTGAAATGATTAAGATGGTGTATTTTATGTTATGTGTATTTCACCACAATTTTAAAAATTGAAGAAGAAAACTACATTTTCTTTAAGGATGAATTAGCTGAGTTTCATAAATTTTAATTTGTGTACTTTTATTATCCCATTGAATATACTTTCTAATTTCCTGGTAACACTATTCATCTTCAAGTCTTTTTGGTAGACGTTATTATAGTATAACAGGTTTCTTATGATCAATGCTTGAATGGTAAATCTTTTTAAAAAGTCTTTTAACTTTCAAATTTGTCATACTTTTCTGTTTAAAGTATATTTATTTTTCATAAGTAACCATGGTTGAGTCTTGCTTGCTTTTTAAATCCCACTTTGTAGTCTGTGTTTCAAGGGAAGTGTTTTGTTTGTAAAATTTAATATAATTATTGACATGCTTGAATTTCATATTGGTATTTGATTTTTGATTTTTTGTTTTTGGTTTCATCCATTCATTGTCCTCCAGTTGTTTCCTTTTTGTCTTTTTTTGGAGGTATATAAATGTATTTTTAGTGTTCTACTTTATCTCATCTTGTTGCATTTTAGTTATTCTGTTTTGTATTTCTTTGGGGTGTTTCTTTAGATAATAAAATATGCATATTTAATTTATTACAGCATACATTAAAAATTCTGTTACTCTCCTCTCCTCTCATACAGCACTAAAAATTCTATTACTTAAGGAACAATTTAAGAAATTTATAACAATATATTTTCAATTGTCATTTACTTCTAAATATTCTGTAAAACCCATTTTTGTTATTATTTTTACTTTAAATGGCTAAATGTCTTTAAGGAGACAACAAAAAGTATGTGTAAGTATAGGAATAATAATTTCAATGGCCCGTAATATTTACTGACTGTTGTTATTTTTTTCTGATGTTCTTCATTCCTTCTTGTAAAACCAAGTTTCTATCTGATATCCTTGTCCTTTAGCCTATAGAAATTCTTTTAGTGTTTCTTGTGGTGGAGATTAATTCTTAAAGGTTTTCACTTTCTGAAAATGACTTCATGAGAAGTAATATTTATCAATGAAATTGGCAAAAGTAAAGAAAAGTCTATTGTTTGGTGAACTTCTTGAAAAAGGGTGCCTCATACTGCCATTCTGAGTAGGAAATGATGGAACTATATAAAGTTGTCTTTTGGAAATCAAATTTAAAAAATTTTTCATGCTTTGACCTAAATATTAAAATTCTTGGAATTTATGAGAAAATTCAGTTGTGTGTAAAGATATGTTCACAAGGATGCACACTGTAGCTTTATTTTTAATAGCAAAAAATGAAAATAACCTCAAAGTTATTTAAGTAAATAATAATACATCCATATAATGAAATAATATTTAGCTTCTAAAATCTGTATTGAAGAATATATTGCTAGAGCTGAGGAAATGCTAAAAAAATCTACAGTATAACTGCAAAAATACATATGGTTTTGCCTGCTAGAAAAAAATGACATACATCAAATTTTAGCAGTGGTAAATTTTTTCCTTTGTGCTTTTTTTGTTTGTCAGCTTTTCTGCCATGACTATTTAATGAGGCTGAAGTCTTATAATATTTATTCAAGGAAGAATTATCAAGGACAGTAGGAAATATTAAGTATATGGTAGAATAGAAAACAACTAAAGAATTCCTACTGACCTTTGGGTCTAGATAATTCTCTAGGGAGTAGAGTTGTCTTTTTTGCCTAAAGGGCCAACAGTAAAGCCATTTAATTCGTGTTTCATACCTCCCCTTTTCCCTGCCTAATGAGCTGTGATAAAGGGATAAAAGTTGAGAAAGACATAGTTGCCCGATAATGTAATCCTGAATTTTAAAAAAAGGTAATTATAAGTGGAAGTGTCATTAAATTTTACAGCACTAATGAAAAGTCTGGTTTATACTTTGCAGGTTTCCAAAATGTTTTGAAGGTAGTACTCTATTTTCTGGAATGTGTTAGAATTTTTTTACTAGAGAACTGTAAACTGGAAATTGTTAGCCTAGTGACCTGAAATGAATTATTTTGGCCTGAAGCTAGTTGACCTGTCAGGCAAGTGGCACTCAATGGAAGAAGGGTATGTTCCATATGACACTTTAATTTCTATTTTTATCTATGCACACATGCATTATCTTAAGAAGGGCTGTGCTTTTGTGCATCTTAAGGTCATGGAGAACTATGGTAAATTGGAATTTAGCTCTTCTGACAATAGGTTAATTACCAACTCATTCTCTTGGTGAAATAAAAAGTATAGAAGACTTATATTTGAAAAAGAATTGTTAAGCATGCTTATCTTACCTTAATATATTTTGATTATTTGTTATACTATTCAAATGTTACTTAGCCCTTGATGGCTGCAGGTGGACACAGCTATGATCTAACTATTTATTTAATGACATTATTTCAGTTTCTAGTAGGAGCAAATTAGAAGCATTTATGGTAGATCTGGGAAGGAGTTTATAGGAAACCTTAAATATGATCAGTGTAGGAGAATATACATTTTATATTCTCCCAATTTAACATTTTATTGTGAAATATATATATATATCTCCCACTTAACAATTTATTCTGACCATTCTCTATGGTAATAAATATTTTTCAAAAACATTATTTTCAGTGTATATATAGGATTCCCCTAAAGGAGGAGCATCTTCTTTCTCCATCAACTAATAGATTACTGCTGAAATATCCATTCTTTGTTCCAAGGCAGTATAACATCATAAGACTAAATGAGTTGTAAGAAATAGTTTTGTGAAACTCCCCAGTTGATAGTGATCATGCCAGGAGATTACAAAAATAAGGTAATTGCTCTTTAGTCTCTGATTAGATGTGCTTTTTCTAAGCAACTGCTTATTTTTAACTTGTAGGTACTCTATGTCCTATAAATGACTATATTTTAAATCTTGCCTGCTCGAAGGCTTGGATAAAGGTATATCCTAATTCTAGAATCTGGAATATATAACTTCATTTAGTTTTACTATACCTCAAACTCACTTACTGTAAATTTATTTTAGCTTATCATATGTATGCATTCTTGTGAGATAGGTTAAATTTGTTGGAACATTAGCACATAAATAACAAACCAAGATCTATAGTAAATATTTCCACAAAGAAATAACCTGGTCTCTCTAAATATTGTTTCCTAATCTGAAAAATGTGGATAATTATTTCAGAGTATTAGGGTAGAGGCATCATGAAGTTTAAATTAGATCATTTAAGTGAAAGCCTACTATAGAGCCAGGAAGAGAGATGTGTTCGAAAAGTGTCTTCCATCCTTCCTTTAGAAATAGAGCTAGTACACAAGTTCCATTTTCATTTAGCTAATACACATGCTAGTGGAACCATTCTGAAACCATACCAAGTAGATGATATCCTATCCAACATTACCAATATCTTGGTATTTTAAATTGAGCAACTTCATATATAAAAACCATTTAAAAATGCTAATAAAATTAAAAATCTTTTTCAGTTTTCAAATGATTGTTTTGGTAACATGTAGATAAATGCTGTTTTCCCTTTACTATAGGAAAGACTAACCATACCATTTCTTTACCAAAATAATCTAAAAATATACTAGACTATGGCTTTTATAAATAATTTTATACAAAAGAGTTAGGATGCTTTACATTTTAAATATGTATGAGAAAATATGTCAGAAGCATGCAAAAGTCAGTGCAGAGTACTCCAGGTACTAAATAATGTACAATTTATTATCAACAATATGAAGATTACTTATAACTCAGGGATAACTATATTTATGAAGAAACATTTGCCCCACTAAATATGTTCATATTAATTTGCTTTTCACATGATGTGTTAATAATATTTGATTTGTTTAAATTGTACTTTGCCTTTAAAATATCATTAAAATTTGTGATGTGTATTTAATGCAGTTGTGATGACTTAATCTTGGTATTGGGATTAATGAGGGAAGTGGCCTGTGTCATAGGGATATCTCACAAGATGCTTTTATTTTTCCTTGTTTAAAATTTTAAAAGTTCCTAATGTTCATAAATAATCAGATTTTGAAATTTGGGCTAAAAAACATAAATAAAAGATATCTATCGTGGTCAAAATGTCTCACCCAGGGAAGAGACAATTTACTATTAAGAACATATCTCAAAGAAAAATCAACTAATTGAGCTGATAGTAGTTGGACAAACCGCCCTTTCCTGCTCTATTTTCTAGTCCTAGACTGAAATGGAACAATGAGAAATAAGATGTGACTGAGAAGGAGTAGAGACATACAAGATCTGAGTTTCTGTTACAGGAGTTTTCTGGCTGTGAGTGCCCTATATCTCTTCTTTTTTGATAACACCTTGATACCCCAATCTATTCTTTCATTTCCTTTTTGGACAAGAATTCTCAGAGGAGATCCTTTGCCTAAGAAGAGTCATTAACAAAGTGTCCTACCAAAAGCCATACATACTCAAAGAAGAACCACCAAGCCCATGATAGTCTTCTATCCTGGGGCAAGAGACATAACATCAGAAAGAGGTGATGATGGGGAGTCATGTTAATTTTACCTTCTTTTTGTTAATACATACACACATTTTCTTTTCAAGATAAATAAAAAAGAAAACTACCTGAAGAAATTTGAAAAACAAATGAAAATCCCTAAATGTTATCTGATTTAATTATTAGTCTTTGCTTTTGCCTACAGCAAAGGTCTCTTTTATTTCTTAAATTGAGAGAGAGAAAAAGAGACACAGAGAGATATCCTTTAAAAAGATAGAAATTTTTCACTGCTTAGAAAATGAATGAGACCATAAAAATTTATATCTAAAGTAAGTAATAAGTGTTACCATTTAAAACTTGCATCTTTATTAAGAATGCTAAATTTATGCCTTAAAACAGCACTATAATTATGATCTCAATTTGTTGAGCTCTTGAAAATAACCTAGTAATTATGCTTGATTCTTGCATTTTCTCTATTAGTGTTTATTATTTAAGTAACTGTGATACACAAACACATCTTGATGATTTTTGTTTTCCTGTAATATAACTGATTTGTAATTTTAAAAAGAAAATATGGCCAAAATGAAATTTCCTGAATCAACAAATTCTTAATTTATAAATTAATTAAGACCTGAAATAATTCGGGTACTTTTTCAGACCTCAGAATTTTCAGTACATTAGTAGTGGCTTAAAAAAAAGGTACCATTATCTTTGTCAGAGCTACCAATATTTATAATAGATGATTGCATATGATGAGCCTATGGCAGGATTCCATAGTTTTCTCAGGCCACTGAATGTACTATTTAAATATCATTGGGCCAGTTATACTAAGTTGGCTTCTATCAGTCAACAAACGGTCAGTAAATATTTAGTACATGGCTTCCATGTGCTCTGGCCATTGCTAGACTAGGAATATATATGCATAAGACATGGATTTCACTTTTAAGATACTTGCATGTGAAGCAACAGTAATTACACGTAGGAAATAATGGTGAACTGATCACACGTACAACAATGTGGTATTTATTTCAAGTGTTCTAGGTATTCAGACAAGGAAGCAGGATCTCTTCTAACCCAGCCATCTAGTCACTCGGGCTAAGAGTGGAGGAGATGGGTCATAAAAAAGCCACCACTACAAACAACCCAATGAATACCTCCTGAGACAAGTAAAAGCTGATTACATTAAGATATAAAATACCATTCCTCTAGTAGATAACATTCTTCTTTCTTTTAGTTTACAGTTGCAAGATTGTAAAATGTTTGCTGGTAATATTTGTTATGGGTATCCCTATCTGGACTCAGAGGAAATTTCCTTGTGTATTACCTTCCTCTTGGAGTCCATGCTACTGGAGAATAATATCCAAATTTTACTCTTTGAATTTCTGTAAGGCTCATATGTCTAGTGAGTGAGTAACTAATAAATATCTGACGCTGATATACATAGGCCACCTAAAGATCAGTCAAAGGTGTTATTTAAGAGATTTGTTTTCTATTGAATAAAACAGACTTGATTACAAATATAAGCAGGCCATATGAGCAGGTTGCCTTGTAAAGAGGTTTTGGAATCATTATGGATTTTAACCCGGATCACAGGAATTTTAACAAATATTTTTCTTTTAATAAATTTATTTATTTATGGCTGACTTGGGTCTTTCTTGCTGCACGTTGGCTTTCTCTAGTTGCGGCGAGTGCGGTGCGCGGACTTCTCATTGCGGTGGCTTCTTGTTGCAGAGCGCGAGCTCTAGGCGTGCGGGCTTCAGTAGTTGTGGCTCATGGGTCTAGAGCGCAGGCTCAGCAGTTGTGGCACCCAGGCTTGGTTGCTCCGCGGCATGTGGGATCTTCCTAGACCAGGGCTCGAAGCCATGTCCCCTGCACTGGCAGGTGGATTCTTAACCACTGTGCCACCAGGGCAGCCCAACAAATATTTTCATGGGAGACTTATTGGTGACCCATTTTATTTGTATTGAGTGTTCTTTTTTTTTTTTTTTTTTTTTTTTTGTGTGGTATGCGGGCCT
>NC_041218.1:79475757-79484492 GCF_002837175.3 Physeter macrocephalus
TCCGGACGCGCAGGCTCAGCGGCCATGGCTCACGGGCCCAGCCGCTCCGCGGCATGTGGGATCCTCCCATACCGGGGCGCGAACCCGGTTCCCCTGCATCAGCAGGCGGACGCTCAACTACTGCGCCACCAGGGAAGCCCATGTATTGAGTGTTCTTGAAAGCAATTGTGAATTATGTACAGTATTAACGAATAATAGTTTGACAAATACTGTTTAATGTACTGAAGTATTAAATTCTGAAGCCTGTTTCAGATACTGTTTCAGGGGCCTTTTCATCTTAAATTTTAGTATTTTACATACATACAGATCATTATCCTTCTACAAACCAATAGTGAGTGCAAGAGCAGTGTTATATGAATAACTTTAATGACAACATCCTTAATATTCTTGATGTTAATATCCTGATTGAATTTTAGTTCACTAGCAGTGTAGATGTCATTGTCTTGTATTCTAACTTTATGTGTTAGACGACCAAATGATACTTTGGTTAAGACAATCTAATCTGTAATAGACCCATGACCAGCAAATATCAATACATCATGCAACACTTAATGAATTGCTTTTGGTTGCTGCTATTAAGTTGATCATATTGTCATGAACAAAGTGAGTCATAATACTTTATGACTTCAATCTAGCACCTTTCCCTGGGGGCATGCTCCAGCACAGTCAGGAATAGATGTTAGGTAAATCTTTGAGCTTGAATTTCTCAACGTACATCTCCCAATGTAAAGAACACACACACGCACACACACACACACACGTGCACACAGGCTGAGGATGCAAAGCAGGGTGGATGAAATATAGATTTTTTTCCAAATTATCAGATTGATTTTATTTGTCCTACGGTAATAATCCTGCCCGTATTACACATTCATTATCTGAAATGATTGTAACTCTATAAAGTGAATTAGAAATTTTAATATAATAGACGATTAATGTATAAGTAAATGTAAGTGGAATTGATTTAATAATAGACTAAAATTTTAGAATATTTTATAAAATTCAAAAGCTTTCCATATGTATTAACTTCTTTAAGACACAAAGTAGCTTTATCGATTGTATAGGCCTTGTTAATTCATTTTACAACATGAACAAACAAAGATTTTAAAAGACTGTATAACTAATTGGTGTCAGAACCAGCACTAAAAATCTTCCTCTTGATTTCTACTGCAGGGCTTTCTCCCTTAAAATGACTTAATATTCATAAACCATGCTTACGAGGGGAATATTTTCAGTTTAATAATTTCTAAAAATTCTGTTTTAAGGCTAGATGGCAGGTAGACAAGAGCTAGGTTCATTATAGTTCTTTAAAGTGTTACTTAACTTCAGTTTTTCTTTATTGTTTCAAAAAGTATGTGTTCACATGTGTAGGAGGATAAAGTAAGTACTAGATAAAACAAAACTGGTAAGTTCCAGGTCTCAGATGAAATTCTAGAAAATATCACTTAAATGAAAAATCTAAGTAATTATAAAAGAATGTGAAAACAGAAAGAGAACCTATTCTAAAAAATAATTATTAGAATACTACACCATGGGGATTACATGGCCATAGATTACCTGTTTTTTAGTGCAACATTTGACAGAATTTTCCTATGAATTCCTTAAGGTTAAAGTGTTTAAATTTGAGTTAGATAATGTTATTAACAGTTTTTACATATGTACAGCTGATTAATCTAAGGAGTAATGATCTATGACAATTTGGGTGGAAATTTTCAGGTGTTTAAACAAGTGTTTATAGAAAGTGTATAAACATCCCTTTGTTTCCCTATTTAAAAAATTGCTCCATTTTGGATGATCTCTCTTCATGTAATTTGAATGTCTAAACAAATGGCCATGGAGGCAAAACACACACACACACACACACACACACACACACACACACACACACACACACACACACGGCCTGCCATCACCACCACCACCAAAAAATATACTCATGACTTCTTCTGAGGCCTTTGGTTTCTGGATATTAAATCTGATGAGATTTATCATCAAGTAAGATACTAGAAGGATATCTACCTATAAATACTTTAGAAAATCAATAAATTCTCCGAGGAAGAAAAGCAACGAACTCTTCTTGGATTTTGATGAAATAGCTGACAGCATTAAGAAAAATTAACACAAAAATTGATCTTTCCTCAAATTTTCCATACTTTAGAAATAATTAATCATACCTCCATTTCAGGATCTCAGTAGAACATAATGTTAACTAAGCCATACTATTACTGCAGTTCTATAAAGCTTGTAGGGTGATTTTTTTTTTTTTTTCCGAACCAGAACAGATATCCGTCCATTGCTGTTTACAAAGTGAAAAAGTGAGCTTAGCTCTCTAGCTTATCTATTCCAAAGGCCATTAGGTAACTCTAAGTACCAAATGCTGAGTCCAGGCCCTGGACTTTATTAGCCAAAGAGATGTTTGCAAAAGATCTTTTGGTCTGATATTCTTACTTTTATATATTTTCACGATAAATGCAATGCCTGAAATATATAAAGGAAGATACTCAGGAATGATTAAAATACCATTCATTTTTCTGATAGATAATTTCAGCCTCGTTCAAATTCCGTCCAAAGGTTTATTTATTCTGGATGCAACACCTTTGCAAAAGGGAACATCTTGTATAGTACATAAAATAGAACTGCACACACAAGAAGAATGTATGATAAATGATTTTATAATGCCTTGGTAATATAAACAACATCTACCAATTGTACAAAATAAATCTGCTGTGTGGTTTTTAATTCCTGAAAGTAAGGGATAATGACTGTTTGCTTAGGAAATTGAAAAAGGAAACCCACCAGCATATTTAATAAATTATTTCAAGTTTTCCTTGAAATATTTTTAAAGGGTAAGATCAAGAAGAAAAAAATCTAGTGCATCCACCCATGTTGCCCATATGATGGGGACTGGTCTTACAACCCTGGTATTATCTGCCTCTATAGTATGTTAGTAGGAGATGGTCAGAAATATCTTCAAGGACAATTGGCCAAAGTCAGAGCTGGCAAAACAATGATGAGTATGGTTTACTTCTACTAGAATTTTAAACTCTCTGCTAGACTGTGGATTTGTAAAACAAAAAAACTTCACGAGGAGGCAAAGGGGTATTTGATTAGCAGTTTCCATGTGATATGCTTTTTTTGTGGCATGTGCTTTTAGATGAAATGTTTTTCCAAATAATCCAATTCCTTTTTATCTGATTCTCCATTTGCCAAGCCACTTTCTTAACAATTTGGCAATATAATTTAAAAATTAAATATTTACAAGTAATTTGGTATTCTAGATACCTTGATACTGGAAATGATGTGCTCTAAAATCAGAGGTTAGCAAACTGCAGCCTGTGGGCCAGTTCTGGCCCACCACCTACTTTTGTATGATCCATGAGCTGAGAATAACTGTTATATTTTTAAATGGTTGAAAAAATTAAAATAATAATAATATTTTGTGACTCATGAAAATTATATAAAATTCAAATTTTAGTAAATGTATAAAACATTATTGGAAGACAGCCATGCCATTCATTTACACATTGTTTTTGCTACTTTCACATTACGATGTATATTGGAATAGTTGCAAGAGAGACGATATGATCTGTAATGCCTAAAATATTTACTAAAACATTTGCTATATGGTCCTTTACTGAATGCTGATCCCTGCTCATGATTATAGGAATGATTATTTCCATCTGTTGGAAAAGGGATTGAAAATGAATGTAACATCTTTTTTATTTAATACATCTTTATTGGAGTATAATTGCTTCACAATACTGTGTTAGTTTCTGTTGCACAACAAAGCGAATCAGCCATATGCATACACATGTCCCCGTATCCCCTCCCTCTTGAGCCTCCCTCCCCTCCTCCCTATCCCACCCCTGTAGGTCATTGCAAAGCACCGAGCTGATCTCCCTGTGCTATGCTGCCGCTTCCCACCAGCCAACTATTTTACATTCGGTATTGTGTATATGTCGATGCTACTCTCACTTTGCCCCAGCTTTGCCCTCCCACCCCTTGTCCTCAAGTCCATTCTCTATGTCTACCTCTTTATTCCTGCCCTGCAACTAGGTTCATCAGTACCATATATATATGTTAGCATACAGTATTTGTTTTTCTCTTTCTGACTTACTTCACTATCTATGACAGACTCTAGGTCCATCACCTCACTACAAATAACTCATTTTCGTTCCTTTTTATTGCTGAGTAATATTCCACTGTACATATGTGCCACATCTTCTTTATCCATTCATCTGTCAATGGACACTTAGGTTGCTTCCATGTTCTGGCTATTGTAAATAGTGCTGCAATGAACATTGTGGTACATGTGTCTTTTTTAAAAAAAATTAATTCATTAATTTATTTATTTTTGGCTGTGTTGGGTCTTCATTTCTGTGCGCAGGCTGTCTCTAGCTGCGGCAAGTAGGGGCTACTTTTCATCGCGGTGCACGGGCTTCTCATTGTCGTGGCCTCTCTTGTTGCAGAGCACAGGCTCTAGACGCGCAGGCTCAATAGCTGTGGCTCACGGGCTTAGTTGCTCTGCGGCATGTGGGATCTTCCCAGACCAGGGCTCGAACCCGTGTCCCCCGCATTGGCAGGCAGATTCTTAACCACTGCACCACCAGGGAAGCCCCATGTCTCTTTTTGAATTCTGGTTTTCTCAGGGTTTATGCCCAGTAGTGGGACTGCTGGGTCGTATGGTAGTTCTATTTTTAGGTTTTTAAGGAAAGTCCATACTTTTCTCCCTAGTGGTTGTATCAATTTACATTCCAACCAACAGTGTAGGAG
Organism: Physeter macrocephalus; assembly: GCF_002837175.3. Taxonomy (NCBI): domain Eukaryota; kingdom Metazoa; phylum Chordata; class Mammalia; order Artiodactyla; family Physeteridae; genus Physeter; species Physeter macrocephalus. Next base: position 79,480,531 of record NC_041218.1, read on the forward strand.
CGTTCCGTTTTCACAACACCCTTTCCAGCATTTATTGTTTCTAGCTTTTTTGATAATGGCCATTCTGACTGGCATGAGGTGATACCTCATTGTAGTTTTGATTTGCATTTCTCTAATAATTAGTGACATTGAGCATCTTTTCATGTGCCTCTTGGCCATCTGTATATCTTCCTTGGAGAAAACGCTATTTAGGTCTTCCGCCCATTTTTTAACTGGATTGTGTTTTTTTGATATTGAGCTCCATGAGCTGTTTGTATATTTTGGAGATTAATCCTTTGTCTGTTGTTTCATTTGCAAATATTTTCTCCCATTCTGTGGGTTGTCTTTATGTCTTGTTTATGGTTTCCGTTGCTGTGCAAAAGCTTTTAAGTTTAATTAAGTTCCATTTGTTTGTTTTTGTTTTTATTTCTGTTACTCTAGGAGGTGGGTCAAAAAAGATCTTGCTGTGGTTTATGCCAAAGAGTGTTTTTCCTCTAAGAGTTTGATAGTGTCTGGCCTTACATTCAGGTCTTTAATCCATTTTGAGTTTATTTTTGTGTATGGTGTTAGGCAGTGTTCTAATTTCATTCTTTTACATGTAGCTGTCCAGTTTTCCCAGCACCACTTATTGAGGAGGCTGTCTTGTCTCCATTGTATGTTCTTGCCTCCTTTGTCTTAAATTAGGTGCCCATATGTGCGTGGGTTTATCTCTGGGCTTTCTATCCTGTTCCATTGATCTATATTGCTGTTGAATGTAACATCTTTAAAGGAAAAATTGCTGGAGGAACAGGTGGGGGTTATAAAGTGACTTAGAATAAATAGGGTTATTCTCCTTTGTCTAAAATTATTTTTAGGTTCATTGTGATCTATTTAAATTAAACACAACCCTGGAAAACCATTTCATTGTCTCAAAAAGTTACAAAATCTGAAAATTTTGAACTCCAGTATTTATGGTTATAACTTTATTTTTTAATTTAATTTTTATTTTATATTGATAACTTTAAGATAGCAAGTTCTCTAAGACAGCAAATAAAGCCTCATAAACATCCTTAATACCTCTCTTTTACAATTTGTTATATCTAGTAATATAAATATAGGTTTTTGTTTCTAAAATTTGATCTCTCATTAACCCCAATGAGCAATTAACAGCTAGGGCACCCTGAAAAAAGCCATGCTGTATCAGAAGCCTGAGCCAGAAACTTAAACTGGCAGCCTTGGGTCAAATTCAACCCACAGATATATATATATATATATATGTATATATTTTTTTAACCTTTCTTTCTGTATGTTGTCTTTGAAAAATTTGAAATAGTTGCCAACGTATAAAAATCGGGAGATTTCACTTAAAATTTTGCCTTCCCAAATTCTCAAAAGTTCTGACCAGCCTCCCCACGTGGGATCACGAGTTACAGCTGAGTAGCAGCTGCCCTTTTTATAGGAGGCACTACCTCCCCCATTAGCCACAGTCCTCAGCTGTGTGGCTTCCATTGCCTCTCTGGCCCAGAAACTTCAGAGCGTGAAAGGCTTGCACCTGGCCGGGAGCCTTGTGTGAGAGCTGAAGAGAGTGTCTCTGGCAGGCGCAGAGTAACATTCTCAGGCATCTGGGAGGAGGCCAAGGATTTTTTTTTTTTTGCTGTACGCGGGCCTCTCACTCTTGTGGCCTCTCCCGCTGCGGAGCACAGGCTCCAGACGCGCAGGCTCAGCGGCCATGGCTCACGGGCCCAGCCGCTCCGCGGCATGTGGGATCTTCCCGGACCGGGGCACGAACCCGTGTCCCCTGCATCAGCAGGCGGACTCTCAACCAATGCGCCACCAGGGAAGCCCATGGCCAAGGATTTTTTGCGAGGAAGGAGGAGACCTATGACTCACAGTGACGTGCTTCACTAGATAACAGGTTGGTGGAAATATTGAATCACGAAGAGACTTCATCTAGTAACAAATATAATGATTACGAAAATTATCGTTACTATGTTATCTCTATATGAATTTGAGTCATGGTCCTGCAGCCTTACACTGACTGAAAGAGCTGCATCAGTGACTTGAGATGAAAATGTATGGCTTTATTTGTGTGGCTCTATTAGGTACAGTTAGAACGTAAAGCAAGAAGTTATAGAAAAGCACGTTTTAGGTGAGTCAGCATTTCAAAGACAGACCAGCTGATTCAGGTTATAATGTGTTCCCTATTACTGTAGGTGTTAGCAATAGGATGGATGAACTGTTGATAGGTATTTTGCCCAGGAAGTTTAGTCATCGCTTGAGTTGTCAAATTAGATGGTGTTTTTCTTTCTTATTCAGAAAAGCTGCAATTTTCTGTTCCTTATGCGATTAATCAGTTCATGAAAGTACACACTCGTGTGTGTAAATATGTGCGTGTAGATGTGCATGTTATCTACCTGTCTATCGATCATCTTAGGTTGAACCATAACACATATATAGAGGAGGATCTTAGATATCATGGGTAAGATAACTCCCTTGTTTTGTATTTAAAGAAAATGAAGACGAACTTGGTATGGTGTCTAGAACTTGAGGCTTTTAAATCCCAGGTTACTGTTTCCGTCTTTTCCCTCCTTTCCCCTCCCTCCCTCTCCCTCCCCCTCCCCGTCAATCAACACCTCCTCCTTTTTCTTCTATGTCATATTTAATGGCTTCTAAATGACTAGAAAAAATTTTATTCAGTTTATCATTTGATGTATTTTTTTAACTTAGAACTAAGATCAATTATAATTAATCAATAAATTACTAATTATTTTTTCTACCAAGTGAATGACATTGTCCTACTCTGAAAAAAAAGCAGTGAATAAGACAGAAAACAGTACCTGTTCTCTAGATGTAATGAGAATTCTCTATTGATATAATCAAGTGCAGATGAAAAACATTAAAAATATATGAAATCAAAGCCAAGATTTTGGAATTTATAGGCATTAATCAAAAGAAACCCCACTGTGAATTAGAGCCTATGCCGTATAACTAAACTAGTACCCAGAGGAAAATTTGTCGTCTTAAGAACTTATCAAAAAGAAAAAATGAAAATCCATGTATTAAATATTGAATTAAATGAACTAGGTAAAGAGCAATGTAAGTTTAAGAAAAGGTTAAAACAGGGATTAGAATTCAAAAGAGCAGAAATTAATAAATTTAAAAATAGAAAAACAGTAGAACTAAAAATATTTGACTGGCAATAGTTCAGGAATCTATACCTTTTAAAATTTAAAGTGTCTATTATGTTTATACTTTAGATACTCAAATTTATATTACTGAACATTGGTATTATACTTTGAACTTTTATTATAGTGGGAGGAATGACCTATAGACAGACAGAATTCCTATCCACAGAGTCATGAATCCTTTTGCTGTCACAGAATTTTTCCACATCTATGTATATTGGACTGGCCAAAAAGTTTGTTCGGGTTTTCCATCGGATATTACAGAAAAACCCGAACGCAGTTTTTGGCCAACCCATAATTATTTAGAACTTTTATTTTGAAATCAAACATATTTTGTTTATTTATTTACTTTCCTTAAAATCTATAGTTCTGAAACAAGTTTCTTTTAACTCTTTTAGATCCAAATAGTTATTTATCAGAAAGACACATTTCTACCTATCAGTAGAAATTAGAAGGCAGGAGTTGATTTCCTCTCCAGAAGCATTCATAGAATTATTAAGAAGTGATCTGTACACAAAAGTACTTTGCATAAATCACGGTTTTCTTTCACACCCTGGAGTTTTATTTTCGAGTATTTGCCTTGTTTCTGTCACCATAGTGTCATTCATTCATATGCCTTGTCTTTGTCCTATTAATGTTCTCCACAAGAGTTGATTGTATAAATGTTTAAAAGCAAAAAAAAAGCCCCAAATGAAGTAATTGTAAATTTCCTCAAAAAGGGAATTCCGGGCTTCCCTGGTGGCGCAGTGGTTGAGAGTCCGCCTGCCGATGCAGGGGACGCGGGATCGTGCCCCGGTCCGGGAGGATCCCACGTGCCGC
>NC_041218.1:79484514-79495352 GCF_002837175.3 Physeter macrocephalus
GCGCCCGAAGCCTGTGCCCCGCAGGGGGAGGGGCCCCAACGGGGAGGGGCCCGCGTACTAAAAAAAAAAAAAAAAAAAAAAAAGGGAATTCCATCAACATGCTTAGGTAACGGGGTATTTACCAAGACATCATTATACAAATTAATGAGACATTTAAAGATCTGAATAAGTTACTTGTTTTACAGTTCTTACCAAGACTTTTTCATGTTTGCTCTATTTCATCTATTACATACTGGTTGAGTACTTACTATGTACTAAGCACTGTACCCAGTGATTTATATTTAATATTTACTCTTGAGAACAATTTTGTGATAGCCATTTTATATATGAGTAAACTGAGACACAGAGTGGTTATCTCCTCGCTAAATATCACTCACTAAGTGGTAGAACCAGAATTCAAACCGAGGCCTTCTGATTTGTAATCACTATGCCTAACCACTGCTCTTTACCTCCTGTTAATAGAGCCTCTCTAATACATTTTATAGTGTTTTCCCCTTAACTTTACATCTTTCTCCTAAAAAAATATTTAATAGATGCTTTCTCTGTTTTATCTTTCACTTTTCCAAAGACATAGTATCATCTTGTTTGTATCATGTTATCGCTTGAATGGTTTTTAATGTTAACCCTTTCTTGAGTCCAAAGAGAAAGATTTGGTTTCTTTAACACTTTGATATATCAGGGACATCTTTTATCTTCATTGTGTTGCTTCACAAAAAAGCCAGTTGACCACACCCAGCACTCCCTTTATCCATAGTGGTTTGGCAACATACATTCATGAAACAGTGAAAGCACTTTTTAAGACGTGCCAATGACCTGTAATTAGACTACTCTTTCTTCCCTGGAGTGTTTCCCTTTTTTGACCTTGGTTTTTATCTGAAGGAATTTTTACATTTGTAATTTCAGTGTGTTCTTATTTTTGTCTATTTTAAGAAAAATATGTTCAAAATGCATCTGGTCCTTTGAGTATTAGTATTAGTATTATTTTTTTTTTCCTGGCAGCAGTTTGCTGTGATCATTCTTTTTCTTCACTTTTGCTTTACTTTTTCAAACTGTTACAAATTTTCAGCTCTGCCCTTTTTCTTTCCTCTGAGTTTCTTTCATTACTCTTTTACTTTTATGCTATGTCTTTCTTGTACCAGCTCTTCTTTTGTTGTGTGATATTCTTTCCATCCCCGTTGTTTGTATTTTTCTAGTTAGGCTGTCTAATGTCCCATTTTCTTTTTCCTCTCTCTGTCCACTTGCTCATTGTCTTCGGCTTATGCATGTTTGCTTTGTTTTCTTTTCCCTTTGCTTTGAGTGTTACAGATCAGTCAGAATTTTTCTTTCCTTACTACTATTAACAGGCACCATCTATCCTTTAGGGTGAGTCGAGAAAAATAAGGGAAGGAAAACAATAACAAGAAAACTTCATCTCAACTCCTCCATTTTCTTGGTTTTTATTATTCCCTTCTGTATTTTTTAATGATCATTCTAATTATTTCAGGTAATAAATAGTTTTGAATTGATACTCATACTGTGATAAATTACCTAGCAAATTTAGTCAAGTACACACATCCGTGTGCCTTAAAAAGAAAAAAAGTAATTACACATGTACCCTAAAGACAGTCTTTCTCTTTTTCTATTTACTTATGAGGATACTAGGGCAAACAGATTTTTTTATCTTAAAATTATATTTTTTGTTCTTTGCTTTTGTATCTTCTAGGATGATTCCTAAGATTATAATGCATTATAGGGAAGGTCTTGTCTGCTAACAGATCAAATTCTGTTACAGCAAAGTCCCCTGGGATTTTGTTATTTTCAACATTATTCAAAAATAAATTGGCTTTAAGTTGAGGCTGGCAAACATTTATATGACTGCCCTTTTCATTCTGAAAGTATGTGGAAGAGGACCGGCTCTCCTTCACCAATTTGAAGATTTTTCAAGCTAGTTTAAATGCTGTTCAAGAGTGAAGCACAAGTTCTAATTTTTGTTGTTATTGCCGTTGGCAGACTTTGCTGCGTGGACCCCGGGTATCTTACTAATATTCGTACCTCCTACTTCTGCTATGCTCCCTCTACAACTAACACATGTGTTAGAAATAGAGCTGGTGCTCTCAATAATAAATAAATTAAAAAACCCTCAAATCCCACATAAGTCCAGAAGTGGAAATATCATCCTCTTTGGAACCATGAAAGGAACGGATGGGCAGGATGCACTTTGCTTATACAGTGCTTGAGAGGAAGACAAAATAATATTACTCATGATAACAGTAATACTTACAATGATACAAACTGACATCTATTGTATGCCTACTTAACTCTGATTTTTATTAAGGGTTCATTAGTAATACATTGTATTGAATATCTACTCTTAAACAGATTTTGTGTTAAGTTCTTCATATGTATTTTCTTTCTTAATCTTTATAAAGTCCTTTTATTTTTGAAAAAAATTGGCTACAGCTTAGTAACTTGCCTAAGGTCATAGAGCTAGTATATTGGAGATAAATTTCATATCTATGCTTGTCTGAGTTCAGAGACTAAATTTCTCAATTCCTCACTATTATTCAGTACCTGCTCTAGAGTAGTTTATATCAAACATTGGAAGATGTCTTCCTTCCCTTGTAAAAATTATGGGGTATTGGTTATCCCAATTTTGTCATACATTTTAATTATTGAATAAGACAACATTTGGAATTATCTGAGAAAGAAAGAAAAAAATTATTGCAAGTCATGAACAAATTGTACAAATTTCTTCTCATCTCCTCACCCCCTTCAATCTCCTTAATTATCACATGCACACAAATCAAGCAAAAGAGCCTGCTTCTCCTGTTTATTTGAAATTTAATGCATGGCACTTTTCTTTAGATAAAAAATTTGTATTCTAGGAGTTTAGATGCTTTAAATTCTATAATTTGATTACATTTTAACTTCCCCTAATGTGTCATCTAAGAAAGTAATATCTATACTCTTGCTAGTGGGGAATAACGAGTTAGTAAATTATACAGAAGCCATGTAAGAGCCCCATAGAGCATGAAGAAAACAAACAAATCGGGGAAGCATAATCAATTTTCTGTACCATGAAAGGCTAATGTTGTTCTAATAAATAATTCCTTCCTATTACTTTGCATGCTGTAAGTACTGTGACTCACTCTGTCTGCTTTTGTTGTTCATTCCAAAGTGGTATTGCCATTAGAACTTGTGCAAACTAATAACAGTTTTAAGTTCAGTTTCATAAAAGTAATTAAACTACATCACTTCTTGTTGATGCAACAAGCCAAGCAGTAAATGGAGTGAAAAGGCCACAAACACAAACTTTTAACTCAAAATAATGTAACATTAGCATCTTCTGCACCAAGGAATATGCAGATAAAGTGCATGAGATTAATCATGTTTAAATAACAAAACAAAATATTTAGGGAAAACAGTTTTATCTCTTACTGGTTACAGAGCTATAAGAACATTATTTAAAATAGCAAAAGTCATGCTATTAATAGCTTGTACTTTAGATCTAATCACCAAACATGTGAGAACGATGCACTCTTTAAATGCTTCAATTTAGGACAAGTTGCGTCCGTTGGAGAAGTTAAGATATTTCTAAAATTCATCACTCTGGCTTGCTCCATAAAGGAAGAGAAAGGTTGCACTTTTGTGTTGAAATATACACTATATCTGAAATATACATTACATCTCCTTGAAGGGTAAGTTGCTTTTATAGAGGGAGTGGAGGAAGAACAAAATGAAAATATATCTGGATGGTTGCTAATTTTGTAAGGCAAATAACCTGTTTCTAAGTGATGTTACTTTTGTCGACTAGAAATTCATGTTCCCGCGGACTTTGTGGCATAGGCTTTAGTGTAGGGACAAGTGTTAGTACCGGTGTCTTTGTTACCTAATAAGCCTTTATTTTAGGTTTCTGAATTTCCACTTAAAAGTTGACATGGTTGGACTGAAATTAAATTGATCTTATTGTGAATGTGTGCAAACATCACACTTTTATGTACAGAACAAATACATGTCATACATAGTTATACTGAGAATTCCACCCTAAAGCTCACCTTCTAATTTAGCCTTTCTAAAATAAACAGAAATGTATTATGAGGCTTCTCTTTGATAATTACAATACCGCCACCACCAATGCACACAACACACTTCATGATCAGTTTTTAAAAATTATTGTACCGTTACTAAAGGAGTTATATGAAATTACCTTTATTTCAATAGATAGTATATATAGTATATATTGTTGTGGAATAAATGAAATGGAAAGACTTCAGAGGCACACATAGGCTTGTGCTCTATATAGAGAGAAGTGTTAGAAGCATATTCTGTCAATGACTAATAATAGTGATGATGGTAAGAAATGCTCTGTGTTTGTAAATGATTGCTTGAAATACATATGGCATAATTATACAAGTTTTTAATGATTTACTTAAGTTAAAGATACTGATAATTCTTCCAAGGAGCTATCACTGTACAAGTGTGTTTAAATAATTTAACTTTAGGTATCTTCTCTATAAACTGCTTTCAACACACTTAAATGGAGCAATATCTAACAACTTCTAAAATATGTTATTCCTTTTGGGAAGCCTAGAGAAAAAATCCAGGGGGGAAAAGTCTTACCTAATTTTAGAGAAAGGAGAATAGAACATCTTATGCTTAAAAAAAACTCACTGATTTTTTGGAGCACTTTTAGGTTCACAGCAAAATTGAGTGGAAGGTCCAGAGATTTCCCATATACTCCCCGTCCCTACATATGCATAACCTCCCCCCATTATCAACATCCCCATCAGAGTGGTACATTTATTACAACTGATGAACCCACACTGACACATTGTGATCACCCAAAGTCCGTAGTTTACATTGGGGTTCACTCTTGGTGTTGTGCATTCTATGGATTTGGACAAATTACAATGATGATAATGATGAGTGTCCACCATTATAGATAGTATCATACAGAGTATTTTCACTGATCTAAAAATCCTCTGTGCTTCCCCAGTTCATCCCTCCGTCCCCCAGTCCCTGGCAACCATTGATCTTTTTACTGCCTTCATTGTTTTGTGTTTTCTAGCATGTCACATAGTTGGAATCCTGTGGTACGTAGCCTTTTCAGAGTGGCTTCTTTCACTTAGTAATATGCACTTAAGTTCCTTTCATATCATTTCATGGCTTGATAGCCCATTCCCTTTTCGTGCTGAATAATATTCCATTGTCTGGCTGTATCACAGTTTATTTATTCATTCACCAAGAACATCACTCTTGCTTCCAAGTTTTGACAATAATGAATAAAGCTACTGTAAACATCTATGTGCAGGTTTCTGTGTAGAGATAAGTTTTCATTTCTGTTGAGTAAATATCAAGTAGTGTGATTGCTGGATTGTATGGTAAGAGTATGTTTAGTTTTGTAAGAAAGTGCCAAATTGCCTTCTAAAGCGGCTGTACTATTTTGCTTTCCCACCAGCAATGAATGAGTATTCTTGTTGCGCCACCTCTTTGTCAGCATTTGTTGTTGTCAGTGTTCTGGATTTTGGCCATTCTAATAGGTATGTAATTATATCTGATCATTATTTTAATTTGCATTTCCCTGATGACATGTGATGTGGAGTATCTTTTCATATGTTTATTTGCCATCGTATGTCTTCCTTGGTGAGGTTTCAGTCAAGGTCTTTGGCCCATTTTTGAGTCAGGTTGTTTTGTTTTCTTACTGTCGAATTTTAAAAGTTCTTTGTATATTTTGGATAATAGTCCTTTATCACAGCGGTCCCCACCCTTCGTGGAACCAGGGACCAGTTTCGTGGAAGGCAATTTTTCCACGGAAGGCAAGATTTGGTTCAGGCGGTAATGTGAGCGATGGGGAGCAGCAGATGAAGCTTCACTCGCCAGCCACTCACCTCCTGCTGTGTGGCCCGGTTCCTAACAGGTCCGCGGCCCAAGGATTGGGGACCCCTGCTTTATCAGATGTGACTTTCGCAAATATTTTTGCCCAGTCTGTTGCTTGTCTTTTCATTCTCTTGACAGTATCTTTTGCAGAGAAAAGGAATATTTTGCTTTTAACCATTAAATCCCCCAAAGGCATAGCTTCTCTAATCTTTTTGTGGTTAAGGTTGAATTCCCTTTTCATTTCTTCTCAATGGCTCAAATAATTTTGGAAAAAATATGGTGTTCTGTTTTACTTGGGAGTGTGGAGAGGAACCTGAGAGAAAGAGAGAAGAGACTGATTTAGGAAAAAGACCAGAAAATACATCAAAATATTAATAGTAATTATGGGTAATTTAAAATTTTCTTTTTTTTTATTCTGTATTTTTCTAAATTTCTACATAAGTAGAATTTTTATGGAGAAAAATTACTAAAATGAAAGCATTCTGGGCAAACTTAAAGACAGTTTAAAACGTCTTTTAATCTGGAGATTAGGGAGAAAAAGTTATCATACATCAGTGCTATCCACCAGAAGTATAATGCAATCACACATCTGGAATTTTACACTTTCCTGCAGCCACATTAAAAAGGTAAAAAGAAACAGGTGAATTTTTAAAAAATATAACTTATTTAGCTGAATATGCCAAAAATTATTTTAATACTTAATATGTAAGCAATATAAATTTATTAATGAGATACTTTACATCTCTTGTTTTTTTGTAATAAGTCTCTGAAATTGAGAGTATGTTTTTACACTGTAGCACAGCTCAAGTTAAACCATACATTTACATTGGAAATATATGATCTGTTTTTAGGTTACATTTGAAAACATAAATCTACCTACTCAAGTTGTTTCAAACAGATTTTTAAAATTTCAGATAAGTGAATCAAGTACCAAAAAATCATTTTCTTCAATATTCACATCCACATTGACAATACTGAGACATTATTTTAGAAATGATTTGACTTTGAAAAATATATCTCAATCAAAACACATCTTTCCATATCAAGAAAATTCACTAACTTTTATATTAACAGTATTAATAACTTCAAAAGAGTATTGCATAAACTAAAAGAAGACCTAAGTTTATCAGTGTCAACAAAGCAATCATCGAATTTTATTATTTTGATGGCTTATTTACATAATGCTATTAATTAAAATGGGAACTTTTTGTACATTGACTCATGTTAGAAAAATATGTTAAAACATTGTTTTTGATAACTACTCTGAGAACTTTCAGTTCAACATAAATTCATGTAGTTCTCCAGCTAGGTTATAAACCAACTCTCCCTTTCCTTGGAATGTCAAGTTTAGCTCATTCATAGACAGTGTAATATTGATGAGAAAAGTAAATTGTGTTGCCACTTTTTTTCTTCCCATATTGAACGGTGAGCTCCTCTTTTGTTTAAAGAAATCTTGAAGTGGAGTTGACAGAACACCACTTTATAAACTTGTTCAGGACTCAACCAATGTGCATTGGCAAGGGAAACAGTCATTAAATTCATTATATTATATATTTTTCATAGTTCTGCACACTGGCAATGATTCATAGCATTTGTACACACACATCTCTTTGTGTATTCAGAAATTATAGAGTCTACTTTAGAAAAATGAACAAATATTTTTACTATGCATCACAGAGTAGAATACTGGAAACATTAGTTTATTGTCTTAAAATTCTAATAAATGCAGATTTTGACCTAATGTAGCTTGAACACCATCAGTCGTGATAGGAACAAACTTTTTTATATTTAGCTATAATTCTTTGACAGATGCAAAAGATTCAAAATTATTCCAGCTTGGATTGTTTTAGGCAGTGAATTTACTTTTTTTTTTTCAAATTTTAAGTTTTTTGTGACAAAACCACCTGAAAATATTTGTCAGACAGTATGTCTTATACTGTATAACTCAACTAAAGCTAAAGTGCTCACAATTTAAAAAAAATTGAATTAATTGATTTTTCTACCATAATTATCCAGTGACCTAAGTGAAGAACTTTTACTTGTGTAAATATCTTTTTAGTGATAATTTCCTTACAAAATTTCTATGGCTAAAATAATTTCTTTTGCCATCTTACTATTTAAGGATCACTTCTTTGCTTTTCAACAAATCAAATCATTCTATATATTGCCAAAGTTATAAGCTCAAATTTTGTTTAAAATCATTTAGAATTTTTTGACATGTAATTCTGATTTCAGATATTTTTGAGAGGAATAATCAAATTATGTTTTTGCTGAAAAAGTATCTTAATACTGTCTAATTTATTGTCTTTATTTTTTATAGAATAAACAATTTCCTTTTATTCTGATAGAGCAAATTCCAATTGACACTCATTGTGAACATGCAACCTACCTTCTTACTATTTCTCATCGTAATATCAGCTTCTGAATCTTCACTTAGGTATGCACCAATATAAAACCTGTAGTTAATTATTTAAAATAGTATTTATTAAACTCTAGTTGATTTACAATATTATGTTAGTTTCAGGTGTATAGCTTCATATTCTTTTCTATTATAGGTTATTAAAAGATATCGAATATAGTTCCACGTGCTATACAGTAAAACCTCGCTGTTTTACTGTATGGCACATGGAACTATATTCAATAGTATATATTTACTATATACTATCCCTTTGACAAGGTATGTTTACTGTGTTACTCATCGTTTCCTGAGAATACAAGTGCTCATCTGCTTTTAGTATAATTTTCCTATCTGTGAAATGGGGATAACAGTATTATTAACTATCTTGCAGAGTTAAATGATAGAGTGAATATAAACCACTTAGAACAGTACCTAACACATAGCAAATACCCAATGAATATTATGTGTTTAAATTATAGTAAATCAACAGTACAATAAAAATAAATTGAAAAAATAAATTACAGTATTCATTATTATTACTGAATGTTTTTCTTAACATCCAAAGGCAACAAAGTGCCTCTTACTTTTAGTGCAATTACCTCTAATAACTTTACTTTCTTTTCTGTTTCTGTTTTTCAAACCAATTCTAATTGCGCTTTGAATAAAATTACATGATTCTGAGCAAAGAACTGAACATTATTTTGATAATCAAAGAATGTAGGTTTAGAAAATAGTTGACTTAGTGTTCAGTTTTGAATATGTTTTCAGGTATCTGAGATTTTGCTAAGTGGTTTTCAGATAGATAAAACATTGCTGTATTCTGATACTCAAGAATAGTTAATAAATGATTGGTTTCCTATATAGGAATATTCATTGGTTTGTCATATTTATAACAGAAAAAAAACTTGAAAACAACTAAAATGGGACTTCCCTCGTGGCGCAGTGGTTAAGAATCTGCCTGTCGGTGCAGGGGACACGGGTTCGAGCCCTGGTCCGGGAAGATCCCACATGCCGTGGAGTAACTAAGCCCGTGCGCAACAACTACTGAGCCTGCGCTCTAGAGCCCACTCGCCACAACGAACAGTAGCCCCCAGCTCGCCACAACTAGAGAAAACCCGTGCGCAGCAACGAAGATCCAACGCAGCCAATAAATTAAAAAAAAAAAAAAAAAAAGAAAGAAAACAACTAAAATGTCCAAAAGATAAAGAATTGGTAAATGAATACTAACACATAGTGTTCCAACAGTGGAATACTAAGAGGGCCTTGATATGTTTTAGATTTGTATTTGTTGATACAGGAAGATGTACATGATATATTATTTAATGAATGATACAGATTAAAAATAATATATACAGTATGATCTAATTTGTAATATAGACAGATTATGTGTAGAAAAATTTGAAAGGCTATATACCAAAGTTTCAACAAGAGTTATTTCTGGATCGTTCCCAAGGTATTAATGTGTTGGATTACAGGTGATTTTTTTTATTTCTCATTTTAACAGTGGCCATATATTGCTTGAATAACAAAATTATACATTATTTAAGGGAGCATTTACAAAATACTTTTGGAAAATTCTATTTGTTTTTCCTTGGCCTCTACCATTTTCTTTAGAATTAGGTCTTCTAAAATGATTTAGGGCTACTTTCAGATAAATAGTTTAATTTGCAGGAGAGAAATTTCTTAGGAGACTTGAAAAATGATGAGTCAATGATCTGTGGATGGTTGGGCAGTTGAGATTTGAAACAGAGGTGATTTATTTTTTTCATAAACAAATTTTTATTATAATAAAAATACTGCATTGAGATAATCGTTATGGCTAAAACTTTGTGTATTTTTTTAAAACATCTTTATTGGAGTATAATTGCTTTACAATGGTTTGTTAGTTTCTGCTTTATAACAAAGTAAATCAGCTACAAATATACATACATCCCCATATCTCTACCCTCTTACATCACCCTCCCTCCCACCCTCCCTATCCCACCCCTCTAGGTGGTCACAAAGCACCGAGCTAATCTCCTTGTGCTATGCAGCAGCTTCACACTAGCTATCTATTTTATATTTGGTAGTGTATATATGTCCAGGCCACTCTCTCACTTTGTCCCAGCCTACCCTTCCCCTCCCTGTGTCCTGAAGTCCATTCTCTAGTAGGTCTGTGTCTTTATTCCCGTCTTGCCCCTAGGTTCTTTATGACCTTTTTTTTTTTTTTTTAAGATTCCATATATATGTGTTAGCATACGGTATTCGTTTTTCTCTTTCTGACTTACTTCACTCTGTATGACAGACTCTAGGTCCATCCACCTCACTACAAATAACTCAGTTTCGTTTCTTCTTATGGCTGAGTAATATTCCATTTTATATATGTGCCACAACTTCTTTATCCATTCATCTGTTGATGGGCACTTAGGTTGCTTCCATGTTCTGGCTATTGAAAATAGAGCTGCAATGAACATTTTGGTACATGACTCTTTTTGAATTATGGTTTTCTCAGGGTATATGCCCAGTAGTGGGATTGCTGGGTCGTATGGTAGTTCTATTCGTAGATTTTTAAGGAACCTCCATACTGTTCTCCATAGTGGCTGTA
>NC_041218.1:79495996-79496623 GCF_002837175.3 Physeter macrocephalus
TTAGGGAGTGTTCTAATTTGATTCTTTTACATGTAGCTGTCCAGTTTTCCAAGCACTACTTATTGAAGAGGATGTCTTTTCTCCCTTGTATATTCTTGGCTCCTTTATCAAAGATAAGGTGACCATATGTGCGTGGGTTTATCTCTGGGCTTTCTATCCTATTCCATTGATCTATATTTCTGTTTTTGTGCCAGTACCGTACTGTCTTGATTACTGTAGCTATGTAGTATAGTCTGAAGTGTGGGAGCCTGATACATGATATCTCATTGTAGTTTTGATTTGCATTTCTATAATGATTAATGATGTCGAGCACTCTTTCATGTGTTTGATGGCAATCGGTATATCTTCTTTGGAGAAATGTCTTTTTAGGTCTTCTTCCCATTTTTGGATTGGGTTGTTTGTTTTTTTGATATTGAGCTTCATGCTTGTAAATTTTGGAGACTAACCTTTTGTCAGTTGCTTCATTTGCAAATATTTTCTCCCATTCTGAGGGTTGTCTTTTCGTCTTGTTTATGGTTTCCTTTGCTGTGCAAAACCTTCTAAGTTTCATTAGGTCCCATTTGTTTATTTTTGTTTTTATTTCCATTTGTCTAGGAGGTGGGTCAAAAAGGATCTTGCTATGATTTA
>NC_041218.1:79497127-79499484 GCF_002837175.3 Physeter macrocephalus
AGATTGCTTTTGCTATTTGGGGTCTTTTGTGTTTCCATACAAATTGTGAGATTTTTTTGTTCTAGTTCTGTGAAAAATGCTAGTGGTAGTTTGATAGGGATTGCATTGAATCTGTAGATTGCTTTGGGTAGTAGAGTCATTTTCACAATGTTGATTCTTCCAATCCAAGAACATGGTATATTTCTCCACCTATTTGTATCATCTTTAATTTCTTTCATCAGTGTCTTATAATTTTCTGCATAGAGGTCTTTTGTCTCCTTAGGTAGGTTTATTCCTAGATATTTTATTCTTTTTGTTGCAATGGTAAATGGGAGTGTTTTCTTAATTTCACTCTCAGATTTTTCATCATTAGTGTATAGGAATGCCAGAGATTTCTGTGCATTAATTTTGTATCCTGCTACTTTACCAAATTCATTGATTAGCTCTAGTAGTTTTCTGGTAGCATCTTTAGGATTCTCTATGTATAGTATCATGTCATCTGCAAACAGTGACAGCTTTACTTCTTCTTTTCCTATTTGGATTCCCTTTATTTATTTTTCTTCTCTGATTCCTGTGGCTAAAACTTCCAGAACAATGTTGAATAATAGTGGTGAGAGTGGGCCACCTTGTCTTCTTCCTGATCTTAGTGAAAATGGTTTCACTTTTTCACTATTGAGGACGATGTTGCTTTGTCATATATGGTCTTTATTATGTTGAGGTAAGTTCCCTCTATGCCTACTTTCTGGAGGGTTTTTTTCATAAATGGGTGTTAAACTTTATCGAAAGCTTTTTCTGCATCTATTGAGATCCTATGGTTTTTCTTTTTCAATTTGTTAATATGGTGTATCACGCTGATTGATTTGCGTATATTCAAGTATCCTTGCATTCCTGGGATAAACCCCAGTTGAACATGGTGTAAGATCCTTTTAATGTGCTGTTGGATTCTGTTCACTAGGATATTGTTGAGGCTTTTTGCATCTATGTTCATCAGTGATACTGGCCTGTAGTTTTCTTTCTTTGTGATATCTTTGTCTGGTTTTGGTATCAGGGTGATGGTGGCCTCGTCGAATGAGTTTGGGAGTATTCCTCCCTCTGCTATATTTTGGAAGAGTTTGAGAAGGAAGCCATCTGGTCCTGTGCTTTTGTTTGTTGGAAGATTTTAAATCACAGTTTCAATTTCAGTGTGTGTGATTCCCCTCTTATATTTTCTATTTCTTCCTGGTTCAGACTCAGAAGGTTGTGCTTTTCCAAGAATTTGTCCATTTCTTCCAGATTGTCCATTTTATTGGCATATAGTTGCTTGTCGTAATCTCTAATGATCCAAGAATTTGTCTATTTCTTCCAGGTTGTCCATTTTATTGGCATATAGTTGCTTGTCGTAATCTCTAATGATCCAAGAATTTGTCTATTTCTTCCAGGTTGTCCATTTTATTGGCATATAGTTGCTTGTCGTAATCTCTAATGATCCAAGAATTTGTCTATTTCTTCCAGGTTGTCCATTTTATTGGCATATAGTTGCTTGTCGTAATCTCTAATGATCCAAGAATTTGTCTATTTCTTCCAGGTTGTCCATTTTATTGGCATATAGTTGCTTGTCGTAATCTCTAATGATCCTTTGTATTTCTGCAGTGTCAGTTGTTACGTCTCCTTTTTCATTTCTAATTCTATTGATTTGAGTCTTCTCCCCTTTTTTCCGGATGAGTCTGGCTAATGGTTTATCAATTTTGTTTATCTTCTCAAAGAACCACCTTTTAGTTTTATTGATCTTTGCTAATGTTTCCTTCATTTCTTTTCATTTATTTCTGATCTGATCTTTATGATTTCTTTCCTTCTGCTAACCTTGGGGTTTATTTGTTCTTCTTTCCCTAATTGCTTTAGGTGCAAGGTTAGGTTGCTTGAGATGTTTCTTTTTTCTTAAGGTGGGATTGTATTGCTATAGACTTCCCTCTTAAAATTGCTTTTGCTGCATCCCATAGGTTTTGGGTCGTCATGTTTTCATTGTCATTTGTTTCTAGGTAGTTTTTGATTTCCTCTTTGATTTCTTCAGTGATCTCTTGGTTATTAATTGGTGTATTATTTAGCCTCCATGTGTTTGTATTTTTAACAGATTTTTTACCTTATGTATTGAGGTGCTCCTATGTTGGGTGCATAAATATTTACAATTTTAATATCTTCTTCTTGAATTGATCCCATGATCATTATGTAGTGTCCTTCTGTGTCTCTTGTAATAGTCTTAGTTTTAAAGTCTATTTTGTCTGATATGAGAATTGCTACTCCAGCTTTCTTTTGATTTCCATTTGCATGGAATATCTTTTTCCATGCCCTCACTTTCAGTCTGTATGTGTCCCTAGGTCTGAATTGGGTCTCTTGTAGACAGC
>NC_041218.1:79499814-79500349 GCF_002837175.3 Physeter macrocephalus
CCATTCCCTTCTGGCTTGTAGAGTTTCTGCTGAGAAATCAGCTGTTAACCTTATGGGGATTCCCTCGTATGTTATTTGTTGTTTTTCCCTTGCTGCTTTTAATATTTTTTCTTTGTATTTAATTTTTGATAGTTTGATTAATATGTGTCTTGGCGTGTTTCTCCTTGGATTAATCCTGTATGGGACTCTTTGTGCTTCCTGGACTTGATTAACTATTTCCTTTCCCATTTTCTGGAAGTTTTCAACTATAATCTCTTTAAATATTTTCTCAGTCCCTTTGTTTTTCTCTTCTTCTTCTGGGACCAGTATAATTCGAATGTTGGTGTGTTTAATATTGTCCCAGTGGTCTGTGAGACTGTCCTCAATTCTCTTCATTCTTTTTTCTTCATTCTGCTCTGCTGTAGTTATTTCCACTATTTTATCTTCCAGGTCATTTATCCATTCTTCTGCCTCAGTTATTCTGCTATTGATCCCTTCTAGAGAATTTTAAATTTCATTTATTGTGTTGTTCATCATTGTTTGTTTGCTGTTTAGT
>NC_041218.1:79500530-79502080 GCF_002837175.3 Physeter macrocephalus
TTAATTTCATTTTTTGTGTTGTTCATCATCGTTTGTTTGCTCTTTCGTGCTTCTGGGTCCTTGTTAATCGTTTCTTGTATTTTCTCCATTCTATTTCTGATATTTTGGATCATCTTTACTATCATTACTCTGTATTCTTTTTCAGGTAGACTGCCTATTTCCTGTTTATTTGTTAGGTCTGGTGGGTTTTTACCTTGCTCCTTCATCTGCTGTGTGTTTCTCTGTCTTCTCAGTTTGCTTAACTTACTGTGTTTGGGGTCTCCTTTTCACAGGCTGCAGGTTCGTAGTTCCCATTGTTTTTGGTGTCTGCCCCCAGTGGCTAAGGTTGGTTCAGTGGGTTGTGAGGCTTCCTGGTGGAGGGGACTAGTGCCTGTGTTCCTGTGGATGAGGCTGGATCTTGTCTTTCTGGGGGGAAGGTCTGCATCTGGTGGTGTGTTTTGGGGTGTTTGTGAAGTTATTATGATTTTAGGCAGCCTCTCTGCTAATGGGTGGGGTTGTGTTCCTGTCTTTCTAGTTATTTGGCATAGGCTGTCCAGAACTGTAGCTTGCTGGTCGTTGAGTGGAGCTGGGTCTTGGTGTTGAGATGTAGATCTCTGGGAGTTTTTTTCCATTTGATATTACCTGGAGCTGGGAGGTCTCTTGTGGACCAATGGCCTGAACTTGGCTCTCCCACTTCAGAGGCACAGCACTGACACTGGGCTGGAGCACCAAGACCCTGTCATCCACAAGGTTCAGAATAAAATGGAGAATAAAAGAAAGAAAAAAAAATGAAATGAAATAAAATAATTATTTTTTATTTTAATAACTTTATTTTAAAAAATCTAAAAGTATTTTTTTAAAAAAAAAGAAAGAAAGAAGAGAGCAACCAAACCGAAAAACAAATCTACCAAAGATAACAAGCGCTAAAAACTATACTAAAAAAACCCCAAACCCAAATGACCGACAGACAGAACCTTAGGACAAATGGTAAAAGCAAAGGTCTACAGACAAAATCACACACAGACGCATACACATACACACTCAGAAAAAGAGAAACAGGGAAAAAACTATCTACCGTTACTCCCGAAGTCCACCTTGTCAATTTGGGATGATTCATTGTCTATTCAGGTATTCCACAGATGCAGGGCACTTCAAGTTGATTGTGGAGCTTTAATCCGCTGCTCCTGAGGCTGCTGGGAGAGATTTCCTTTTCTCTTCTTTGTTGGCACAGCTCCCGGGGTTCAGCTTTGGGTTTGGACCCGCCTCTGCACGTAGGTCACCTGAGGGCGTCTGTTCTTCGCTCGGACAGGACAGGGTTAAAGGAGCAGCTGATTCGTGGGCTCTGGCTCACTCAGTCCGGGGGGAGGGAGGGGTACGGATGCGGGGCGAGCCTGCGGCGGCAGAGGCCGGCGTGACATTGCACCAGCCTGAGGCGTGCCGTGCGTTCTCCCGGGGAAGTTGTCCCTGGATCACGGGACCCTGGCAGTGGCGGGCTGCACAGGCTCCCGGGAGGGGAGGTGTGGAGAGTGACCTGTGCTTGCACACAGGCTTCTTGGTGGCGGCAGCAGCAG
>NC_041218.1:79502388-79534951 GCF_002837175.3 Physeter macrocephalus
CGTGCCGTGCGTCCCCCCGGGGAAGTTGCCCCGGGATCACGGGACCCTGGCAGTGGCGGGCTGCACAGGCTCCCGGGAGGGGAGGTGTGGAGAGTGACCTGTGCTTGCACACAGGCTTCTTGGTGGCGGCAGCAGCAGGCTTAGCGTCTCGTGCCCGTCTCTGGGGTCCGCGCTGATAGCCGCGGCTCGCGCCAGTCTCTGGAGCTCCTTTAAGCAGTGCTCTGAATCCCCTCCCTTCGCGCACCAGGAAACAAAGAGGCAAGAACAAGTCTCTTGCCTCTTCGGCAGCTCCAGACTTTTTCCTGGACTCCCTCCCAGCTAGCTGAGGCGCACTAGCCCCTTTAGGCTGTGTTCACGCCGCCAACGCCAGTCCTCTCCCTGCGATCTAACCGAAGCCCAAGCCTCAGCTCCCAGCCCCCGCCCGCCCCGGCGGGTGAGCAGACAAGCCTCTCGGGCTGGTGAGTGCTGGTTGGCACCGCTCCTCTGTGCGGGAATCTCTCCGCTTTGCCCTCCGCACCCTGTTGCTGCGCTCTCCTCCGCGGCTCTGAAGCTTCCCCCACTCCGCCACCCGCGGTCTCCGCCCATGAAGGGGCTTCTAGTGTGTGGAAACCTTTCCTTCTTCACAGCTCCCTCCCACTGGTGCAGATCCCGTCCCTGTTCTTTTGTCTCTGTTTATTCTTTTTTCTTTTGCCCTACCCAGGTACGTGGGGTGTTTCTTGCCTTTTGGGAGGTCTGAGGTCTTCTGCCAGCGTTCAGTAGGTGTTCTGTAGGAGCTGTTCCACATGTAGATGTATTTCTGACGTATCTGTGGGGAGGAAGGTGATCTCCGCGTCTTACTCTTCCGCCGTCTTGAAGCTCCTCTCCCAGGCGTGATTTTTAAAACTTTAAAAGTTGCTATCACTTCGTGCCCTTCTTTCACTTTATTATGACTTTTAGCCAAATACATAATTTTGGTGTTCCCTGATCCCTAATCTTACTACTCTTGCAGTAAGTTAGTGGTTAAAGGATGCAGCTTGAGAAAGTTCCCAACAGTGTGGAAATTCAGAGAAATTTTTAAAACTATTATTTTAAAGACAGTTCTAAATTTAAATAAGAGACTCTTAACTTCTGCCATAGTTTGATTTCAGTGGTTCTGAGGAAGTTCTCTGCAACTCCCAGCGCCCCACCCTGAGACATTTTTGGTGAAGACTTAAATTCCTTCAGCAGAGCACAAAGCATTTAATTCCAACTTGATTTAAGGCTTGGTAGTTTCAGACTAAATTAAACTAAGGGGCAAATGACTGATAGTAGACCCTTGTCTAGTTTTAACTATTTGGAGAGTTAGAGGAAGTTGAGCTTATAAGGGTCCATCAAAGTCAGAATCAGGCATAGAAACAGGGTAGGTGGGGAGATGGCAGGATGTGATGCATAACTGTACCTAGTTCACATATTTTCCTGCGTCCTCTCCAATGTCTCCTCAAGCTTGGCACAAAAGGAGAAGATTGGAAAAAACTTTACATTTTATTTGTTCATTAATCTTCTGTACAGAGCTTAGCAAACCACCAAACTTCCAACTTTCCCACAAACAACTCAGAACGCGTTGGTAGATCAGTGGGGTTGAGCATGGGGACCAGGGAAAGAGCTGCTTTACACCTCCAGGCCCTATTTCACTTAGTCAGTTCTGTGTCACTTGTTTAATCTGTTTTTTTCTGCAGTCCTATATATATATATGATTTTTGTATAATTTTTTTTTTTCTTTTTTGTGGTACACGGGCCTGTCACTGTTGTGGCCTCTCCCGTTGCGGAGCACAGGCTCCGGACGCGCAGGCGCAGCGGCCATGGCTCACGGGTCCAGCCGCTCCGCGGCCTGTGGGATCTTCCCCGACCGGGGCACAAACCCGTGTCCCCTGCATCGGCAGGCAGACTCTCAACCACTGTGCCACCAGGGAAGCCCAGATTTTTGTTTAATTAAAGAACATGTTTAGGTAGGATGATCAGGTACCATCCTGAGATTACAAGGTTGGGGAGTCATAGAAGGCTGGGCTAATTGCTCACTTGGTGAATGGGGTACATTCAGTCCCTGCCTAAGGCTTCACATGTGGCTTTGAAGCACATAGCAGAGTTCACAAACACACAGTCGGTTGTAGATTATTGAAAAAGAAATACTCAAAAGGAATATAACT
This sequence comes from Physeter macrocephalus, assembly GCF_002837175.3. Lineage (NCBI taxonomy): Eukaryota > Metazoa > Chordata > Mammalia > Artiodactyla > Physeteridae > Physeter > Physeter macrocephalus. The sequence goes on from NC_041218.1 coordinate 79,504,551, forward strand.
TTCATACTTGTTGTGTTCTTGTGGCCAGGTTTATCCATAGGAAGCATAAACATTATAGGAGACATATTTTGATTTTGCCTGTGTGTCACCCTTTACTCTGTCATTGTCAACAGTGCCCCCTCTTTCTTTTAAAAATTTACCTACGTCCATGGGCTTCCCTGGTGGCGCAGTGGTTGCGCGTCCGCCTGCCGATGCAGGGGAACCGGGTTCGCGCCCCGGTCTGGGAGGATCCCACGTGCCGCGGAGCGGCTGGGCCCGTGAGCCATGGCCGCTGAGCCTGCGCGTCCGGAGCCTGTGCCCCGCAACGGGAGAGGCCACAACAGAGGGAGGCCCGCATACCACAAAAAAAAAAAGAAAAAAATTTACCTACGTCCATTTTATGGGTCATGACGGAATTGTCACTGACATGTACTGATTTCCTGTGTCCCCCCACCTCCTGGTCCCACTGGCCCAAGTACCCACACGAGATTCAAGTTAGACCGATCTGATTGCTGGGATTTTGAGTCTAATGTAAGTATCTCACCAATGGAGTGAATTTGGAATTGAGTCTTTCTGATGTCAGAGCCTCAAAGATATTTCCTGTGACATTTGATATTTTCCCTTAATACCCTTCCTAAAAGCTATTTCTGAGTGATGTCTCCAGAGAGGTCTGGGTTCCTGTCTTCCTCAAGGCCTGGTTGTCCAGGTAGTTTTCTGATTCTATAGGCTACACACTGGTAGCTAATAATTAAAAAAAAAATTTATTGACGTAGAATTGATTTATAATGTTGTGTTAATTTCTGCTGTACAACAAAGTGACTCAGTTATACATATATATACACACTCTTTTTCATATTCTTTTCCATTATGGTTTATCACAGGATATTGAATATAGTTCCCTGTGCTATACAGTAGGACCTTGGTATTTATCCATCCTTGTATATACTAGTTTGCATCTGCAAATCCCAAACTCCCAATCCTTTCCTCCCCGCCTTGCTCCCCCTCGACAACCGCAAGTCTGTTCTCTATGTCTGTGAGTCTGTTTCTGTTTCATAGATAAGTTCAACTGTGTCGTATTTTAGATTTCACATATAAGTGATATCATATGGTATTTGTCTTTCTCTTTCTGACTTATTTTGCTTAGTATGATAATCTCTAGGTCCATCCATGTTTCTGCAAATGGCATTATTTCATTCTTTTTTATGGCCGAGTGCATCGCATCTTCTTTATCTATTCACCTGTTGATGGATCTTTAAGTAGTTTCCAAGTCTTGGCTATTGTGAATAGTGCTGCTATGAACATAGGGGTGCATCTGTCATTTTGAATTGTAGTTTTGTCTGGGTATATGCCCAGGAGTGGGATTTCTGGATCATATGGCAACTCTATTTTTAGTTTTTTGAGGAACTTCCATATTGTTTTCCATAATGGCTGCACCAATTTACATTCCCAACAACAGTGTAAGAGGGTTCCCTTTCTCCACACCCTCTCCAATATTTGTTATCTGTAGAATTTTTAATGATGGCCATTCTGACTGGTGTGAGTTTGTAACCCATTGTAGTTTTGATTTGCATTTCTCTGATAATTAGTGTTGATGAACAGCTTTCCATGTGCCTGTTCACCATCTGTATGTCTTCTTTGGAGAAATGTCTATTTAGGTTTTCTGCCCATTTTTTGATTGGGTTGTTTTTTGTTATTGAGTTGTATGAGCTGTTTGTATGGTTTGGAAATTAAGCCTTTGTTGGTCTGATCATTTGCAAATATTTTCTCCCAGTCTGTAGGTTGTCTTTTCATTTTGTTTATGGTTTCCTTTGCTGTACAAGAGCTTACAAGTTTGATTAGGTCCCATTTGTTTATTATTGCTTTTATTTCTATTGCTTTGGGAGACTGATCTAAGAAAACATTGGTATGATGTATGTCAGAGAATATTTTGCCTGTGTTCTCTTCTAGGAGTTTTATGGTGTCATGTCTTACATTTTAGTCTTTAAGCCATTTTGAGTTTATTTTTGTGTGTGATGTGAGGATGTGTTCTAACTTCATTGATTTACATGTGGCTGCCCAACTTTTCCAATACCACTTGCTGAAGAGACTGGCTTTTCCCCATTGAATATTCTTGCCTCCTTTGTCAAAGTTTAACTGACCATAGGTGTGTGGGTTTATTTCTGGGCTCTCTATTCTGTTCCATTGATTCATATGTCTGTTTTTGTGTCAATACCACACTGTTTTGATTAATGTATCTCTGTAGTATTGTCTGAAGTCTGGGAGGGTTATGCCTCCTACTTTGTTATTTTTCCTCAGGATTGCTTTGGTAATTCTGGGTCTTTTATAGTTCCATATACATTTTAGTATTATTTATTCTAGTTCTGTGAAAAAATGTCATGGGTAGTTTGATAGAGATCACATTAAATCTGTAGATTGCTTTGGGTAGTATGGCCAACTTAACACTATTATTTATTCCAATCCAAAAGCATGAGATACCTTTCCATTTCTTTGAATCACCTTCAATTTCCTTCATTAATGTTTTGTAGTCCTCAGCATATAAGTCTTTCACCTCCTTGGTGAGGTTTATTCCTAAGTATTTTTCTTTTTTTGATGAGATTTTAAAAGGGATTTTTGGTTTACATACACTTTCTGATGTTTCATTGTTAGTGTAAAGAAATACAACTGATTTCTATATGTTAATCTTGTATCCTGCTACCTTGCTGAATTTGCTTATCAGTTCTAGTAGTTTTTATGTGGAGTCTTTAGGGTTTTCTATATATAGTATCATGTCATCTGCATATAATGACAATTTTACATCTTCTCTACTAATTTGAATACATTTTATTTCTTTTTCTTGTCTGACTGCTGGGGCTAGGACTTCCAATACCAGGTTGAAGAGAAGTGGTGAGAGTGGGCATCCTTGTCTTGTTCCAGATTTTAGAGGGAGGGCTTTCAGCTTTTCACTGATGAGTATTATATTGGCTGTGGGTTTGTCATAAATAGCTTTTTTATGTTGAGATATATTCCCTCTATTGCCACTTTGGTGAGGGTTTTTATCATGAATGGATATTGGATTTTATCGAATGCTTTTTTCTGCATCTATTGAAATGATCATGTGGGTTTTGTCTTTTGCTGCTGTGGTGTATCACATTGATTGATTGTCATATGTTGAACCAACCTTGTGACCCTGGGATGAATCCAACTTGTTCGTCATTGTGTATGGTCTTTTTAATGTGTTATTGGATTTGGTTTGCTAATAATTATTTATTAGCAATTAATTATTGGTAGCTAATAATGTTAGTAAATTTAAAAAATTAAGTTAGCCAGAATTGTTTTCTAATTTAAATTTGACTGCTGAATTGGTACATATGTGGATCACTGGTATCATCTCATCCCTGATAAGAGGGAGCCTCTGCCTCTGACTGGAATCTTGTGTGTCCAATTTCAGATTAGGCAAAGTGAGAGAGTTAATGAATTTTACCAAAGGCAGCAGTGCATGGTTTTGAGGCTAAGATGTGAGATATCTTTCTGTGAAAAACCTACAATCCAAAACCTGGCCAACCCTTTAGTAGAGTCATTGATCCAAGGAGTTATGCAGGATGAGAAAAGTGGAAGCATGAAACACAGCAGCAAGAAGGCAGGAAAAGGGAGGTGTATCTTTACTGAAGAAATATTCTGAGTCTTGTAATCTAGCCAAAAGATATGTTTTATAGTTGACCTATGCCTTCTCTCTGGCCAAGAGAATTGTTCTGTAGGCTGTTATTGATCCTGCTCAGAGAATATACTTCACTTAAGTCACATTGTACCAATGAATTTCTGCTTAATTTTGTACTCTTCAACTTGCCTTCCCCCTTTGCCCCATTCCTTTGCTTGGGCTATTTTTTCTGTGTGAATTTCACTTTTCAGTTTGTGCAATGACATACTCATCCTTTGAGATTTATCTCCTCTGAGAAAACTTTTTTTGATTCAGCAATCAGATATTAGATTTCACTTATTCATTACACTGCAAAAAAACCTTCTCAGCATTATTTTATAGTAAGAATTAGGGAAAGTGGTGGTGGTGAGAGTACTCTAAGCAAATGAAACAAAGCATGTGCAAAAAGCAGGAGCTGAGAGAGTTCCTGGCGTATTTAGAAACCTAAATATGTGTATTCATTACTTATTATTGGAACTTAGTTGGTGATGGGGTAGGGTGAGGTTGCTTAGCAGAAGAGACTGGAAAGGTTGATAAGGTTCGCTTGAAATTAGTGGACATAGTAAGGACTGTTAGAACCAAATGTTAAGGCATTAACATATCACAGTAAGAAAAGTAATGCATAAAAAAAGTGACTCGAAATTTCTAAATAAAATAAGTAGTCACAAAGTTAAAAAAAATGATTCAGAGGAGGGTAACTTCATCAAAAGAGTTTCAGCAGCTAAGGTGCAGTTGAGAAAGACGACTGAAATGAGATTGGGCAATTGCCTAGGATAGTGGTTCTCCAATTTGGTTGCACATTAGAATCACCTGTGGAGCTTTTTAAAAATTGAAATAGCCAAGTTACACCCCATACCAATTAAATTAGAATATCTGGGGTGCTGCCAACTGTTAGTATTTTTAAAGATCTTTAGGTCATTAATATGTGCAGCAACATTTGGAAACCAGTGGCTGACACCAACATTTACTTCATTTTATTTCCTAAGGTTCATTTTGTGTAACAAAGCTTTGCAGTCAAAAGAAAAATAGTGAGAGAGGACATTTAAAAAAATTGTACTCATGAATCCTGTTGTCTGTACCAGGCACTGGAATGCCTAATGGAATTTTAGAAGCATATTGAAAGTCAAGTTGCTTTTCTTTTTTCTTAAATTGTGAAAATACCTATGCTATCTTGTCTATCATCATATACTTTAGGATAAGACATGACTGATAACTCATTATGTGCTGAAAATCAGAGATGACAGTAATGCATACAAAGTATTGTTCACATGGCACAATTCCTGGTACCCCTAAGCCACAAGAAAACGTTCTTGTGAATTCCCACTTTGTCCAGTTAATTGCCTAGGACAATGACCTTACCATTCTTTTTATGAAAGAGGAAAGTGAGATGCAAGGAACTGGAGCTAGAATCTAGGTTTATTGATTCTCATGCCCCAATTACATCTGTTGTCCCTGCACTACCTGATAGACCAAGCCAAAGCTGTATGCTCACCATGATGAAAGCTGGATGCCAGAAATGCTCTTTTTAGAATAAAAAGTGGCAAGTTGAAAATTTTGCTTTGAAATCAATCTATTTACCCCAAAAGCATCATATTTCCTATGAAACAGCTGGAGATTAAAGACAGGTCAGTGAGAAGGTAATGCTTAAAATATGAGGTAGGGAAGAAAGTTTATTATTCCTGAGGATAATTCCAAGTATGTTATCTTAGTCTCGGCTGTTGTAACAAAGTACCATAGATGAGGTGGCTTATAATAACAGAAATTTATTTCTCACAGGTCTAGGGGTTGGTGGTGTGAGACTAGGGTGCCAGCATGGTCAGGTTCTGGTGAGGGCTCTTTGTGTGTTGCCGACTGATGACTTCTCATTGTATCCTCACATGGTATAAAGAGCAAACTAGCTCTCTGGCCTCTTCTTACAAGGGTGCTAATCTCATTCATGAGGATTCCATCCTCATGACCTAATTGCCTCCCAAAAGCCCCACCTTCAAATACCATCAAACTGGGTACTGGATTTCAAATACGAATTTTGGGGTGACACAAACATTCAGTCTATAACGTATATTAACCTACAGATAAACCAAGAAGTCTTTATTGTACATCTACAATGTCCTTAACATTCACCAGGCATTATGGTGCAAATAAAGAGTTGGTAGTTTCTTGTATAAGGAGATTGCAACATATTGGTGAGCTATGACAGCACTTGCTATAAAGTAATCATGTCTAGTGATACAGGATGTAATTGTTTGGTGAAGCTAAAGCACCAAAGCACATTTAGCGTCTTCTAAGTTACTCCTTATTTTATAATATTTAATGAAGAGGGGAAGAAAAAACTTTGAATGTGATAATGTCTCTTTAGCTAATAAACTCCTCCACCAGCTGATCCTCCACCAGACTGTGAGTTCCTTGTTATAGAGATTTTTAAACTCTTTGATTTCTCTGCACAGAGTGTCTTGCATATAAAAAGAATTTGATAATTGTAGAACTTCCCTTAAACTAAGATAAAAGACACACAACTAACATCAAACTTAATGGTGAAAAACAGAAAGCTTTTCCTCTAAGATCAGGAACAAGAAAAGGAGGCCCGCTCTCGCCATTTCTATTCAGCATAGTAGTGGGACTCCTAGGCGGAGCAATTAGGCAAGAAAAAGAAATAAAAGGCATCTAAATTAGAAAGAAGTAAAATGGTCTATTTTTGCAAGTGACATGATCTTATATATATGGAAAATACCAAACACGACCAAGAAACTCTTAGAACTAACCAACAAATTCAGTCAAGTTACAGAATACAAAATCAACATACAAAAAAATCAGTGGTTTTTCTATACACAAACAATGAACTAGGGAAATGAAAAGGAAATTTAGAAAATCTCATTTAAAATAGCATCAAAAAAAAAAAAAATAAAATACTTAGGAATAAACTTAACCAAGGAGGTGAAAGCCCTTTACACTGAAACATACACAAGAAATTAAAGAAGTCACAAACAAATGGCAAGACATCCCATGTTTATGGATTGGAAGACTTAGTAATTGTTAAAATGTCCATACTACCCCAAATGATCTACAGATTCAATGCTATCCTCATCAAAATTCCAGTGGCATTTTTTGCTGAAATGGAGAAAAATCCTGAAATTCATATGGAAACATGAAAGACCCAGAATATTCAAGATGATCTTGAAAAAGAAAAACAAATCTGGAGACATCACATTTTTTATTTCAAAATATATTACAAGGCTATAGTAATTAAAATAGTATGTTATTGGCATAAAGACAGACATATACACCAATGGAACAAAATAGAGAGTCCAGAAATAAATCCATTCATATGTAGTCTATGATCTTCAACAAGATACCAAGAATACACAATGGTGAAACAATAGTCTCTTCAATAAATGGTGTTGGAAAAACTGGATATCTGCACGCAGAAGAATAAAATTGGACCCTTATCTCATACCATACAAAGATCAACTCAAAATGGGATTAATGATTTAAATGTAAGACCCCAAACTGTAAAACTACTAAAAGAAAACAAAAGGAATTAGCTTCTTGACATTGGTCTTGGCAATGATCTTTTTAGGTATGACACCAAAAGCACAGGTAACAAAAGCGAAAATGGACAAGTGGAATAATATCAAACTAAAAATCTGTACAGGAAAGGAAACATCAATACAGTAAAGGCAACCTATAAAATAGGGAAAATATTTGCAAACCATTTATCTGGTAAAGGGTTAATATATAATAAAAACTACAACCAATAGAAAAAACCAAACAATCCAATTAAAAATGGGCAAAGGAGTTGAATAGGCATTTCTCTAGAGAAGACATGCAAATAGGCACCAGGTACATGAAAAGATGCTCAATATGGAAATGCGAATCAAAACCACAATGAATTATAAATTCACAACTATTGTAATGGCTATCATCAAAAAGACAAGAGATGAGTGTTGGTGAGGGTATGGAGAAATCTGAACACTTCTACATTGTTGATGGGAAGGTAAAATGGTACAGCCACTATAGAGCACAGTATGGAAGTTTCTCAAAAAATTGAAAATAAAATTACCTTATGATCCAACATTCCCACTCCTGGATAGATATCAAAAGAGATGAAATAAGGATCTTGAAGAGATACCTGCACTCCCCGATTCATTGCTGCATTATTCACAGTAACCAAGATGTGGAGACAAATGTCCATCGACAGAAGAACGGATAAAGAAAATGTGATATATACATGCAGTGGTATATTATTCAGTATTCTAAAAGAGGGAAATCCTACCATTTGCAACAATATGAATGACCCTGGAGGACATTAAGCTGAGGAAAATAAGGCAGTCACCAATGGACAAATACTGCAGGATTCCATTTCTATGAGATATCTAAAATAGTCAAACTCGCAGAAACAGAATAGAATGGTGGCTGCCAGGGCCTGGCGGTAGGGAAAATAGGGAGTTGCTGTGCAATGGATATAGAGTTTCAGTTATACAAGATGAATAAACCTAGAGATCTGCTGTACAACATAATGCCTATATTAACAATACAGTACTGTGCACTTAACATGAGATTTACCCTCTTAACAAATGTTTGTGTTCTTACTACAAAAATGAAACATTAAAACAAAAAAACAAAAAACAAAAAAAGAGAAAGCAAAACCAAAAAATCTAGCAAAGGGAGACAAAACACTTTTGGAGGTGACGGATCTGTTGATTACCTTGGTTATGGTGATGGTATTGCAGGTGTATGCATATATCTAAACTCCGCAAATTGTATACATTAAGCATGTGCATTTTTTGTATGTAAATTACATCTCAATAAAGCTGTTAAAAATTGAGAAAAAAGATAGTGAATCATTAGTTACGTTGTTCTTGGTCCACCCATTTTATTTCACATTTTAAATTTCTCTTCAAATTACAGTTCCTGAGATCATTGACTTTGGGCTGTGTAGAGAAAACTGCAGATTTAAATTCTTCATTCTGCTGCGAAGTTCAAATCTTTTTACTTATCATTTAGGTACTTTGACCTTGTATAGGTGCATCTTATATGAAGGTATTTTAGAAAATAATGCATTGAAAATTCGCATCACATAAGGTGGTCTCAATGTGAATGAATTTTACAACACAAGGATGCATACATTTGCTAAAACAAGCCTTGAAAGTGCTAATAGAATACCACCACGTCTGAAATGAGGGAGCGTATTTTTTCTATTGTAAATTCAATTATTTATTTAGTTATCTTTGTCTACTTTAGAAGACCTTTAAATGTGTATTTTTAGCTCTGCCTTTTTCTATTTCTTAGAATGTATAAACTCTGGATCTTAAATGAAAAATTGCAGTCCTCTAGTTTTGTTAACCTTCTCTAATGGATCACTGGTTTTCCTTTATGTAGTGGCAATGGGAAGACATAATACAGTGATACACATCATTGAATTTTTATATTAAACTGGAAAAATTAAACCTTTAGTGAATTTACTTTAGGGTTGATGAAAATCCATTATGCTCAAAGAAAGTTTAAAGGTAGTATAACTTGTTTTTACATGGTGCCTGTTAGACAATTCCTAAACATGGATCAAAAATAGAACAGTATATTCTAAGTGTAAAAATAAATATATCTACCCGTGTACTTTAATGTTACTGAATAAAATGTAACTGATATTTTTTGAATATCTACTCTGTGTCAGGAAATGTATTATTTTGTTAACCATATAGGGAAAATAATTCAGGGTGGGCTAAAATGATTCATTTACAGAACAAAAGTTAATTTGACCAGATTATTAGGTATTGATTGTTATTATTTTCCATGTGCCTATTTTAAGTGTCCATTCCTGTAACCCCCACCATAATTAAAATATTGAAAGTTTTTATTACCCCTAAAAGTTTCTTCATGTCCATTTATAGAAAACTTTCCTCCAAACCCAGGCCCAGGCAACCACTGATTGCTTTCTGAACTTTCCAGCAGACCTAAGCCACAGGAAATACTTTCTCTGTTTTGCATTTACTTGAATTAAATATAAATAAAATTATACAGTATGCATTCTTTTATATCTGGCTTATCTGTCAACATAATGTTTTGAGATTCCTTTGTGTGTGTCATTAGTTTGTTCATTTTTATTGCTGAATAATATTCCATTGAATGGATATACTGAAATTTCTTTCTACATTCCCTTGTCGATGGCCATTAGGTTGTTCCCCAGTTTTGGCTATAATGAGTAAAGCTGCTGTGAGCGTATGTTTTGAATTTCTATTGACTGAATACCTAGGAGTGGAATAGTTGCATGGTGGGAGTAGTACATGCTTAACTCTTTGAGAGAATGCCAAATGATTTTCCAAAGTAGTGGTACTGCTTCACATTTCCAGCAGCAAGCCATGAAAGCTACAGCTAGCTCCACTACATCCTCGCCAAAACCTGTGAAGAGTCTTTTCACTTCTAACCACTCAAGTGGATCTCATTAAATTTATACTTAATACTTATTTCCCTGACCTGATGTTTTTAATCATCTTTTCATGTACTTAACTGGTCATTTATATATCTATTCTTGTGAAATGTACATTCAAATTTTGCCAGATTATATTGTATCTTTCTTATTAATAGTTGTAAGAGATTTTTTTAATATATTCTGGGTACAAGTTCTTTGTTGAATATATGTACTGAGAACACTGGGAATTATCCTTCAGACTATGGATTGTTTTTGTTTTTCATTTTAATGCTGGCTTTCAAAGACCAAAAGTTGTAGATTTTGATGAAGTGTGATTTTTCAATATTTCAATGGTTGTATTTTTTTCTTTTCTAAGAAGTTATTATGTAACCCAAGTCTGTCTTCTATGTTTTTTGGGGAGCTGTAATCCATTTCATATTTTTGCATGTAGTGTGCAGTAGGGTGAGTGTTCCTCTTTTCCTCTTGTGGATATTTAATTTTTCTAGTATTGTTTGTTAAGACTATTCATTCTCCATTGATTTACCTTGGAACTTTTGCTGAAAATCAATTTATTATATATGCATAGTTCAGTGTTTGAACTTTCTACCTCCCTAACTATCCTCATATCAGTAACACACTCTCTTGATTATTATACCTAGATTATTTCCAATGTTTATTTATCATGGAAATGGAAATGTTTTCCACTTTATATTCTATTTTACTCCATTCCTAGGTTTTTTACACTACATTTACGTAAATTTTAGAATCTGCTTCTCAAATCCTTGAAAACCTACTAGTTTGATTAAAATTGTATTGAATCCATTATTCAATTAAGGGAGAATTGATATCTTAATATTAACAAGTTTCCTAATATAAGCTTTTGGATACTTTTATAATATTTTTTAATATTTTTCCAACTTTTTGTTGTTGGTATATTGAAATATATTTAATGTTTGGGTGCTGTTCTTCTAGGCTGTAACCTTGTGAAAATCACTTATTGGTTGTAGTAGCTTTTTTGTGTATTCCTTAGGATTTTCTATATGCATGATGGTACGAAGTGTGGCTGAAGAGATTTTACATCTATCTTTCAGTCTTCCTGTCTTTTACTTCTTCTTATTGCCTTACACACTGTCTAGACTTCCACTGCACTGTTCAATAGAAGTGCTAAGAATCAATATTCTTTCCTTTTTTTGATCTTAAGAGGAAAACACTCAGTTTTTCATCATTAATTTTTTCATATATATCCTTTATCAGGTTGAAGTTTATATTTCTAGTATCTATACTTTCTGTTCTTTTCTAGGGAATACAAAGGCTTTTTTCCCCCCCAATTCCTAGTTTCTATTCCTAGAAAAACACTTGTCTGTAGTTTCCTTTCTTCTTCTACTCCAGTATTTTCCCAGACCTTTGTATTATTTCCTCCCCAAATGTTTGATAGGATTCACCATGGAAGCCTGTGGATATTGTTATTAATCGTACTCTGCAAATGTTGATGTGTTGTTGATATATTTTTATTACCATTCATTTCAATACATGTAATTTTCTTCTGTGACTTCTTAGACTCAGTAGCATTATCCAATAATGTGTGGCTCACTTTCCAGATATTTGAGGATTTTTCTATATTTGTTAGTGATTTCTACTTTAATTCAGTTGTTGGAATGTTTAATTAATTTAAAATGTATTATGACATTTTAAGGCCCAACAAATGGTCTGTATCCATTACTATTCCATTTAAACTTGAAAAGAATGTGTATTCTGCTGTGGTTTGCTGGAGTTTTATCACTGTCAATTAGGTCAAGTTGATTGGCAGTTTTGTCCAAGTCTTGTATATCACTACTGATGTTACATCTACTTGTATTATCAATTACTGAGAGTGGAGCATTGACATCTCCAACTTAAAATTTTGGATTTGTCTACTTCTCTTTTTTTTTCCATTATTGCTTCATATATTTTGAAGCCCTATTAGTGGCACATAAATTATGGTTTGTGTATCTTCTTGATGAATTGACCCTTTATTACTATAAAATATCTCTTTTTATCCCTGGTGATATTTTTGTTCTGAAGCGTACCTTTTTTTCTGAAAATAAAACAGCCACTCCAGCTTTCTTATGTCTGGGGGTTTGTGTGGTATGTCTCTTTCCATTCTTTTATTTTTAACCTGTGTCTCTATTTTTAAAGTGGGTTTCTTACAGATAAGGTATTGTGGGTGTTGATTTTTTTCTCCAATCTGAAAATTTCTGCTTTTTATGTAATTGGAATGTAGACCACTTACGTTTAATGTGGTTATTGATATGGTTATGTTTAAGTTTATAATCTTGCAAGTTGTTTTCCCTCTGTCTTATCTGTTCTTTGTTCCACTTTTTTTCTCTTTCCTTGTTTTGTTTTAGGTTTTTTTTTTTTGGTATTTCGTTTTAGCTGCATAATTTGTTGTATCTCTCTCTTTAAAAAAATATTTCAGTGGTTATATTAGGGTTTACAATATGAATCTTTAACTTACTACATGCTACTTTTGAATAGTATTATATCCCTTCACATATAATGGAAGAAACTTAAAACAGTATAGTCAAAGACAAGATGGAAAAATTAGATCTATTGCTGTGATAGTTTTATTTCCACATAAGATAAGCTATAAACTCCACAATATATTATAAGGTGGGTTTTTCATCTGTTTGTTTATGCTATATCCAATGATCTTCTAGAGAAATTTTTAAATTAAAAATTTTAAAAAATATTTTAAAAATATTCACATATGTTTTCATCATTCTGTAGCTCTTCATTCCTTTTGTATAGAACCAAGTATCCATCTGGCATCTCTCTTCATGGAGAACTTTCTTTAATATCTGACTCCTTCTTCATTCCCTACCCCTGTCCCTCCATTGATCCCTCTTTCACTAATTTCCAAACTTTCGTTGAGTATGAAGTAATTGGACTTGTTATTTGTAATAATTTAATAACAGCTAACTAGTATTCCAAATGACAAGGCCTTCTGTTTATAAATTTAGATTTATAACTATGGAATGCATGGAAAGATAAGTTATGTTTTGCTGTGGTTGTGAGTTGGATATACATTATGGTCTAAAATATGAAATGAAATCTTTCTGGGAAAAACAAACCTTTATTGAACTTACTTTAAGCTTGTTGAAAAGATTTAAAGGATAGGCTTTTAAAAAAATCTCAGGAATACATACTAGGAGAGGTGTTTCTTCCATTTAGATAACTAGTAATGCTCTAGGCATTTTTCATGATGTAGATTTGAGCTTACCTGGTAAGGTTCTCAATTCATGAACTAACTTCAGTACTGAGTTTATTTTTTCTTTTCCTGTTTGGTAACATGTGTGTCCCTTTGGTTTCCACTTAGGAAAAATCGTAACAAAGGCTCAGCTCTCAATAGGAACATATTAATGTGAAATTGCTTCATAGTGCATTGCTCTCAGGAAATAGAAATAATCATTTTAGATGAATTTGGGGTAAGTTTTTATGGGGAGAGAAAACATAAGGACTGTAAACCTAATATACTACTTAGAGATTTAATGACAGCTGAACAAATATGTTTGAGAATTCCTGAGCTGGTTTATTGATGTGGAGAATCTAGTTACATACTTTTATTTTTTTGTTCTTTAAACAATCTCAGTTTATTTGTTTAGTAATATTAACAGTTAAGAAAATAGAAGAAAAAATATGCTAAGATTTTATGTTAGTTAATTCCCTTGACAACATCTTAATAAAAAGATGATAAGTACTTTTAGAGACATGCAAACTGAAGGTCAGGGAGTTAAAAATTTTGCCTAATAAATGGAAGAAATAGTATACAAATTCAGCTCTTTCCTTTCCACTTATACCACCCACAACCCAGTAATAAAAATGTATAATTTAATGCTCAACTTTTTTCATCTAATTTTCTTTTACTTTCTCCTTTCTCATTGTCTCCATCTCCCTGTGTCTCTGTCTCTGTTTCTTTCTTTCCCTGCACTTATAAAAATGGTTGATGAACAGAATCAGTGATTTATCAGGTCTAAAACCTTGGAATCTTCCTTTCCTCTTCTTCTTCTTACTCACCACACAGCCACTTGGTTAGGAAATCATGTTGGCTTTTACTTCAAAATATCTTCATTTTATGACCATTTTATGACCACTGTTAGTTCTTCCCTGGATTACTGCAATAGGCTCTTGTTAGTAGTCCCTGTTTCTGCATCCTACTTTCAAGATAGTAATTTGAAAACTTAAGATGGATCATGTTAATATTATTGGCTTCCATTGTTTCCGAGTAAAAGCCATATTCCTTACAGTGGTCTCTAAGGCACTGCATGATCTGACTCACCTCTCTAGCTTCATCCGCTATTCTTCCTGTTGATCTACTTGTTTACTCTCTCCAAGCTTAAGGACCTTCTTTATATTCCTAGAGCATATTTGCTTTATTCCTGCCTCAGGCTTCTCTGTTGGCTGTTACCTCTGCTTAGTTAAGTTCTTCCCTCATAGGGATAATTACCTCACCCCATCTAAGATTTATTTAAATGTCTTTTTCTTTCTACCAATCCTAACGTGACCACTGTATTTAAAATTGCAATCCATATTGCCAGTCTCCCTTATCCTTAATTTCTATAGTATATATTACTTTCTAATAGGCTATATATTTTAAGTTTTCATTTTCTTATTTATCTCTCTACATTCCCTTATAGATCTTTATTTCAGTCATTGATCTCTCCAATATCCAGGCAAGGCTTGGGACAGAGTATATGCTCAAGTAACGAATGAATAAATAAGTGCTATAGTAGAGGGAGTTGTCATAGGTAAGAGTGTGGGATGGTGGGGGGCTGGAAGGCGGGAAGAGTGGGAAGATCAAGGTTTAAATCCTGAAGTGGGTAACATAGTTCCAAAACATATCTGTGTAATTTTGATCGAAAGGGATTATAACTGCTGAAATGCATAGGCCCTCAAAGGGCCATGAAATAATGGTGATTTAGAGAGATGTCTTCTTTTTTAGATGATCGGTTAAATATTAGTTCTTAAAGAAGTACTAAATTCTTCCAGGGCCTTTATTCAACCAGCATAACGAAGGATTGGAATACTGAAAGATCTCCTATGTTTAGCTTAGATTATGGCTAACAGAACATCTTATGTCCTAGATACTTTACCATTCAGAAAAGCGGGATGCGGGGAGAGATTTCTTTATGGCATCCAGAAATAAATATTTTGTCTTTTTAGTACTTTTGGGTGATAAGCTTGTAGGAACACAGGCACTCTTCTGACAACCCAACAGATTTTGTGTGTGGGGGGAAGAAACCACATACAAATGAAAACAATTTATTCCTGACTCTCATAAGACAGATCACAAGATGCAGTTTTTGAGACTCCTCTGGGGTCAAGAGGTCAAGAAAGTGTCCCTGGAGGCAAATTGATATTAGTTTATGTTCCTGGGCCATAGCTATTCAGCTAAGCAAACCTATCATTCAGAGACTCAACCGGGGAAGAAAAGTCAAGTGTGTTTTATTTCTAATTCAAAATATGCCCTTTTCAAAAGGAAATGGTTAGTGAAAAATATATTAAATTGAATTGACTCAAAAAATGGCCATATTAAAACATGGACCTCAGTCTAATTAGTAGTATCATTTTTTAACCCATTTTAAAACCCGACTGAGAGATGGTACTAAACCCATCCTAAACGATGAAAAAAAAATAGACTCTTTATAATTAAAAATACACTTTGAAAAATCTAGTGCAATATTATTCGAATTGCATTTTAAGTTACCTTTATTACATGTCATTTACAAAACTGAAAAACATTTACTATGCGTAGCAGCAACATTTAGATACTTATTATTCCAATATTTTGTACCTGAATTTGCATATATTAATAGGAATCAATTTTGAACTTACAAGTAGAAATTATTTTCCTTTATCTTAACCTCTTATTTTCCAAGGCCTAAGACAACTTGCAGGTGAAATATTCCCATCATTTCATCTTTACAGAATTTCCAAGACATAAACTTATACAATTCTGTACCTCTTAACCTGTTTTGGTTGACTATATGCACAGATTTTTCAACTTCCAGATCTTGAACTTCCATATGTATTTGTTCCTAAAATTGATCTTAAAGCTGTCTGAACAGCAACTGTCTGCAAAATAATTTTTCTCCCATTTTATGGAAGATAAACATATCCCTCTTCTACCCCAAGTCCTGCTAATGGATATTACCCCAGTGTTTTAAAATCTAAAGAACAGCAAACTAAGAAAATGCTTTTTAAACCTCTCTTTCCCTGCGTATATATATTTCTTCTAAGTGTGAAGCCTGGCTTTAAAAACAGGATATTGAAACATGTAGGGTATGTCTGAATTCACATATGTGTTAGAAATATGTGGTGTGATAGAAGTCATGAAAAATTCCAGTTAGCAGCTATACCTCTTCCCATCCCTTGATGGAAATGTCAAAAATGCCTGGCTTTAGAGCAAAGCAAAAACAATGATAAAAAATGGTAAATGCTAAAAATATCCCTTTACGATGCTTAAGTATACTTGATACTTGTCAGTTCTCAATATTAATTTCTAAAAATGTCATAAATTAGTGATGCTGACTCTTTCAAATATAACTAGAATGATTTTGGAAATACCAACATTTTTTACAGCACATTGGATAAAACATATAGACAAAGTTTTGTGTAATTTCTTTCAAAATTTACATGTGTAAATTCTGTGTAAGCTATAAGGTAGCTAAAACAATTTTATTAATCATGTGGTAAACTATTAATACAAATTTAGTCAATTCTCATTTTAAGTTATCGTGTAAGATATTTAACATTTTCTAATTCCTATGAACCAAACCTAACATTTAAGCCACCTGCCAGATTGCTTAGTTTTTAGCTACACATATCGTTCTCTTCATTAAATAAAAAAGCAATATTTGTTCTTGATATAATTCCGTTAGTTTTTTCATATTTTTGATTCTTATTTTAAGTAATCTCCAAAGAGTTCCATACACACATGCAGTGACATCTCATTGTGGTGTTAATTTGCATTTCTACGATGACTAATACTTTTAAACTACCTTTTCTGGAATTTTTTTTTGCTATTTGGATATCCTCTTTTAAGATGTGCCTATTCAAGGATTTTTCCCATTTTTCAGTTGAGATCTTTTTTGTTTCTTATTGATTTGTAGAAATGCTTTAAATATTCTGGATATGAGTCCTTGATTCAATACATGCACTGAATATTTTCTCCCAGCTGTAGCTCATCTTTTCACTCTCTTAATGGAGTCTTTTAATAAACAAAAATATTTAATTCAATGAAGTCCAATTCATTATTTTTTTAATTTTTATTTCTTTTTGGTATCCTTTTAAAGAAATAATTGTATTACCCAATGTGAAGGTGATATCAAGAATACTTATTATTTTGCCTTTCACATTTAGGTCTGCAGTAAATTGTGAACTAATTTTTCTGGCATGGTGTGAGAAAGGAGTCAGGATTTTTCTTTGATGTAACCATTGTTCCAATAACATGGACTGAAAGTACCATCCTTTCCCAAGTGAATTATATTAGTTTCTTCCCTGGAACTCAGCAGCTATGCATATGTCTTTTGCTGAACTTTCTATTCCTCACCGATCCTGGAAAAATACGGAACAATTGAAAAGTAGGTATATTCAAATGCACAACACTATTTTAACTTTAAAACTGTTGTTTATACCCCAAACAGAATATTATAATTTTATTTTTCTGGATTTAATCAACAGAAACTCATCAATAATATTTTTAAAAACTTGTTGTTTTGCTTATCTCATTTTCAGTTTTGAGTTGTTAGTTAAAATGAATGAATGTAACTTGTTTGATAAGTATAAACTTTATCAGGAGAAGTAAATATAATTCCTGGATATTTCAACTTAAAATAATGCTGTGAGTTCTAATATACGTACTTTAAATTTTTTTCAGTATTTTTTCAATTACTCTCATGTTCTGGAGAAAACCTAGTTAGGAAATACATAAAACATGTATATGGCTCACATTTTTCCTTTTGCCTCAGGCTCCAATATGGCTTGGCACAGCATTTTTTGAATCCTTTTAAATTTATGTATTATGTTCATCATGGACTTTTTTGGCATTAATTATGACTTTTAGAATATTGTTTTAAAATATCCTTTATCTTGATATTGAGTTTTTTGGCACCCCCTTAAATTTTGCATCTGAGGCCAAGTCTATCCGGGCCCTAATGTAACACTGTAGAGTTTTTACCTCTAGAAGTTTAATTGGAGTCTTTTTAAAAATATCTCTCATGTCACTAACACATTTTAAATAAACTTCTTATTTTAAAATAGTTTTAGAATTTTAAAGAGCTTATGAAGATAGAACAGAGAGTTCCCAATACTCCACTCCTAGTTTCCCTATTATTAACATCTTACATTAGTACGGTACATTTACTGCAATTACTAAATCACATTATTATTGACAAAAGTCCATAGTTCATTAAGGTTTCCTTGCTTTTTACATAGTGTCTTTTCTTTGTTTCAGGATCCCATCCAGGTTATCACATTACATTTTCCCACCTTATCTCCTTAGGCCCCTCTTGGCTGTAATAGTTTCTCAGACATTCTTTATTTTTGGTGACTTTTGACATTTTTTGAGAAGGATTGGTCAGACGTGTATAGACTGTCCTTCAATTGGGATTTGTCTGAATTTTTTTTTTCTCATAGTTAGGCTGGGGTTTTTGGAAGGCAGAACACATAGGTAAAGTGCCATTTTCATCACATCATATCAAGAGTACATACTGTTAACCTGCTGTATCACTGTTGGTCTTAATCTCAGTCACCTGGCTGAGGTAGGGTTGGTCAAATTTCTCCTCAGAAAAGTTACTCTTTTTTCCTTGTGTCTACACTGTACTCTTTGGAAATAGGTCACTATACACAGCCCACACTTAAGGAGAAGGGAATTATGTTCTTCTCCTTGAAGGTGGGGTGTCTATATAAATTATTTGGAATTCTCCTAAGGTGACTTGTCTACTTTCTCTTATTTATTTATCGAATCATTTATATCAGTGTAGACTCCTGGGTGTTTACTTTATACTTTGGGTTATAATCCAATTCTACTTTCTTTATTTAGTTGCTCAAATTGTTTTAGCTTTGACCACTGAGGACTCTTTAAGTTAGCTCCTGTCTCCCTTTGACATATGCCCATCTTTGTGGGTTTTTCATTTATAATTTTCTTACTTTCTGGCACTCTACGATGCTCCAGGATCATCTTGTGTATTCCTTCCCTGAGTTCTAGAATCACACATTTATCCAGGGAGTCCTGGTTCCTCTTAAAGGAGAATGTTATTAGAAACCAAGATCTAGGCAATAGATGTGTTTGTTGCTATAGAGTGATAATGCTTGCTTGACCTCTCAGCTAAGAGCACGAAAATTTATGTGTTTACCAACTCATGTATATACACATCTATAAGTATTGCAATATGTATTCATCTGTATCTATATTAAGCTAACCCTGAGTTCTTACTGAGTTGCCTAACTCTGATCATTTACCAAATGGATCATTCTGGCCTCCTCCCTTTTTGCTGATCTGTGAATTCACACTCCAGCGGTGAGGGATCTCGTTCCCTTCATCCTCCAAACATGCACCTCATTGTACAGCTCCAGATCCGTGTATAATCATTTCAGAATTGTCAACCTGCATTCCCACTGTAAACAATTTTGTGAGCCAGAGTAGAGTGCTTATTTAGTTTCTGTCACCTTTACTCTTACACTCTCAACTCATTTTCAAAGTTACCTCCAACAAAGTCTTTTTCTTCCGCCCTTTCAGTTACATTATTTCATACCTTTGTAATAGAATTAGATTGTGTTGTTACTGCCTGTGTCATTTCCTGGGACCCCCTTAACCTCCTAACTAAATTTAAAATTTTTCACACTTTAAATTTCCCTTCTTTTGCTGTAAAATTTTATGGCTTTTGACAAATGAATGGTGTTATCTGTCCACCATTACCATATCATGCAGAATGGTTTCACCACCCTCAAACTCCCCGTGCTTCCCTCCTTTATCCTTCCCTCCATCTCCCGGAACACCTGCAATCACTGATATTTTCACTGTCTCTATAGTTTTGCCCTTTCCAGAATATCATACAAGTGGAATCATACAGTATGCAATATCTGTGTCATGTCTAAGTCTGGTTCTGCTGATTGCTTTGTCTCTTGAGAGTATGTTTCCCCTTGCTTTTGACATGCTTTATCATTTTTTGTTGAAAGCCAGACATGTTACATTGGGTAATAAGAACTGAAGTTAATATGCCTTTAAGGATTGATGTTAATATGGGTAGGGCTGTGATTAATGTTTGTGGAAGCTGTAGGTTCCAGAGGCTTCAATTCCTCTGGTGTCCTTGTTTTCCTACCCTGTTGAAGTCAGGCTTCTTTATGTGCTCTTCATTAGACAGAGTCTGGGTCCTGCAGCTTCTTCAGCTGTAATTTATTGTTAGTATGCTGGAGGCTGTTGCTATGGTGGTAAGGTGTATGTATGTGTATGGGAAGCAATGTATATATAATCTTCCAACGAAGCCTCAGTCTTTTGATGGACCTGTGTCTTGGGACTGTAGTCTTCGCAGTTGTTTTCTTCAGTGGTATAGCTTTTTTACCCCCACTATCATCTACTCCTTTCCTTGGCTGCAGTGTTCTGATCTGTGTTAATTCTATTTCCCACCAACCCCCTTAGATGAAATATAAGGCTATAGAGGCCTGGAGTGGGGAAAATTTCCCTTCCCCTGCCCCCACCTGGCATAAGATTTTAGAATTTTGCTCTGGCCAAGTTCTTATTCTTGGAGAGAAGGCCTCTGATATGGAGGAGGACCTGCATGTATTTCCCACTGGTTACTCTTCCCCAGTCCCTATCATGGCCACAAGAAGATCTTTCTCTACTCCTCATGATGAGACCTGGTCCAGTTCCTGGAGAGAAAGCCCACAAAAATGTAGGGCCCCCTAGGATCATCCCCCAAGGAGTTTCTGGGTCTCTTACTAGTCCCCATTCAGCTTCTAGCAATTCATCAAACTTACTATTTAAGTGTTTCTGCAAGTTTATGGCTCCAGCAGCTTCTTCTCCATGTAGGTAGATTTAAGTTGTGTCTCTGCATGCACCTGTCTCTTCAGATTTCAGGGTGATGGTTTGTCCTGTGACCTCAGTTCTCTAATGTGCAGGACAAGTCATTGATTTTCTATTGGTATCAGTTTTTCTTGTTTTAGGGACAGGAGTGACAACTTCCAGGCTTGTTGAATCTGAAACTGAAAGTCCCTCTCAACTTACATTTTTGAACTTAGTATAGTTACAACTGCTCTCATGTTTTTGTCCGCTAATTCTTAGATCAGTGTCCATTCTGGGTTTGTGGCAGTGGATTAATTTTTCTTCTCATGATGGAGCATTTTTTTCTTGCTTCTTTGCAAGCCTCGTCTTTGGAAGCCAGATGTTGTGAATTTTACCAGTTTGTTTGCTGCATGTTTTTGTAGTCCTGTAAATACTCCTGACTTTTGTTCTGGGATGCACCTAAGTTACTTGGAAATAGTTTGATCCCTTTGTGTCTTGTTTTTTAGATTTTTTAGCAGGGACAACAGCAGTGTCTATTCTAGACCTAATTATTACCCCTGCTGAAGCAAGACACTTCTGTGTATTCTTCCTGATGTCCATTAAATCTTGAGATTTTCCAACATGGCTGGTGGGATTGAGCGCTGTTCCTGATGTGTGTGAGTGTATGTTTCCACTAATCCTTTCATGTGATTATTTGTCTGACTTATCTAATTTCCTTACACACATGTGCCGATGCCCTGAAGATCCCTAGGGTTCTCTCTCTGTGCAGCCTTCTCCTCTCTGGTTCTCTTTCTTGAGGCCTGTAGCTACCTTGATCTCCTTGGACTCCAGGACACTTTCTCAATCAGAGAGTCTGCTGAACTCCTCTGGGGTTCCCTCACCCTGGGCAATGTCCTGGAAACTATCTCAAGACAGTAAGCTGGAGCAGTCATAGGGCTAACTCACTCATTTCTCATCTCTAAGGAATCCCTGTCCTTTGTTCCCTAATGGCCAGTGTCTTGAAAACTATTATTTCACATATTTTTGTCAGGTTTTTTAGTTGACAGGAGGGTAATTCTGGTCCTTGTCATCCCACCTTGGCCCAAAGTGGAGGTTCACATGTAGCTAGTGAGCACTTGAAATGTGGGTAATACAAATCAAAATGTGCTGTTTATGTAAAATACACATCTGATTTTGACTTCTTAGTACCAAAGAATGATGTAAAATATCTGGTTAATAGTTTTATAGTGATTATATTTTCAAAGAACAGTTTTGGATATTGGTAAAATAATACATATGTAATTAAAATGGGTTTTACTTGTTCTTTTCAAAATGTGATCGGTGAAAATTTTTAAATTATTTATATATTCCCATTATATTTCCATTGGACAGTACTGATTTAGACATTCCACAGAGCATCATGTTCATTCACTGTAAATTAATAACAACATATTAATAATACTGGGGGAGCAGGAAGTGCTTTGGATTTTGTGTTACAATACGTATGCTCCAGAGAGTGAGACATACCATGTTAAAATTTCAGGACCGGCTACAATGATGAATTTTGCAGGGGCCAATGTTCTGCTCACGGTCACACCTTGTGATGGGCTTTTATGACCAGAGGATAGACGTGGAAAATACCTGGGCCTGGTTCATAGATGAGTTAGCTTGATAAGTTGACGTGAGCCAAAAATGGACAGTAGGTGTGGCCTTAAGGGCAGTGTTAAAGGGAAATCCTGCTATTGGAAATATCCTTAAGTAATACACTTGGTCTTTTACTTGACATGGAGAGAGAATTGGTCTGAGGTAAAAATACATGTGGAATAGTCAGGAGCCTGGATGGGAAAAGATTGAGACAATTGAGACGGAGAGTTTTGCGGAAGGGTAGGCTCATGGGAGTGGCTCAACGCTTGCAGATTTTTATATCCACGGCAGTGCGTAGGGTTCAGCATTCACTATAGAGGAGGCACTGGATAACCCGCTGGATGTGATGATCTGTCCAGCCTCTGTTCATAAATATACCAGTGATTGTGTTTCAGGACCTCAAACAGAGTGATTTTGGTTGCAGAATGGAGACTTTGCATTTAAGCCCAGAGCCTGAGTTCCCCAACACAGGTTCGTCTAGCTACTGCTTTAGCTGAATATTGACCTGTCAGCAGCAGAGACCAGTACTGAGCCATTGAGGAGGCCAGCCAGTCCCTCTGGGGCAAGTAGCTTTCTTCTATCACATCCCTTCTACCTTAGAGGAAGGAGGTGTTTGTCTTTTTGTGACTGACGTGTGTTCTGGGTATGAATTTTTTGTCCTTGCCTTCCGTGCTTCCCTTGGCACCACTGTCTGAGGGCTCAGACATTCTGGATATTTACTTGATCATCGTGGGACCCCATATGACATTGCTTACAATCAAGTGACCCATTTTGCAATGACAGTCTGACAATGGGCACATGACCATATCCATATTAACCAGAAGCTACGGACCTAATCATTTAGAGAACTTTGATCTGATCCAGTAAATCAAAATCAGGTAAAATAAGGGAAAATCCTCACTGCTGATGGAAAAGTACTGCAGTGGCTCACTCGTAATGGGTCAGCGGTGTCATCTTCAGAATCAGGACCGTGCATTACCATACAGACCTACCTCAGGGCAGAAAAGTAGATGCCCTGCTTTCTTGAGATTTCTCTTAGCCTCCGATCAAGGGAAGAATGGCATTCATATTCATTTCCTATCCAAATAATTGACTGCACAACCTTGAATTTTCTTGTTTACACAGGTTATGATCAGGATTTCAGGTTACAAAATGACAAGCCTCATAACAGATTATTAAATACTAATTGTGCAAGCTAAATTATCTGAAATACGTACTATAGTCTAATAGCTAAATTTTATTTGCAGGATAAATTAAATCATCACTTTTATACTTATGATTTTAACATTTACTTTTCTTTGGTACAGATTTCTTTTTCAAGCAACTTATAGATAGAAGAGCCTGTTATTCAGCATGGCTCTAAATCAAATAGTGTGCAATACGTTATAATTACTTTATGGGCAAATGTGTGTTCCAGAGGGTATGTGAGAAAATATGATAGTTTCATGGAAATGGTAAGAGTGAGGTTGACCTAGCACAGTGGTTAATGCTATCCTCACAGAGTCCCGTAGATGTGGATGGATGAAGGCATGGATTTGAGAACTGGGGATGCATCAATTCTAGTATTATTTGAAAGGAAAAAGACTCAGTCCGAGTTTCTTGTGTTATAGAGTGCTAATCTAAATTATGATTTTTATAAACATATTATCTCTGGAATTCAGGCATTTCCAGTTATGTCCAAAGCAATAGTGGGGTGTGGTTCACTCAGGACTTATTTCAGTAGGACTTAAAGATCTTTCAAAGACCTCATTCTCAGGGAATAGGCATGAAGCCACAAACTTGATCTGAGCAATATCCTTCAGAATTAGAGGAGAGGGATGGTGAACTGTATTGCAAAATATATATCATTCAGATCATTGTTAAAATTATTCCAATGAACTACTATCTGAACCCTCAGGAGACGATAGAGTAAACATGAAGGAAGCATATACTTCCTGAAAGAGAAGAATACAAAGGCAATACTGCTTTATAACTCTTACTTAAGAGTGAAGCCAGTTGGTGGTGAGAAAGGAGGTGAAAACTTGAAAGGTATTTTCCCCATTTGGTGAAACCTAGAACAAATATTAATTGCCCAAGTATAAGGCTGAACCAAAATGTTTAGACACTATAAGTAGTAGTAGTAGCACAGCAGTTGCAGCAGCTAACCCTTCTGTTACACTTTCCATAACCATGTACTACTCTAAGCTTTTTGGTAAAGCAGATTTTCACAGAAGGCATTAGAGCACCAGAGAAAGATACCATTGGCAGCCTTAGAGAGCAATTGGTGCCTGCAAGTCACCCTAGAGGCATGTAAGCCTTACCAGAAAATAAGGATCAAATAAAAGGAAAATGATGGAATCATAAGATAGCAGAGAAAATTGTGTGCATGAGCACACGTAAAACATACCTTGAGACATATGGTCACATTATCTTTGATAAAGGAGGCAAGAATATACAATGGAGAAAAAACAGCCTCTTCAGTAAATGGGTTAAAGATCTAAATGTAAGTCCAGACACTATCAAACTCTTAGAGGAAAACATAGGCAGAACACTCTATGACATAAATCACAGCAAGATCCTTTTTGACCCATCTCCTAGAGAAATGGAAATAAAAACAAAAATAAACAAATGGGACCTAATGAAACTTAAAAGCTTTTGCACAGCAAAGGATACCATAAACAAGACCAAAAGACAACCCTCAGAATGGGAGAAAATATTTGCAAATGAAGCAACTGACAAAGGATTAATATCCAAAATTTATAAGCAACCCATGCAGCTCAATATCAAGAAAACAAACAACCCAATCCAAAAATGGGCAGAAGACCTAAAAAGACATTTCTCCAAAGAAGATATACAGATTGCCAACAAACACATGAAAGGATGCTCAACATCACTAATCATTAGACAAATGCAAATCAAAACTGCAATGAAGTATCACCTCTCACTAATATTACTCAGCCATAAAAAGAAACGAAACCGAGTTATTTGTAGTGAGGTGGATGGACCTAGAGACTGTCATACAGTGTGAAGTAAGTGAGAAATAGGAAAACAAATATCATATGCTAACACATATATATGGAATCTTAAAAAAAAAGGTTTTGAAGAACCTAGGGGCAGGACAGGAATAAAGACACACACATAGAGAATGGACTTGAGGACACGGGGAGGGGGAAGGGTAAGCTGGGACGAAGTGAGAGAGTGGCATGGACATATATACACTACCAAATGTCAAATAGATAGCTAGTGGGAAGCAGCCGCATAGCACAGGGAGATCAGCTCGGTGCTTTGTGATCACCTAGAGGGATGGGATAGGGAGGGCGGGAGGGAGACACAAGAGGGAGGGGATATGGGGATATATGTGTGCATATAGCTGATTCACTTTGTTATACAGCAGAAACTAACACAACATTGTAAAGCAATTATCCTCCATTAAAGCTGTTAAAAAAAAACACATACCCTGAGGACTCTAGAAATAGTTACTGGTAGCAATCCTAAAGAGGGGGTTCAGAGGTTCTATCATGGTGAGTGAGCATTATTTACCTTTAGATAAATGAGATAAATGTTATGTGAAGAAAAATGCTGGAGAAGAGTTCTGAGCCAGGAACTAACACCCTGTTCCACTTGTCTGGAATTTTCACTTCTCCATATTCGATTCAGATCTGGAAATGTTACAGTGGAGACTGAGGATGCCATCTGGGTTGCTCCAGCCTTGTAGTCTCCTAGCTCTCTGCTTTATGTCTATTCCTAGTGAAAACAGTACTAATGGTTGTGATAAAGACAAAAAGTAGCTCCTATATATTCTCATTTACATGAAATAATCATTAAAGGGTGTTAAATATCTATACTACTAATTATCTTTTTTGGCAACAACACTGGTCAGCTGCTCTGGAAGTTGTCGGCTATTTTTTTTGAGGTACCTCTAGATTCTCCCAAAGTATAATTTCAGTGTACCACATAGTTAATATGTAAGACAAAACATCCAAAGTTTATACTCTAATTTGGTATAATCCAACCCAGTGTTTTCTGATAGTAGTGTAATGAATAGATAAATAAGAACTTAATTTATATATTTATTATATGTAATACATTATATAACCAGATGACTAACTGAATTGCCAGAAGAACCGAATTCAACATGATGAAGTATTTGAAAATTTCCTTGTTCTTTGGAAACTTTCCTTAAACTTGTATAAGACGAAAGACAACAGGTGCAAATATTTTTAGAATTATTGTTCTGAGACTTACAGCAGTTTTCTAATATAATAAACCACTCCAATGCTAAACCTAGCCAAATTACTCTTCATTTGACTCTAAGATTAAGAAAATGATTCTTACAAAAAGTATAGTGAAGTGATGGATGGGAATGGTGTGCTACATTGGCGATAAAGTGAATTAACTACAGTAAAATTACAGGCTTTCATTAACGTATATCTTTAATGAATGTTCAGTTTACAAAATCATAAGGTTAGTTAAGCCCATAAACAATAAGTATGTTTCCTATCACCCTCGCAAAGAAGAGTTATTTATAACTTCTTGGAGCATTTGGACATTCTAATGGTATTTTGTGCTTTTGCTGAAAGACTCCGCAGGAAATAAGCTTATTTGCAGTGCCATTGGCTCAGTAGTTGGACAGGTTGATTTGCTTTGCATGCATGTGAATTTGTCCCCAGCCACAGGCTGTACCCTTAATCCTCAGTCTTTGCCCTTGTGGCTTTCTTTGAAATGCTCTTTCCTTAAACCTTCAGAAGGTTGACTTCATGTCATTCATGTCTCAACTCAAATATCAGCTTCTCGGTAAGGCCTCCACTAGCTCCTCCATCTAAAGTAACTATTCTAGTCACACTATTACACTATGTTGTCTTGCTTTTGTTCATTTCATTAAATATTAATTTATTCAGCAAATATTTTTTGGATACCTACAATGGGTCAGTCACTATTGAAGGGTCTGAGGATAATGTAGCAATAAAAGGGGATAAATCCCTGCTCTTCCAGAAGCTATATCCTGAAATTCTTTTAGTTTATTTGTTTACTTTTTACTCTACTTCCACAAGAATGTGTGCTCCATGAGAGCAGGGACCTTGTCTTTCTTGTTCTCCGTTATACAGCCAGTTTCCAGAATTGTATCAATCAATATGTCAGTAGGTGCTGAATACACTGTTGAAAGAATGAAACCAATTTGTAAGAGTGTTTAAAACTTTCTACTTCACTGATTTAGCAGCACCCAACATTATTCATTCCTTCTGTAAAAAAAAATAATACTGACTGAAGACCCTGAAAGTACCACAATAGTGGATTATTCTTTAATGTACTTGATTACTCTGCCATTCTTGTTTGAGCTTATCCCGAATTAGTTTGCTTTCTCTCAAACTTGTTTATGGCAAATGTATTCGATTTTTGTTGGTGTATAACAGATTACTATAAAATTTGTGACTTGAAACAACATACATTTGTAATTTTATAGCTTCAGTGAGTCAGAGGTCTGGGCATAGCTTAACGTGTTCTCCTATCAAGGGCTCTCATGAGGCTGCAATTAAGTTGTTAGCAAGGGTTGCAGTTTCATGTAAAGGCTCATCCAGGGAAGGATGTACTTTGCAAACTCAGTTGGTTTTTGGAAGAATTTACTTACTTGAGAATTGTTGAAATGAGAGCCTCACTTCCTAGCTGGTTATTGGTTGGACCTCACCATGACTTTATTGATGGCATCTTGTTTCATCAGAGCATGTAAGCCAAGAAGGCAATAGAGTGTGATAACAAAAGAAAAGTCACAATTTTATGTAAATTCCTCATGGAAGTGACATCCTGTCTCCTTTTCCATTTTATATTGATTAGGAGCAAGTCACTAAGCAGCCCACACTCATGGGGAAGGAAATACACAACACTGTGAACACCAGGAGGTTGGGGTCATTGAGGACATCATAGACCCTGCCTGCCATGACAGTTGTACACATGCTATTTGGATCTTTTGTTTTAATTAATAATGAAAACTATGATAGATGAGGGGGAAAAGAGAGTTATTGGCATAAAAACTATGTAAAGACATGATAAAGTAATTTGGTAAATAAGATGCTTTTGAATTATTTGTGGGCTAGAAGATTGTTAAAAACATTAGCAATTGGTAATTTTGTATATAGGTTTGTTCACAAGTGGCTAGTTTCTTATCTTATTTTAGAAATGCAAATCCAAATTATAAATTATAATTGATCCATCATGGATGTTTCTTAGGCAGCAATGTTGAAATTTCATTAACCATACTCAAAAAGGTCCTGCCATTGCATCAGAAATATGGGTAGCCCAAATATTTTTAATAAACGGACTTTAGTGTAGCTGTTGGGGAAGAAAATCATCGGATCCACATATTGAACACCAGCTAGGAGAAATTACCTGCTGATATGCATGCTGTTCAGAGACTTGCAGAAGAGTTAAAGTCACTTATCAATAGAGAAAACTGGATTAGAGAGTAACTCTACAAAATTGGAAAAACAGATCTAAATGAGAATATGTCATATTTACTTACAAAAATAATGGCATAAAAACCAGTGTATGCAGCATCTAGAGTCAGAAATTCAAAGAAGAAATCACAGCAGCGATGTAGCTTATACCCAAATTGCTGTTTTTTAAATCAGCAAATTCTAGAGCTTTTAAAACATAAATATTTTATCTGTACCAGTTTATTGCACCTCACAAAAATCAGCATGGATGGAGAGTGAGTTATTCAAAGAAACACGTGAAAAAAAGTAAAGTTACATGAAAAGCTAATTTTTTTTAGATAACACATTTTCATAACTCAATTTGAAAAAATTTTAAGGTACAATAAAGACTTCATTTTTTTCTTGAATATGACATTCTTGATTCAGCCTAAGCATTCAGGAATTCTATAATATTTTAAGAAGATGATGCAGGCAGAATTGTTCCTGTTTTGGAAAAAAACAAGACAAGAATATATGTCTTATGGAATCATTAGCATTCATTAAACAACGACTGTTGTATTATTATTATGGGTTTAAATTCATACTCTAGCCTTTGATAAATATAGATGAAAAATAATCACCTGACACACACACACACACACACACACACACACACATATATATGTATATATATACACACACACACAGAGAGAGAGAGAGAGAGAGAGAGAGAGATAATAGAGTGCTAAAGCCCAAACCACAAAAAATAGTTAACACTGTAGAGTATTAGCTGATTCTGAGCCAGTTAAAGAGTGCAAAGATTTTCTGGAAGATGATACATAACAGAGGGTTTGTGGTAAATGTTCTGGCAAATTAAATTATTGAAAATGCAGAATTCCTACATGTGTTGACAGAAAAAAACCCAGTTAAATATGAAGAAGTTATGAAATTCAGAACAAAAAGCTGCACATGGATTACTCAAAAAAGTCATAGATGTAATTATACACTATATTGACTTACAACTGAATGAACCAACAATATTCTGATAAAAGTTTGGAGGGAGACTCCTAGAAAAGTATACTCCTTCTTCTAAATAACTTAAAATAATCAATATCATTAAATAATAAGGGGTTGCTTCATCAGGGCTGAGGTGTCAAGTTTAATAACTATTAAGTAAAATACTGTATCTTAAATTCTTTTTTTAACGTATCCCTTTTAAAAATTTTTTAATTTTTTAAACAACTTTATTGGAGTATAATTGCTTTACAATGGTGTGTTAGTTTCTGCTGTATAACAGAG
>NC_041218.1:79535385-79548518 GCF_002837175.3 Physeter macrocephalus
TTTCATTTCTTTTTATGGCTCAGTAATATTCCATTGTATACATGTGTCACATCTTCTTTATCCATTCATCTGTTGATGGACACTTAGGTTGCTTCCATGTCCTGGCTATCGTAAATAGAGCTGCAATGAACATTTTGGTACATGACTCTTTTTGAATTATGGTTTTCTCAGGGTATATGCCCAGTAGTGGGATTGCAGGGTCGTAAGGTAGTTCTATTTTTAGTATTTTGGGGAACATCCATACTGTTCTCCATAGTGGCTGTATCAATTTACATTCCTACCAACAATGCAAGAGAGTTCCCTTTTCTCCACACCCTCTCCAGCATTTATTGTTTGTAAATTTTTTGATGATGGCCATTCTGACTGTTGCGAGGTGGTACCTCATTGTAGCTTTGATTTGCATTTCTCTCATGATTAGTAACGTTGAGCACCTATTCATGTGTTTGTTGGCAATCTGCATATCTTCTTTGGAGAAATGTATATTTAGATCTTCTGTGCATTTTTGTATTAGTTGTTTGTTTTTCTTGATATTGAGCTGCATGAGCTGCTTGTATGATTTGGAGATTAATCCTTTGTCAGTTGCTTCATTTGCAAATATTTTCTTTTTTGTTTTTATTTCCATTTCTCTAGGAGGTGGGTCAAAAAGGATCTTGCTGTGATTTATGTCATAGAGTGTTCTGCCTATGTTTTCCTCTAAGCCTTTGATAGTGTCTGGCCTTACATTTAGGTCTTTAATCCATTTTGAGTTTATTTTTGTGTATGGTTTTAGGGAGTGTTCTAATTTGATTCTTTTACATGTAGCTGTCCAGTTTTCCAAGCACTACTTATTGAAGAGGATGTCTTTTCTCCCTTGTATATTCTTGGCTCCTTTATCAAAGATAAGGTGATCGTATGTGTGTGGGTTTATCTCTGGGCTTTCTATCCTGTTCCATTGATCTATATTTCTTTTTTTGTGCCAGTACCATACTGTCTTGATTACTGCTTATAGTTTTCTGCATACAGGTCTTTTGTCTCCTTAGGTATGTTTATTCCTAGGTATTTTATTTTTTTGGTTGCAATTGCAAATGGGAGTGTTTCCTTAATTTCTCTTTCAGATTGTTCATCATTAGTGTCTAGGAATGCAAGAGATATCTGTGCATTCGTTTTGTATCCTGCTACTTTACCAAATTCATTGAATAGCTCTAGTACTTTTCTGGTAGCATATTTAGGATTTTCTATGTATATTATCGTGTCATCTGCAAACAGTGACAGTTTTACTTCTTCTTTTCCTATTTGGATTCCTTTTATTTCTTTTTCTTCTATGATTGCTGTGGCTAAAACTTCCAAAACTATTTTAAATAATAGTGGTGAGAGTGGACAACCTTGTCTTGTTCCTGATCTTTGAGGAAATGGTTTCAATTTTTCAGCATTGAGAACGATGCTGGCTGTGGGTTTGTCATATATGGCCTTTAGTATGTTGAGGTAAGTTCTCTCTGTGCGTGCTTTCTGGAGGGTTTTTGAATTTAGTTGAAAGCTTTTTATGCATCTCTTGAGGTGATATAATTTTTCTCCCTCAGTTTGTTAATATGATGTATCACATTGATTGATTTGCGTATATTGAAGAATCCTTGCATTCCTGAGATAAATGCCACTTGATCATGTTGTATGATCCTTTTAATGTGCTGTTGGATTCTGTTTGCTAGTATTTTGTTGAGGATTTTTTGCATCTATGTTCATCAGTGATATTGGCCTGTAGCTTTCTTTATTTCTGACATCTTTGTATGGTTTTCGTATCAGGGTGATGGTGGCCTCGTAGAATGAGTTTGGGAGTGTTCCTCCCTCTGCTATATTTTGGAAGAGTTTGAGAAGGATAGGTGTTAGCTGTTCTCTAAATGTTTGACAGAATTCGCCTGTGAAGCCATCTGGTACTGGGCTTTTGTTGGAAGATTTTTAATCACAGTCTCAATTTCAGTGCTTGTGATTGGTCTGTTTATATTTTCTATTTCTTCTTGGTTCAGTCTCAGAAGGTTGTGCTTTTCTAAGCATTTGTCCATTTCTTCCAGGTTTTCCATTTTATTGGCATAGAGTTGCTTGTATTAATCTCTCATGATCCTTTGTATTTCTGCAGTGTCAGTTGTTACTTCTCCTTTTTCCTTTCTAATTCTATTGATTTGAGTCTTCTCCCTTTTTTTCTTGATGAGTCTGGCTAATAATGGTTTATTAATATTGTTTATCTTCTCAAAGAAGCAACTTTTAGTTTTATTGATCTTTACTATCATTTCTTGCATTTCTTTTTCATTTATTTCTTATCTGATCTTTATGACTTTTTGCTTCTGGTAACTTTGGGGTTGTTTTGTTCTTCTTTCTCAAATTGTTTTAGGTGTGAGGTTAGGTTGTTTATTTGAGATGTTTCTTGTTTCTTGAGGTAGGATTGTACTGCTATAAACTTCCGTTAGAACTGCTTTTGCTGCATCCCATAGGTTTTGGGTCATCGGTTTTCATTGTCATTTGTTTATAGGTATTTTTTGGTTTCCTCTTTGATTTCTTCAGTGATCTCCTGTTTATTAAGTAGTGTATTGTTTAGCCTCCACGTGTTTGTTTTTTTTACAGATTTTTTCCTGTAATTGATATCTAGTCTCATAGTGTTGTGGTCGGAAAGGATACCTGATACGATTTCAAATTTCTTAAATTTACCAAGGCATGATTTGTGATCCAGGATATGATCTATCTTGGAGAATGTTCCATGAGCACTTGAGAAGAAAGTGTATTCTGTTGTTTTTGGATGGAATGTCCTATAGTTATCAGTTGAGTCCATCTTGTTTAATGTATCATTTAAAACTTGTGTTTCCTTATTTATTTTCATTTTGGATGATCTGTCCATTGGTGAAAGTGGGGTGCTAAAGTCCCCTACTATGATTGTATTACTGTCGATTTCCCCTTTTATGGTTGCTAGCATTTGCCTTATGTATTGAGGTGCTCCTATGTTGGGTGCATAAATATTTACAACTGTTATGTCTTCTTCTTGGATTGATCCCTTGATCATTATGTAGTGTCCTTCTTTGTCTCTTGTAATAGTCTTTATTTTAAAGTCTATTTTGTCTGAAACAAGAATTGCTACTCCAGCTTTCTTTTGATTTCCATTTGCATGGAATATGTTTTTCCATCCCCTCACTTTCAGACTGTATCTGTCTCTAGGTCTGAAGTGGGTCTCTTGAAAACAGCATTTATATGGGTCTTGTTTTTGTATCCATTCAACCAGTCTATGTCTTTTGGTTGGAGCATTTAATCCATTTACATTTAAGCTAGTTATCAATATGTATGTTCCTATTACCATTTTCTTAATTGTTTTGGGTTTGTTATTGTAGGTCTTTTCCTTCTCTTGTGTTTCCTGCCTAGAGAAGTTCCTTTAGCATTTGTTGTAGAGCTGGTTTGGTGGTGCTGAATTCTCTTAGCTTTTGCTTGTGTGTAAAGTTTTTAATTTCTCCATTGAATCTGAATGAGATCCTTGCTGGGTAAAGTATTCATGGTTGTAGGTTTTCCCTTTCATCACTTTAAATATGTCTTGCTACTCCCTTCTGGCTTGCAGAGTTTCTGCCGAAAGATCAGCTGTTAACCTTATGGGGATTCCCTTGTATGTTAATTGTTGCTTTTCCTTTTCTGCTTTTAATATTTTTTCTTTGTATTTAATTTTTGATAATGTGATTAATATGTGTCTTGGCATGTTTCTCCTTGGATTTATCCTGTATGGGGCTCTCTGTGTTTCCTGGACTTGATTAACTATTTCCTTACCCATAGTAGGGAAGTTTTCAATTATAATCTCTTGAAATATTTTCTCAGTCCCTTTTTTTTTCCTCTTCTTCTTCTGGGACCCCTATAATTCAAATGTTGGTGTGTTTAATGTTGTCCCAGAGGTCTCTGAGACTGTCTTCAATTCTTTTCTTTCTTTTTTTTTCTTTATTCTGCTCTGCAATAGTTATTTCCACTCTTTCATCTTCCAGGTCACTTATCTGTTCTTCTGCCTCAGTAATTCTGCTATTGATTACTTCTAGAGAATTTTCAATTTCATTTATTATATTGTTCATCATTGTTTTTTGCTTTTTAGTTCCTCTAGGTCCTTGTTAAACGTTTCTTATGTTTTCTCCATTGTATTTCCAAGATTTTGGATCATTTTTACTCTCATTTCTCTGAATTCTTTTTCAGGTAAACTGCCTATTTCCTCTTCATTTGTTTGGTCTTGTGTGTTTTTACCTTGCTCCTTCATTTGCTGTGTATTTCTGTGTCTTCTTATTTTGCTTAACTTACTGTGTTTGCGGTTTTCTTTTTTGCAGGCTGGAGGTTCATAGTTCCCGTTGTTCTTGGTCTCCACTCCCAGTATGTAAGGTTGGTTCTGTGCGTTGTGTAGGCTTCCGGTGGAGGGGACTTGTGCCTGTGTTCTGGTGGATGAGGCTGGATCTTGTCTTTCTGGTGGGCAGGACCACATCTGGTGGTGTGTTTTGGAGTGTCTGTGAACTCCTTATGATTTTAGGCAGCCTCTCTGCCAATGGGTGGGTTTGTGTGTTACTGTCTAGCTAGTTGTTTGGCATAGTGTGTCAAGAACTGTAGCTTGCTGGTCGTTGAGTGGAGCTGCATCTTAGTGTTGAGATGGAGATCTCTGGGAGAGGTTTCACCATTTGATATGACATGGGGCCGGGAGGTCTCTGGTGGGCCAGTGTCCTGAACTAGGCTCTTCTACCTCAGAAGCTAAGGCTTGACTCCCGGCTAGAGCATCAACATCCTATCAGCCACGCGGCTCAGAAGAAAAGGGAGAAAAGAAAGAAAGAAAGAAAACTAAAATAAAACAGTTATTAAAATCGAAAAAAATTATTAAAAATAAAAAATTAAGAAGTAATTAAAAAAAAGAAAGAGAGAAAGAAGGAAGAGAGCAAGCAAACCAAACAACAAAGCCACCAATGATAACAAGTGCTAAAAACTATACTAAAAACAAAAAAAAAAACAAAAAACGGACAGTCGGAACACTAGGACAAATGATAAAAGCAAAGCTGTACAGACAAAATCACATAAAGAAGCATGCACATACACACTCACAAAAAAAGAAAAAATATATGTATATATAAATAAAATAAAAAATGGGAGAGAGCAACCAAATTGATGAACAAATCTACCAATGATAAGGTCTAAATACTAAACTAAGATAAACATAAAACCCAAACAAATTAGATGCAGAAAGCAAACCCCAAGTCTACAGTTGCTCTCAAAGTCTGCCGCCTCAATTTTGTGAGGATTCGTTGTCTATTCAGGTATTCCACAGATGCAGTGTACCTCAAGTTGATTGTGGAGATTTAATCCGCTGCTCTTGAGGCTGCTGGGAGAGATTTCCCTTTCTCTTCTTTGTTCCCACAGCTCCCCGTGTTCAGCTTTGGATTTGGCCCCTCCTCTGCATGTAGGTCACCTGAGGGCGTCTGATCCCTGCCCAGAGAGGACGGGGTTAAAGTAGCAGCTGATTAAGGGGCTCTGACTCACTCAGGTCGGGAGAGGGAGGGGTATGGATGCGGGGCGAGCCTGTGGCAGCAGAGCTCGGTGTGACGTTGCACCAGCCTAAGGTGTGCCGTGTGTTCTCCTG
Organism: Physeter macrocephalus; assembly: GCF_002837175.3. Classification (NCBI taxonomy): domain Eukaryota; kingdom Metazoa; phylum Chordata; class Mammalia; order Artiodactyla; family Physeteridae; genus Physeter; species Physeter macrocephalus. The sequence continues at coordinate 79,540,985 of NC_041218.1, forward strand.
GGAAATTGTCCCTGGATCCCGGGACCCTGGCAGTGGTGGGCAGCACAGTCTCCCGGGAGGGGAGGTGTGGAGAGTGACCTGTGCTCGCACACAGGCTTCTTGGTGGCTGCAGCAGCAGCCTTAGCGTTTCCTCCGTTTCTGGTGTGTGCGCTGATAGCCGTAGCCGCGGCTCGCACCTGTCTCTGGAGCTCATTTAGGCGGTGCTCTGAATCCCCTCTCCTCGTGCACCCCAAAACAATGGTCTGTTGCCTCTTCGGTAGGTCCAGACTTTTTCCCGGACTCCCTCCCGGCTAGCTGTGGTGCAGTAGCCCCCTTGAGGCTGTGTTCACGCCGCCAACCCCAGTCCTCTCCCTGAGATCTGACCGAAGCCTGAGCCTCAGCTCCCAGCCCCTGCCCGCCCCGGCGGGTGAGCAGACAAGCCTCTCCGGCTGGTGAGTGCTGGTCGGCACCGATCCTCTGCGGGAATCTCTCCACTTTGCCCTCCGCACCTCTGTGGCTGCGCTCTCCTCCGTGGCTCCGAAGCTTCCCGCTCCGCCACCCGCAGTCTCCGCCCACGAAGGGGCTTCCTAGTGTATGGAAACTTTTCCTCCTTCACAGCTCCCTCCCCGATGTGCATGTCCTGTCCCTATTCTTTTGTCTCTGTTTTTTCTTTTTTCTTTTGCCCTACCCAGGTACGTGGGGGAGTTTCTTGCCTTTTGGGAAGTCTGAGGTCTTCTGCCAGCTTTCACTAGGTGTTCTGTAGGTGTCATTCTATGTGTAGATGTAGTTTTGATGTATTTGTGGGGAGAAAGGTGATCTCCATGTCTTACTCCTCTGCCATCTTGAAGGCACCCCTAATGGACCCTTTTAACCAGCACTTTTCATCATCTGAACAAGTACTACTCCATGCAGTACTGGATATGAGCACTTCTATTAAAGTAGCTTATAGTCAAACTGGACAGCTGCCTCAGCTGGAGCCTTAATGACTTTTGTGAAAACAATGCCTCTGCATTTATCTTAGTGAAGGTGGTTTAGCTGCAGGAAATACAAGGAAATTATGTTTTTGATAGGAATAGTAATCTCAAACCTGACTCCATAATAGTGGCTAACTGAAAAATAGCAATGTTGAAATGATCCTTTCTATTGATCAATGGAGAAAAAAGAAAACATATTTTTGGGGTACTGCTATTTAATTTGCAGTGATTGGTTAAAATCTGAAGCATAATACTGTAAACGCTATTAAACTGTGGAAATGGCATCATTCACATAAAAAATAAACAGATGAATTGGTTGCCTCCTTATCATCTATTCTGCCTTTGGTCTATTGTTTTGATAATAGCCACACAACCACTCAGCAAAATCACATCCCTCTTGCAGAGTCATTGATAAGGGATGGGCTTGTAACATAAAAGAGTGAAGCTCAGAGCTTTTGATCTGTGATTGGGGAAGAGAAGCTTTCTGTCTTCTAGAGGATGTGCCGTGTAGTTGGTGGGACTTGATACTGTTGCTACATGATAGACAGTAGGCTGAAAATGAAATGTTCATAGATGATACTGGAGCAGAGAGAATCAAAGAGAAATGGAGGGCTTCCCTGGTGGCGCGGTGGTTGAGAATCCGCCTGCCGATGCAGGGGAACCGGGTTCGCGCCCAGGTCTGGGAGGATCCCACGTGCCGCGGAGCGGGTGGGCCCGTGAGGCGTGGCCGCTGAGCCTGCGCGGCCGGAGCCTGTGCTCCGCAACGGGAGAGGCCACAACAGTGAGAGCCGTGGCCGCTGAGCCTGCGCGTCCGGAGCCTGTGCTCCGCGACGGGAGAGGCCACAGCAGCGAGAGGCCCGCGTACCACAAAAAAAAAAAAAAAAAAAAAAAAGCTATAAAAAAAAAGAGAAATGGAGCTTGATGGAGTGATAAAGCATGCCTATCTGTGAATGTTTCAGTAACAAAAACCAAAGCATATGTAAGGCAACGTAAGTTTTGTTTTCTGTTACATGCAACAAAAAATATCCTTATACAGTAGACAAGACACTGAAAAAAGTTTGTAGGGTTGAAGATCAACTCCTAGAGTCTCCCACAGTGACATTAAAGATGATGGTAGCTGTGTGTTGTGAGCAGCAGAGGCTTCTCTACAAGTGAACACCATCACCAGTAAGTGTCTGGTAATGACGATGCTGACAGAACTATATCTCTGGTGGTGCAGCTGCCATTGAAAGCTGATTGCCTTTTTATATTAATGGTCAATTCTGCTGATTACATGGAGAGTTCTTCACTTCAAAAAAACCGCACTTCTACTTGTCAAAGGTATTTTCTTCCTCACCCTGATCATTTTTGGCTAAAGACATTAAATATTTACTGAAGTTACATATAACTGGAAATTAGTAGTGATTGACCATAGCTATAACCCATGAAATATTAATTGTGTAACTTTAAATTATTGATTGACATTACAAATGTACAGCCATCATAATAGAATAAAAGTTGAGCATATTTTTCCACTGAGAACAATAGAAATTCTTTACTCACATTCTTTTTTCTCCTTATAGGAAGCTGACAATATTAATAAACTATATATTTTTAACTTCTTTTGATAATATCTTGCCAGATATCAGGAATCCTCTATGAAAGACTTATGGGTAGATTAATGCTAATAATGGCAAATAATAAAAATAATAACTGACACTTTTGTGGCACTTACCATGAACCATACACTATTTTAGTAGTTTCCATGTGTCAGCTCATATACTCCTTATGACAACTCTGGGAAGTACATACTATAATTATGTCCCTCTTATAGATGGGAAAGTTAAAGCACAGAATCAAGTCACTTGACCAAGAAGACAGTGCTCGAAGATGGCAGAGCTGGGATTTGAACCCAGGTGCTATAGCTCCAGAGCCCATGCATTTAACCACTGTAGCAAACTGCCCACTATACTCATAATCCTAGATGTTACTAGATATTGGAGGGAAGACACCTTCAAAAGTCTGGTCTTTATTAGAGCTGATCTACATAATTGTGAAGCATAGATAAGAAAATTAACATTGTGATTTCTAGCTAGAAATGTAAGACGAGCATATAAACTTTCTGTGTTCTTGACTTTGGCCCATAGGAAATTTGTGGTGTAGCAGTAAATGGAAATTTGAAAGAAAGTGAACAAGTCTTTTTCAAAATTAAAGTGAACAAAGAAGGTACATTTTGGAATATTCAGAGGTGGGCAAAGTTTCATGAATGTAGGTGTGCTCCAGAATGGATGCTCTGAGGAATGGAAGTCTGACACTCAGCTGCCGATAATGCCAATGAGGAAGCAGATGGGAAGGCATTAGAAGCACCAATTTGACTTCACAAGAAGCCACCCATCTTCAGATTTTAGAAGATCATGTGGCTTCAACTGCCAATTTACATATTTTTAGGAACCCTGAGTGAAATCTAGCCAAGATTTCCCTCCCAAACCCTGGCCCATATATCCAGCTGCCTGTTGGTTACCTCCATATGGTGTGGATTTACTCTCTTGGTTAATGGTATCACATCTTTCAATTTCCACTTAAATTCTTTTAGGCTTTATCTGGCTGTATAAATTAAAATGAGTTTGTGTTTTCCTTTAAATGTACTTAGTATAAGCATTTTATAATTTTGTATAAATATTTTATCTAAATATTTTAATAAAATGCTTTCCAACTCCATTTAGTATATTACTTCCCAGTGGATTGGTAGAATTGTTTTTTTTTAATTAATTAATTTTATTTATTTATTTTTGGCTGCATTGGTTCTTCGTTGCTGTGTGTGGGCTTTTCTCTGGTTGTAGCGAGTGGGGGCTATTCTTTGCTGCGGTGCATGGGCTCCTCATTGCAGTGGCTTCTATTGTTGTGGAACCCGGGCTTCAGGTGCGCATGCTTCAGTAGTTGTGGTGCGTGGGCTCAGTAGTTGTGGCTCGCGGGCTCTAGAGCACAGCCTCAGTAGTTGTGGCTCGCGGGCCTAGTTGCTCCATGGCACGTGGGATCTTCCAGGACCAGGGCTTGAACCCATGTTCCCTGCATTGGCAGGCGGACTCCTAACCACTGTGCTACCAAGGAAACCCTGGTAGAATTGCTTTTTATTGACTAGTAAAACTTGTTGCTTATGCCATTTGCCTCAGGATTGCAAATTTACATAAAATTTACTAGCCATGCCTGAGAAAAAAAGGTGAGATGAAGCCTGGCCTCATCCTTGATGCCTCTACCTGCCTCACCAACCAAATCAGATTTGACTCTAATTCTGTATATGTCTCAATTCTGACTTTTCTCTAGAAGTTTACCACTTAAGATTAGAACCTCATCATTTTTCCCATAGATGATTGCAACAATCTCCCAATATATCCTCCTGCCTCTTCTTTTGCTACCATTCAAACCATATTTTCCTTGTCATCAGAATGATGCTTATATATACCAATCTTTATTTTCACTCTATAGGTTCTGAATAGAGTCAGCACTCCTGCAGGTGACACATAGAGTACTTTGATTTGGCTTTTGTCCAGTGACCAGACTTACCTGTCACCATTCTGCATCACCCTCTTTCCTTTCTGAAAGCCATCCTCCAGCTAATTGCTAAAGACTTATTCCTGCAAACTATGTCCTTCTCCTTTTTTCACAGTGCATGTGTGTTTGTGTGCGTGTGCATGCATACTTAATGGTACAATGGGAGTTCTCCCATGATTATTATATGTCCTAATGAAATTTGTGACTTGAAGTATTCTTCGTGGGGACCTAGGATACATTTCCTGTGAAAGCTCCCCTTCTGATAAAATCATATCTAAAGCAATCTTTCGTCTTTGGTGCCAAATTGTATGGAATAAATCCACAAACCAGAGCAGAAAAAAAAATGAGAAGTTTAAAAAAGATTAGTCTGGCTGTTCTCAAGATAACACCCATCCAAGGGTTGAAGGCCTGTTTTGTAGATGAGAGCTTTGGCTAAATTTGTAGCCTCTTTTTGTATAACTCGGGAGAAGTCATTTGGGATAATAGACTGTAGAAAGATGTTTTGACTTCATAAGCTGGCTTGTGAGGAAGTGTTTAAGTGGAGACACTTGAGAAGAGAGGGTGGTGACACTAAAATGACACCCCATGCCTCCTTTCCATCTGAATATTCTTTTTGTATCTAATTCCTTTTTCACCTTAAAATGGTACATTTGACTGCCTTAATGCATCGGTCAGAACCTCCATTCTGGAACCATCGACAATCAATAAAAAATATGTATGTCTTCACCTATTTTTTGAGAAGAAACACCTGTGGACCTTACTCAATTTCTTATTTTCTATGTGTTCGGATTGTGATCTCACATACTCTATGCTTTTCCCCCTCGTATCATGTAGCTAATAGTCTATATAAAAGTTGATTAATTAAGAAATTGCCTCCATTAAATTCTAGTGTTCCCCATTGACTATATCAGTTATTTTTAAATAGTATTGATTCTTAAACTTTAAGTTTAGTATGTCTAAATAAGTCTTTTTTGATTGTTTGGTCTTTGACTATTAGCTTAAATTTTCCTCATTTCAAATTATTTTAGCTACATCTTATATATCTAAATATTGTATGTATGTTTTTGGTATTACTATATTTTAATGAACAGTTCCTTTCTGAAATAAGCATTTTAGAAAATAGGAAGTAATGAAGAAGTAATTTAAAGATCACTTTTAACTCTTCCACTTGGAGATAACTATTAACAAATATTAATTTTGGTATATTTGTTTCTAGTCTCTTCTCGTTGGCATATATGCTTATCTTAAAATAATTGCTATTTTATCTTATTTGTAAGTTTGTATCCCACTGTTTTTAGTTAACAGTATATTATGTGAATTATTACGTGCTTCCTAAATATGTTTTTATTAATTCTCAGTTATTAAGGACATGATTTTCTGAACAATTAAGCTTTAAAAATTTATATATAAATACCTTTATCCAGAAGAATGGATGGGAAATGGCTGGTCGGTAGCTACCATTCTCACTAACTTGGGTAAATATAATTAGAGAAAGAGAAATTTAGGAGAGAAAGCTTACATCAGCCATGAACTATGTAGGATGTCACTGATGAATGTCTAATATCCAGTAATTTCTTCTATTTCATTTACATTAATTTTAGCCCTGTCTCTCACCTTTAAAATTCCTTTGTTATTAACCTATGGCTCTGTCTCAAAAATCATTTCACTTGACCTATTTTTCTTCTAAATGCTACTTATATTTCATACGATTAAGCAGAGTTTTCTTGAATCATGAGGTCCTAAATTAAGGATAATTATTGGACAACAAATCTTTTCTATTACTCTCTAAAGATAGAGAAATCACCAGAGATTTAAAAATTGCTTCATTCTTATCTGGATTATTGGCTCTGAAAGAAGGACTGCACAGTTTATCCTATATATGTTAGCAGCTTAGCACATTGAAGACACCCCATAGTATTTAATAAAATACCGTAATTAAATTTTTTTTGTTTTGTTAACATGCTATTAAAAATGAAAGAGAGCGTAGAAGAAAAAGAGACAAAAAAATTAGAAAATGTGTAGATCAGATGAAAGTTGGCTTGTGGATGTTTTGCAGCATCGTCTTGAACATATTTGCCTTCCTGGGTTCTGCAAATGTGTGAATCTAACCAACTACGATGCATAAGCCAAATCAACTCAACTTAGCTCATCTTTCCTAAGGTAAAAATAGGACAAAGCATTCCTCTTTTGAATTTAAGAATGCAACAATTAGAAAAGTATGGGTAAAATTAGTTTTACATTGTTTTAAAATAAAAATAACATGTAGTTTTAGAAAACAAATCTAATATAAAAATGTGTATAAATCATTTCAACTTATAAAGTCAGTTTGGATATAATCTACCTTCCCAGATATTTACTGGGGGAAAATTTGGAAAGTGTAGAGATCACCTGCAGTCATCACCTAGAAGTCAGCAATGTTAACATTTTCTAAATATCCTTTTTCTTTTCCCCACATATATGCTGATGCACATTTTCCCCACTAAAATAGATTGTATCACACACATATTTCAACCTGAAATTTGCATTTTGTGTATTTCAAGTATGTTCTCATAGTTTTTTTAAATAGCCTTTTTATACTATTCTAAAAATAATCTTGATTTGATATATTAAAAACCAAGATTTGCCAGCCTGAAAATGATCTATATCTTAATTTTGATCACAGTATGTTGTGCCTTCAAGTTTTAAGGTATTTTATTTTCCTCAGGAAATTTACACTTTTTTATTATTTTATTTTGGAGTATAGTTGGTTAACAATGTTGTGTTAGTTTCAGGTGTACAGCAAAGTGATTCAGTTATACATATACATGTATCTATCCTTTTTCAAATTCTTTTCCCATTTAGGTTATTACAGAGTACTGAGCAGAGTTTCATGTGCTATACAGTAAGTCCTTGTTGGTTAGCTATTTTAAATATAGTAGTGTGTACATGTCAATCCCAAACTCCCTAACTATCCCTCCCCCACACCCTTCCCCCAGGTAACCATAAGTTTGTTCTCTAAGTCCCTGAGTCTGTTTCTGTTTTGTAAATAGTTCATTTGTATCATTTTTTTTTTT
>NC_041218.1:79549462-79560737 GCF_002837175.3 Physeter macrocephalus
GTACAGCAAAGTGATTCAGTTATACATATACATGTATCTATCCTTTTTCAAATTCTTTTCCCATTTAGGTTATTACAGAGTACTGAGCAGAGTTTCATGTGCTATACAGTAAGTCCTTGTTGGTTAGCTATTTTAAATATAGTAGTGTGTACATGTCAATCCCAAACTCCCTAACTATCCCTCCCCCACACCCTTCCCCCAGGTAACCATAAGTTTGTTCTCTAAGTCCCTGAGTCTGTTTCTGTTTTGTAAATAGTTCATTTGTATCATTTTTTTTTTTAGAATCTGCATGTAAGTGATATCATATGGTATTTTTCTTTCTCTTTCTGACTTACTTCACTTAGTATGATAATCTTCCAGGTCCATCCATGTTGCTGCCAATGGCATTATTTCATTCTTTTTAATGGCTGAGTAATATTCCATTGTATGTATGTACCACATCTTCTTTATCCATTCATCTGTTGATGGACATTGTTTTAAGGTATTTTAGATATTATATTAAAAAAACCTTTTCAGATAAATTTTATGATACCTAAGAACAAGTGAAGTATTTGTAAATACTAAATATCCTTAGTATTCTTTTCTCTCTAACATTTGGTGGCAGGAACAATACGGACATGTAAAGTGAAATCTGAATTTGCAGCATAGAGCCATGCCTAAGACAGACTGGTGTGAAGAGTGAAACATTCAGAAATCTGTAGTTATTGCTAATGGTAAAAATAAGCAAATGAATAAACAAACACATCTCAATACACCCCACTCACACATACATATGCACAGACACACACAATACCAATGAACAAGTGTGAGTCACCTATACTGCTTGACTGAATTAATTACAGCTCTCCATGTGAAAAGCCAATCTAATAACAGTAGAGTCTTCTGCACGCCTAGAACTGATATTTTTTTTTCCTGTAAACCGAGTATTTCAACCTTGGCCAAATTTTAGAATTAACCAGTGAGTTTCTAAAATACAGAGTAGTCCAGCTCTACCCGTCAAAAACTGGTTAGTGGTGGAGCCTGGGTATTAGTTTGCTTTAATAAGTTGATTGATGATCCATATTTTTAGCCAAGGATAAGAAGTATTACCTAAATGATAGTAAATTGCAAAAGTGAGTTTTGAGTGAGTAAAATATAATTTTCTGATTAAAGAATAAACAAAAAGAATAAGATGAAGGCAATTAACAGTGTAAAAATATATTTTAATTTTTCATGTTCACCTGGGCAGATACTCTCAATGCAGTGTTTAAAATAAACACAGAACATTTGTCTCTATAAAAGTTGAAATTTAGCCTGCAAGTTTTTTCAGAATAATATTACATATATGTTAATATCTGTTCTTTATTGATGGCAAAATCCAAAATGCAAATAATTTGCTCTTCATATTAAAAAATCTATATATTTATAATGGAGATGGTTAACTGCATAGAGTCTCATATTCATTTACTGACAGCAAAGTAATTACTCAGTTTTTTGATATTGTGAATGTATTCCAAAATAATTATTTTAAAATTTACATTTTATATATTACATAAAACAATCATCTATTTTAAATTTGTGAACAGCAGACAGAGGTAATGTCAAATAATTAAATCGCTGTTTTGGTTAAAATTTGATTAAATCGACTAGCCATTTTAAATTGGATTGGTTTAAATTAAATCCTTTCTTAAATCAAGATAATAAAAATGTTCCAAGCTGATTGTAAATCCATTCTGAGAAATACTGGTAAATCCCTCTGTACTTAACTTACCTAAAGCAAGTTCAGAATGAAATTTGCTTTCTGGTTTCTCTACCACTGCCAGTAAAAATAGCCCCAACTCTGATTAACCAAATGTTGTTTGCCTATATTTTATATAAAACCTTCTACCTGACTTACTTTCCATGTCTTATTTCGTCAACTGTTCTTGAGTATTAGTGTTCAGAAAGAGTCATTTAGGGGTGTTAGTTAAAAATTCAGATGCCTGGTCTCCAACCCAGAGATTCCTAGGGATGGAATCTAGGCGTCTGCAACTTTTAAGCAAACTTCACTGTCTATTCTGATGTAAATAATTCTGGCTCTCACTTGAGGAAATGTTCATCTCATTATACTTACTCTCAGATGTTTTGGGCTCATGATGCTCTGAAGTATACTTCTCAGGTGTTTGGAGAAAAGTTCATTGGCTGTTACTTTTATCCCCTTTACAGGTCCAGAGCTATCCTTAACAAGGAGTAGGTCATCACCTGTGCCCAGTGATTTTTAAGGCAATGCCTACTTTTTCTCTAAGGATTTATACTTCTTCCCTTTGTTGATATACTTTATATCCAAAAGGTAAAACCTTTAATGTGTGTTAGAGCTAGGGCTTAAATTAGAAATATCCATGAGAAAAAGGGATCACACTTAAGTATAAATGAAAGGAATCTTTTCTAGAGAAAGAAGTGCAATGGTAAAGAAATTTAAGGTTGTTAAGGGCACCGACAGGGGACATAGAGCAGGGGTGGGGCTTTACCAAGATAGGAAAAATGGCTCAGCAAGCAAAGTCTGCCAACACTGAAGAAACCATGCCTCTAACAGATTTACTGTCGAGGGTGTGGCATACTCTACCTATCTACTGATATAAGTTTTTGAGGATAGGGTCTTTCTTATACCTTGAATTTTTCTGAACCTTTTTTGTATTTGACACCCAAACGGAAGACAACAATCACCTGATTTTAAATGATAAAGCCTCTGGGTCACTTTAAACTTCTTTCTCTCCCTCTTACTCCCTACCTTTAAGCAGACAGTGTGTGTTTCTCTCTCTTAAAGATTTTATTGCGGCGTCTACTGCCATTTCCTTACATAGAGCTGTAGTCATTTCCTGCCTGGCTTCCCTGATGGAGGCTTTTTTTTTTTTTCTTCTCAAATTGTCTTCCACTTCAAAAGCAGTGTTACCTTCCATGGCCTCCAATAGCATTCTCTGAATTGTGTTCCTGAGGACACTTATTTCCAGAGATTGGAGCTCTTTTTGAATTTGTCTATTCAATTATGTTTGAAAAATGGTTTCTTTTCATTGTGATCTCTTAGAGCCCTGATATGCAATGTCCTCTCCAAGGAGTTGTGCTAGTCAGCACTTCCCAAACTTATTTGACCAGCAGTTCATCATCATGGAGCATTTCTTGGCCTGTAAGAAGAACTATCCATTCCTTACCATGGCATACAAGCCCTCCCACAGCCTTTGTGTCTGTTCTTTTTCACCAATTTCTCCCATATGTTCCACAAACAGCAAAACTGAGATTCTTTTCATTTCTGAGACAGGATTTTAATTTCACATGCCTGTCCATGCTTTGTGGAGTCTGATTGCTCTGCATGGCATGTTACTTGCCTGTAGCTATCACTCCAACCTTTACTTTTCTCTTATGTCTTTATGTTTTTAAGGCTTCTGAGAAGGTTATATTTATTATCCACCTCTTTTTACTACATTATCACTATATCTGTTATGTGTCTTCATCAGAGCACACAACACAATCTGTTTTTTATGGCTACTTGATCTTCTCTAGAGTAAACTTCCTAAAGCCAGCAACATCCATATTGGTCTTCCAAGAAATGGTCCTCAATATATGCCAAATAATAATAAATGCACACATAAATTTTCAGCTCAACTGATACTGGATTACTAACCAGAAATTCTGAATTAAGTGAAGTTTGCCTTTATAAAACTTCCAAATTCCACTTGTATCTAGATTAATAAGATTAGAACATAGGAGGTTTGATTCCAGATTATTCACATCATTCATTCAAATGTCCACTTGTTTCAACCGTTGTTGTTTCCTGGACAGCCCTGGAGTGCCCACTGTTTCTCCTGGATGTAGATACTCTTGGAAGAGTGTGCTGTGTTTGAGAACAGATTAGTTATTTTTAATAGGACTCTGAGATGGAACACTTATGATTATTAAGTTCTCCTCTCTCTTTTATGGTTTGGTTTCTTAAAGAAAAATATCCATCTCAGAGAGCTCTCAACCTCGTTATTTTATTCTTATTTAATCAACACATATGGTATATACTATGTATTAGTTTCTAAGCAATTTAGAGATATTAGCTTGTGTAATTTTTATAAAAACTCTACCAGGCAGAAACCCTTGTTGTCTGTATTTCACAGGTGAGGAAACACAGGCATGAGAGGTGAAGTAAATTAAGAAGCAAGAATAGAATTTGATTCCAAGCAGTGTGGCTCCCAGGGTTGGTACTCTTAAGTACTCAGCCATGCCACTTTTTACTGTGCTCAAAGTTTGCAATATTTTTCAACTTTGTGCAGAAGAATCCCTGAGCAATTCTTAGGAGCTCATACCACTTTACTGAAATTGCTTAAATTTTCTGTGAAAAAGAATATATTTTAAGCTTAGCTAGTTGCTAAAAAGGATATAAATCCATAAAGAAATGTAGGGGTTATTAATAGGATAGGATTTTTGTTTCCGAATGTAACTGTAAGGACTTCTGAAGTCAAGAAAGTAAACAGATTTCTCAAATGGGGATATTTCAAGTCAGTTATAAAATATTTCTTTAAAGATTTAAAAAATATATAACTGGTTTAGTTATATTAATGGATTTTATCTGAGACTCAGTGATCTTAAAGAGCTTAAGCCAATGCCAGAAACCTTTACGTGAGGAAGATGGACAGGTCTGTTGGCTACAGACTATTTCAATGCCCAATAAATCTTTCTAATGATAAAATAACCAAGGCTAGGTAACTTCAAAACTACAGGATGCTGTGGTGGTGAGGAAGGGTGGCAGAAAATAATAGAAGGAGGGGAGAGGGTTATAAGCTGTAAAAGGGCTGGGCTCCATCCTTTCATTCACCTATTGTCTATATAATATAGTCTATATAAGAGCAAATAGTTGGAGTTCAATACATATGTCTTAAAAGAATGCTTAAAGGCAAGGGAAAATGAAATAAATGGATATAAAACAAAGAGGAGAAAAGAACTGACATGGAGATGTAAATGTAGGGAGGTAGGTAAAGAATGGGTAATAAGAGCAGCTACAATCCCAGAACATTCAGTATCAATGAGGAACTTTAAGTTATCATCGTATTTAATTACTACCATGGCCCATGGGGTAGATGCTATTATCACATGTTATTACTTAAAGAGTGAGAGCCATGATTCACACTCAGATGCTGGGCTTCAGAGTCAGTGCTCTTAACCACGATGCTATCTTAGTTCTGAGAGGAAGGGGCCTGGGAGGCAACCACATGAGGGTAGAAATCAAATAACGGCATCTTTCTTGGAGTTCATTCTTGAACTAGTTACTAATTACTCTAAAACACAGCAGCTGAAAGCATCAACTATTTGTTATCCCACAGAGTGCCGGGATTAGGAAGCTAGCTGGGGTTTGGCTGGGAGCCTCTGGTTCAGGATGTCACGTGAGATTGCAGTCAAGTTGTTAGCGGGGACTGAAGCTGTCTCGGTGCTCAGCGGGAGCTATAGAATTCTCCTCCTCACTCACTTACAGAGCTGCTCCAGGTCTCCCTGGGAATATTTCTTCCTAGCTCACTCCTGGGGACACTGGCGGGCTTTACCACCATGCTCACCCTGTGGGCCTCTACATAGGCTACCTGAGTGTCTCTACAGCAGGGCGACTGGTGCCTCAAAAGAGGGATAGAGCAAGAGTGTGCACAAGATGAAAGCCACAGCCTTTTTGTAATCTTTTCTTGGAAGGAACATCTCATCACCTTTGCACGTTTTATTTGTTAGAGTGAATTGATAGGCCTAGCCCACAGTCAAGGTGAGGGGATTACCCAAGAGAGAGGATTCAGGAGGTGGGGGTCACTGGGGAGCACTGGAGAGTCTGCCGACCAAAATTGTAATGGGTTTATTAGATACTGTTCCTTTTGCCTGAATCACGTTTCTCATACCTTCAGGATTCTAACAGAGGATGCTTGGAGTTGAAAGAGTTAATGTGTATTAATCTAATGTGTATTAAATCTAAGTTAATTACTTTTAAAACCGGACAAGTATTCAGTGTGTTTTTCTCTGTAGTGTCATTTTTAAGTTTTGTCACAGTAAAAGAATATAACAACTTGTCAGGTATCTCAAGATTAAAAATAGGATAAGAAGATTACGAAAACCTGGATGTACTATTCTGTGAGGTTGACAGGTTTTCTTAAAAAAAAATGTGTCTTTTGGTTAGTACAAAGAAACAGCTTGCACCAAATAATTTACTGAATTCATTTTCATAAAGAAAATTTAGCAGAAAATCAAAGCTGGAAACATAGTCACATATCCTGGTAGCTTGTAGAGAAATTTAATGGAATGAAAGAATTATTGTTTCCTTTTGAGGGATACAACAGTAATAACATCTAATTAATATTCATGTAGGATGAGTCATATAGTTTGGAATTTGGGTAAAGTGTGGTGAACGTCACTCATCTCAGGAGATCATTGATCAAAAAAGTTTTCTGAGACCCTTCTGTGTGCAAGGCACTGTGGAAATGTCAGTGAGATCCCTGAACCCTCAGGAGTTGCAATTCCTTCATTCATACTTATTCATCCAGGTGCTAGCAGAGAGCCTACTATGTGTGCAGAGTAGTAATAGTAGGGTGGACAAAGATGTTTAAAATCCATCAGTCTGATTCCTGCCTTCCAGGATTTCATGCTCTCAGATTTCAATGTGAGTCGTCTTCGTACATTTTATAGCTCAATTACTGCATTTTGTTCCTGGTGGAAATTGAGTAGACCCATGCTGAATTATCTATTAAGCTTCTTTCAGTTCATCAATGTGTCATACTCTGGGCACTTTCTACCACCCTTCTGGAAGGTGCCTACTCATTTTCAGTTTTCAGTTTAGAAATCATTTCCTCTGGGAAGTGTTCTCTGACCACTTCAGACTGGGTTTCCTGCCCTTCCTTTGTGTGCTCCTAGCCATGTGGACTGTTCTTATATTGTTCAGTGCCCATTTGCTTTTGAAATCCATGAATCCTATTCTTGTTGTCATACCCATCTTGTTATCACTGCATCCCCGTCTATTCAATAATATTTATTTAGTGTCTTTTATAGGCCGACCACATCTCTAGGCACTGGGAATGTAGCAGTGAACAACATATAGATTCTACTTCTTTCTGTTCCGTAGAATGAGACAGACAATAAGTAAATAAATGTTTATTTACTTGAGTAGTGCTAAGTGCTATGAATACAAATAAAGAAGGGTAAGGCAACAAAGGGAGTGGATTTGAGGGAAGGCAGGGCTCTTTCAGATAGAGGTGTTAGAAGTCCTCTTTGAAGTGATGATGAGCTGAGAACTAGAGGAAGGGGCAGAGTCTTCCTGGAAGAGGGATGGTGAGTTCCACAGGCCCTGAGCTGGGAGTACATTGAGGTACTGAAGGGGCAACCAGAAGGCCTTTGTCCATGGAGCCAAGTGACTGCCAGCGGGTGGGGCAGAGGGTGTTAAGGTGTGATGTCAGAAAGATTTCCAGAGGTCAGGTCCCATAGGACATTGCAGACCAGGGCACCTGCAGCACCTAGCCCACACAATTGATGTTGAATGAGCATACACTGAATGTTGTTAGATTAAGGTTGGGAGTATAGGAGCAGTATTGTCTGATTATATATTAGCGTTATTCTCATTAAAGTACTTGGAGTAGTGGACTGAAAGCTTTGCTGCACATTAGAATTACCTAGGGACCTTTTAAAAAGGCTGTTTGATTCTAGGTCACAGGGCAGGCATGTGACATCAGGATCTCTGTGGGTGGCATCTGTATTTTTAGAACTTATTTACAGAACAGAGAGAGACCCACAGACACAGAAAGCAGACTTAGGTTACCAAAGGAGAAGGGAGGGAGGGATAAATTAGGAAAATGGGATTGACATATACACACTACTGTACATAATATAGATAACTAACAAGGACCTACCTTATAGCACAGGGAGCTATACTCAATATTCTGTAATAACTTATAAGGGAAAAGAATCTGACAAAGAATATATATGTATGTATAACTGAATCACTGTGCTGTACACCTGAAACTAACGCGACACTGTAAATCAACTGTACTTCAATAAAAAAGGATTAAAAAATAATAAAGTTCCTTGGGTGATTTCAGAGAAGCATGAGGATCAGTAACTTAGATCAGTGGTTCTCAAAGTGTGCCCACCAACAGGCAGCCTTGGAGATAATTAGAAATACAGTCTTTGGCCCCAACTCACTCATTGAATCAGAAACTCTGGAGGTGACACTAAGCAATCTGTGTTTTAAGAAGTCCTCCAGGTGCTTCGGCTGTGTGCTAAAATTGGAGGACCACAGTCTCAGAGAAATGGGCCACATGCGGACAAGGGCAAAAGAGATGATAGATTTTGTGATGTTAGTTGTAGAGGGCTGTGTTTCTATATGTGTGCCCTGGCAAGAATACCTAATATTTTACCATTTGAGAATTATTTCTTTGGATTAAGCTTTCTCTCACATCCCTTTGTTTAAGTGAACCATTTCTCTGGGTAACATATCAAGCCGTGGTTATTTAGTAGCACTTTAATGTAAAGGAGCATGTTAGAATCATTTAGCTGACATAGGGAGCCATTCTGAATACAGGAATAGCTGCAGCTAGAAGATGTTTCTCAAAAAGGATGGAGATGTGATGATGGCACAATTTTCCTGTAGTCTCGAGAGTATGATTAGTAATCAGTATTTCATGAGATTCAGGAAATATTTAATAAGATTTTAAAATAATCTAAATATAATTTTCTAGTATTTACTCAGGGATATTTTGAGAAACATATTTACTTCTCTTTTAGCTGACTGTATACCTGATTCTGTATTACCTGAGTCTGGAAATGATGATTTAGGTGTTTGCAAAGTTGAAATAATACCAATATTTGTAATAATTTAAGAATGGGGGCTTCCCTGGTGGCGCAGCGGTTGAGAGTCCGCCTGCCGATGCAGGGGACACGGGTTCGTGCCCCGGTCCGGGAAGATCCCACATGCCACGGAGCGGCTGGGCCCGTGAGCCATGGCCGCTGAGCCTGCGCGTCCGGAGCCTGCGCTCCGCAACGGGAGAGGCCACAACGGTGAGAGGCCCGCGTACCGCCAAAAAAAAAACAACAGAAAAAAACGAAAACATTCCTGAGATCTGCAACCACACATCAAAATCTGTTTGCAGGATTTAAACAAAGGTTTTTAATTGAAGTATCGTGGATTTACAATGTTGCATTAATTTCTGCTGTGCAGCAGAGTGATTCAGTTTGTGCTATTCAGTAGGATCTTGTTGTTTATCCACTCTATCAATATATATAATAGCATAAATCTCTTTGCAGGATTTTTAAATGAACAGTTTCCCTCTATATCATTCAACCAAGCAATGTGCTTTTAAAAATTTCCTTCATATCATTATTTTGTTAAGGTAAATCTGCACCCTTGCTGGGGAGGTGAATGTCGCCTCTGCAATGTTATATTGCCCTTCTGGGAACCCTTCTGTGACAAAACAATGTTCCCTTAAATGTCAAATTCGTCTTGTTGACTATTTTTGCATCAGAAGCCAACTTTAGCAAAACTGGAATCGTTTTTTTCCTTCCCCTATTTCTTTTCAGCCCACCTAAAGCAGTGTCATTTAATGTAGCATTCCATAGTTAGATGTCTTAAATCTGAATTCTCCAACTGTAAGTAGCATAAAACTGTCAAATGTCCTTTCTCTTTTGCATGTTTAATGGCTTTGTTACTACATTTCATCAGTCTCTGGCATTTATTAGAAGCCATCAGGGGCCTCATACTTTTTATTACTGGATCACAACGGACAAGTGGAGACGTGTCTATATACCAATAACTCTCCCCAGAGTTAATGTAAGCTATCCCCCAAACCACATAAAGGTAGTTTTTATATAACAAAACATAAAATCATTGTACAACTGATTGGAACTACAGAGTTAATGAAGTAGTGATACAACTGTATTAATTCATCATCCAGAATTATGTATCTGTGCTTCCTACGTAAGACTAAATGACTCATTCTTACAGATTGCACAGAATACACACGGTACCCCTACACAGAGACACATGTATTTTTTTCTCTTTCTTTCATACACATTGTGGATCAAATGCATCAGGTCTTAATGTCTGTCACATATTATCCAGATATTTACTCGTCAATTTTTAAAAAAATTTATTTATTTAATTAATTTATTTTTGGCTGCGTTGGGTCTTCGTTGCTGCGCGCGGGCTTTCTCTATCCGCGGCGAGCGGGGGCTACTCTTCGTTGCGGTGCACAGGCTTCTCATTGCGGTGGCTTCTCTTGTTGCGGAGCACGGGCTCTAGGCACGCGGGCCTCAGTAGTTGTGGCACGGGGCCTCAGTAGTTGTGGCTCGTGGGCTCTAGAGCGCAGGCTCAGTAGTTGTGGCTCACGGGCTTAGTTGCTCCGCGGCATGTGGGATCTCCCTGGACCAGGGCTCGAACCCGTGTCCCCTGCATTGGCAGGCGGGTTCTTAACCACTGCGCCACCAGGGAAGCCCTACTCATCAATTTTTTTTGTTTGACAAGTATTTATTGAAGACAGGGCTCTATGCTGTGGATATAGATGTCTGTGCATACAGGTCTCTGTGCTCAGGGAGCCTATTTTCTAGTGGATGAGGCAGAAAATAACCAAGTAAACAAATAAGGTAAGAAGAGGTTCTTAAGTGGGATATTGAAAACAATAGAATAATGTAATAGAGATAGGATTGTGTATGTTATATTAGATTAATAAATACGCACACGTCTACAAATGGCAGGACATTTGAGGTGAGTCCTTCATCATGACAATGAACCAGTGAGGAGAAAGCCTGGCGGAAGAGGGAACACATTCAAAGTCTGTAGGTGGGGAAGGGCTGGGTATATTCAAGGAAAAGAAAGAAGGGGTGTGGTGATCAAGGCAGGACGTGCTCTGAGATGATAGTGTAGAGGTAGTTAGGAGCCAGACCCTCAAGGCCTTGTGGGCCAAACAGGGTTCTGGGTTTTATTCCATGAGCAACAGTGAAAATCTGGAGGGACCTATTTAAGTTTCTTGGTGATGGAAGATAAAGGCTTGGACAAGAATTTTGAGAACAAACATACCAAAGATATATTTTAAAGTTAGAAAAAGATTGACTATTCACAGTTCCCATACTGGTTTCCTTAATTATTATTTTTAGATACACTAAACACAGCACAAAAGATGTTGCTTTTGAATGTCTAAAATATTACCTTGGAACAAAGATTGCTTAACTCTCAAGGAAGTCTTTTTTTTTTTTTTTTTTTTGCGGTACGCGGGCCTCTCACTGTTGTGGCCTCTCCCGTTGCGGAGCGCAGGCTCCGGACGCGCAGGCG
>NC_041218.1:79560785-79568332 GCF_002837175.3 Physeter macrocephalus
CCATGGCTCACGGGCCCAGCCACTCCGCGGCATGTGGGATCCTCCCGGACCGGGGCACGAACCCTTGTCCCCTGCATCGGCAGGCGGACTCGCAACCACTGCGCCACCAGGGAAGCCCAAGGAAGTCTTTTTTTATAAAATCAGTTATTTAATGAAGATAGTAGGAAATGGACAAAAAAGCTTTAATTTAAGGCCAGATATTTCACATACAGCTATTAAGTTTAGTGTCCCATATCATGGTAGAGTCAAAATATTGCACAGGAAAAATACAATTTTAAACACACACACACACACGCACACACATCTGTGTTTTATATCCACCTCATATTTATGAATGGGAGCATCATCACTTGTTTCAAGTGATGATATCAAGAAGTGTTGTATTCACCTCTGCTATGGACTGTATATTTGCCTCCGCCCAAAATTCACATTGAAATTCTAACTCCCAAGGTGATGGTATTAGGAAATAAGGCCTCTCTTCAGTCAAATGAGGTTACAGTGAGAGGACAGCCATTAAACATCAGCAAATTAGAAGTGGTGCTTTTTAACTTTTGACAGTTGTTACAAACAGCACATATCTAGACTAACTCAGAGAGGGAGAAAAATCATACATATCTTTTTGGAATGTGGTGTCATTGTCCAGGGGCAACAGGCTTATATTACATGCTGACGACCTCCTGGGAACATTAGTTCCGATTGACAAGCCAGGAAGAAGTATATGATGCATAAATGGAGGAAACACAACCCAGTTGCATTAATTTGATAAATAAAAATATGACTGCAGCATAAGAAGGGATCATGTGAAGTGCATGAGAGCACTGGCTTTGGGCTCACAGAAACCTGAGTTTTATTCATGACTGTAAAACCTACCTAGTTACTGCATGATTTTAAGCAGCTTGCTTAAAATGCTCTTTGAGCATCATGTAGGTCATGATACCCCAAGACTGTGAGAAAAAAAGGAAAGAAACAATACACGAAAGTGCTAGCAAAGTTCAGGTGAAAGTTCTCCCAGATGACCTTATTTAAAGTTGTAATTCTTTCACCTCTCCCAGTGTTCTCAATCCCCCTCACCTTGCTCTACTTTTTCTTTTTTTATATAGCACTTTATCACCTTTTACTATATAATGGGATTTATTTGTTTATTGTATTCACTGTTTATTGTTCTCTGCTGGTTAATGTAAGCTTCACAAGAGAAGGGATCTTTCTTTGTTTTGTTCACTCTATGTTCCAAGACACTAGAACAATGCCTCACACATCATAAACACAAATGAGAGTATTCAATGAACATACTAAAATCCAGCTCATAAGTAATAATCAGTGTTGACTCATTTCTACTCCCCCTAGACTCTTACTCTCCTCACAGGGAGAGTCCAGCTCCCTGCACAGTAGGAAGAGAGCAAAGAGAAAAATCTAAATCGGTGGTTCTCAGCCTCGGCTGCAGATGAGAATCACCTAGGGAGCTTTAAAAAAAAATCTAGATTTTTCTCTATTTTAAAAATTTTCCATTATGGTTTATTACAGGATATTGAATATAGTTCCTTGTACTATACAGTAGGACCTTGTTGTTGATTTATTCTAAATATAATAGTTTGCATCTGCTAATCCCAAACTCTGAATCTGTTCCTCCCACGTGACTGTGGCAACCACAAATTTGTTCTCTATGTCTGTGAGTCTGTTTCTGTTGCATAGATAGGTTCATTTGTGTCATACTGTAGACTCCACATGTAAGTGATATCATATGATACTACTTGCCTTTCTGACTTACTTTACTTAGTATGATAATCTCTAGGTCCATCCATTTAGCTGCAGAGGGCATTATTTCATTTTTTTATGGCTGAGTAATATTCCACTGTATATATGTACCACATCTTCTTTATCCATTCTTCAGTCGATGGATATTTAGGTTGCTTCCATATCTTGGCTACTGTAAGCAGTGCCGCTATGAACATTGGGGTACATGTATCTTTTCGAATTATGGTTTTCTCTAGATATATGCCCGGGAGTGGGATTGCTGGATCATATGGAAACTCTATTTTTAGTTTTTCAAGGAACCTCCATACTATTCTTCATAGTGACTGCACCAAGTTACATTCCTACCAACAGTGTAAGAGGGTTCCCTTTTCTCCACACCCTCTCCAGCATTTGTTGTTTGTAGACTTTTTAATGATGGCCATTCTGACTGGTGTGAGGTGATACCTCATTGTAGTTTTGATTTGCATTTCTCTAGTAATTAGTGATGTTGAGCAGCTTTTCATGTGCCTCTTGGCCATCTGTATGTCTTCTTTGGAGAAGTGTCTATTTAGGTTTTCTGCCCGTTTTTTGATTGGGTTGTTTGGGGGTTTTTTTGTTGTTGTTATTGAGTTGTATGAGCCCTTTGTATTAAAAAACAATCTAGATTTTTAAATCAAGAAAACCAAACTCAGTAGAGATGGGAATCAGGCATAATCATTAAAAATTTTTTCTATATTTCACTGTATAGACAAGCTGGAAAACCACTGATATAAGCCACAGGCTGTTACAGTTGCTCTAATTCCCAACCAGTTATGCTGGTCAAGGAGACCTGTCATTTCCCATGCCAGTTCCTTCTTCCTGAGCAAAGAGTGGAAGGGTGATGGTAAGATAGTGTTAGCTTGCAAATTCTTGACATTTTGATACGACTTTTAAGCAAATTGATGGGATAAACAATAAATATGGTGAGGACCCAGTAGCTGAGAGCATGCATACTCAATTTTAATCCTTTTTAATTCAAATTCTTTCCTGTCATTATCTTACCCCTTCTTAAGAGACATCTCTTCAGATTTCCTCCAAGTTAAGACCCTTGTATCTCCGATTCAAATGCCTATTTGCTTTACCTGCATGTGATTTATCGCATTGCAAGACTGTTTTGACAATGCGTGGTGACCTCATTGTTAGGACAACTGGGAGAGGTGTTTGCTCACCTTAGCTGAAGCTTGATTCCCCTGGGTCAGCTGTTTTGTTGGTTATTCTCAATTCCGCCCATCCAAAGATGTGAAAACCTCTGTAGTGCTGCTAGCTTTCCTCCTTGTTTTGTCTGTTTTGCCACAAAGAATGAGTGAATGATACATTAGTTCCCTTAACTTGTATTTCTGTTAAATATATAAATATGTTAAAAATTTGAACTAAATATTTACTTTACCTGCAATATTACTGTAACTACTAATGAGGGAAATGTGATTTGCTGAACTTCATGTAGTCAGTGGTAGGATTATAGCTAGAACTTAAGCATTTTGTTGAAAGATGAAAAGAAGAATTATTCAATTCCACATCCCTATGCATAACATAACGAATGTTGAAATTTTATCTGACTCCTATCTCTTTATTGTTATTATTATTAATCAGATATACCCCCAGAACCAAGTGTGGCAAAGATTATCTAGCTGCTCACCAAACCAGATTCCTCTTCTTCCTGAGCCCGTAGATTACATTTCCTAAATAGACTTGCAATTAATAAGCCCATGTGACTGAGTTCTAGCCAATAGAATGTGAAGAAAAGTGATGCATACCATTTCCAGGCTTGGCCCATAAAGACTCCAACACACAGTTCATTCTCCTTCCCCATTCCTTGACAAATGCACATAACTCTGAAGCCCAAGAGAAAGGAGCCATAAGATAAAAGGGTCCGGAGCATGACCCCTTGGAAGGCTGTCCACCAATCAAGGAATATCTGTTTTGGACGTCCTGAGAGCAAAGGAATAAGCTTCTGTTATGTAAAGCCGCTGAGATTTGGAGGTTTATTTATTACATTCATTCATCAAAGAAGTTATTCCAAGTAATGATCATGATTTTAAGAATGCCCAGTGGAGCTTAATGATAAAAGTGCCCCCTTCCGTAGATTTCTTTACATTACAGTATTCTCTGACATTCTACTATTCTGTTCTTTTTTTTTCGTACTCTTCCATTCTCTATGGAGACAATCTCCAAAGAAATTCATGGTTATCTCTTCTTCCTATTTTTGAAATATCTTCAACACTTAAGAACTCAAGTAATCTTTCTACTAATGATTCACAAATCTGTCGTATTTAGCCAAACCACTCACCGAACACAGATGAACACATATAATAGTTTCTTAACTCACTAAGTCTAGTCTTTCTCCCATTGATTTATTACTTAATTGGTATGCTATTCAATTTTTTTTGCATGTTCTACTCAAGAACTCTCACACTTTTTAGCTTTATATTAATTTTAGAATTTATCTGCCTGGAATAATTCTTACCTAATTTTATAATAAAAAATCTTTAGGTTTAGGTAGCCTAGGCACTGCATTTGCTCATGTTTCTCCCTTCTCTCTTCTCTTCTACATCAGTGCAAATTTTATTTTATTAGCAGAGGTACAAATTTTACACATTCTTCTAGGTTTCAGCTCATGTTCTGATTTCTCCCTTAGTACTTTTCTTCGATGTAGTCAATATTTACTGTGAATAAATCTTGGAATTTGCTCCATCTAGATAGCTCTCTGAGGGCAGGGGCTCAGTGTTACATTTCTTTGGTTATAGAAAGTACAAATACACACGAAGTAGAATAGAAGCAATAATACCAAAACCCTAATGGCTTTAAAATCTTTGCTTCCTCAAAAGCTTTCATTTAATTCTCAAGGTTTATATTCACTTTCTCAAGACAAACCTGAATTAATATGCTCTGTACCTAGAATGTTTCTTGACCTTGAAATCATCAAATTCTTGTTTCTTTGGGGTATACAATTAAAGTGTTTATACATTAGATTGATTACACTTCCACTAGTACTTTTCACAGATCACACCAAACTGTATTTTTTTCCCCTAAATCTCTGGATTATAAATATTCTCTACTCTATCCCTGGTGAGGGATCTCTGGGAAACTAGATTTTTACGTCTAACTCCTGGTTATAACTGAAGAAATCTTTTTGAGAGGAAACCTCAGTCTCTGCAATTAAAACTAATGTAAGTTTATCTCCTCATGAACTCACAGAACTAAAATAAATGGATTTCCTAATGCTTCTCTGAAGTTATGCGGTGCCAAAACTTTGGTTTCTTTAGAATCATTCATCCAATTTAAAAGCTGTATCAGGCTCCTTCTAGATTATATTGGACAGAGTTACCATGGCTCTGAGCTAAAGATAATTATAAAAACACATATTTGCAGGGCACTTTCCTTGATAAACATATCCTTCTCTTTGACATTGCAAATTTTGGAAGAACTTGTTCAGTGGAGGAGGTAAAGAGGTTGTATTGTTTGAGGAGTTTATTTATTTTATATCTTTATTGGAGAATAATTGCTTTACAATGTTGTGTTAGTTTCTGCTGTATAGCACAGTGAATCAGCTATATGTATACATATATTCCCTGAGGAGTTTATTTAAAAGTTCCGTAATTAACGGCATGACCTCAGCTGACGATCAACTGTAGGTAAGCAAAATTTAAGCTGCCCTTTAGTACATTATCAATTGATACATGTTGGAGAAAAAGTAATTACTAAAGAAGTAATTTTCAGTCAATTCACTTTCATCAGCTCTTGGTGCTACTTAGGCAAGATCCTTGGTTGATTCTTGTATGGGACTCGTGAGCTGTACAAGCTATAGATGATGTCACCAACTCCAGTTTATCCTTTAAAACCTTTTTACTAATAAGGAGACACCGACTGGGGTTGGAAGGAATATTTACCACATTGAGATTCATCACAGAGACTAGAAAATCAAAAAAGTTCATTGAGTGTCTGGCACAGTATGTCATTTAAGAGGCCCTCAAAATGCTCCATTGAATGTGAATTCATTACAGAATGTCAGTGGCTTAATCACCTCAAATAATGAAGTAGCTCAAGGTAGAAGACATTGTCTGAATAAAACCTCCCGTAATTAGTGGATTAAAACAAGTTGTTTTTGCAAATTTGGAAACTGTATGCAGAGAGTCACATGAAGTAAACAGGTATGCATAAATTTTTAAAAAATTGAGCTTCCTCTCATGTTGTTATATTATTGTTTATTTGCTTCCATATATTTTCATCAAAAGAGGTGCTGAAATAATAATGCTGTGTCTAACTGAGTGCTGGACAAATAATTATTTGAGCCTCACAATTGGAGTACTACCTTGCAGTGACATAGAAACCTCAGAATGAGGTAACCGCAGATTTTATGTGATAGGAACTTCACCCCAGTGACTCGGGAGGGATTTGCTGGTCCTTTTTTTTTTTTATTGAAAGAAATAATGAGGAGATGAAGTAAACTAAGAGAAAGACATGCATATTGAGAAGAAATTAATTTATGGGAGGGTGAAACCAAAGTGTAGTTTTAGAGACCTTCCTAATTTGGCATTTCTATTTTTTTTTAACATCTTTATTGGAGTGTAACTGCTTTATAATGTTGTGTTAGTTTCTGCTGTATAACAAAGTGAATCAGTTATATGTTTACATATATCCACATATCCCCTCCCTCTTGCGTCACCCTCCCACCATCCCTATCCCACCCCTCTAGGTGGTCACAAAGCACCGAGCTGATCTCCCTGTGCTATGCGGCTGCTTCCCACTAGCTATCTATTTTACTTTTGGTAGTGTATATATGTCAGTGCTACATTCTCACTTCATCCCAGCTTACCCATCCCCCTTTGTGTCCACAAGTCCGTTCTCTATGTCTGCATCTTTATTCCTGTCCTGCCTCTAGGTTCATCTGAACCCCCTTTTTTTTTACATTCCATATGTATCTGTTAGCATACGGTATTTGTTTTTTTCTTTCTGACTTACTTCACTCTGCATGACAGATTCTAGGTCCATCCACCTCACCACAAATAACTCAATTTCGTTTCTTTTTATGGCTGAGTAATATTCCATTGTATATATGTGCCACAACTTCTTTATCCATTCATCTGTCAGTATACAATTAGGTTGCTTCCATGTCCTGGCTGTTGTAAATAGAACCGCAATGAACATTGTGGCACATGACTCTTTTGGAATTACGGTTTTCTCAGGGTATATGCCCAGTAGTGGGATCGCTGGGTCGTATGGTAGTTCTATTTGTAGTTTTTTAAGGGACCTGCATACTGTTCCCCATAGTGGCTGTATCAATTTACATTCCCACCAACAGTGCAAGAGGGTTCCATTTTCTCCACACCCTCTCCAGCATGTATTGTTTATAGATTTTTTGATGATGGCCATTCTGACCAGTGTGAGGTGATATCTCATTGTCGTTTTCATTTGCATTTCTCTAATGATTAGTGATGTTGAGCATCCTTTCATGTGTTTGTTGGCAACCTGTATATCTTCTTTGGAGAAATGTCTATTTAGATCCTCTGCCCATTTATGGATTGGGTTGTTTGTTTTTTTGATATTGAGCTGCATGGGATGCTTGTAAATTTTGGAGATTAATCCTTTATCAGTTGCTTCATTTGCAAATAATTTCTCCTATTCTGAGAGTTGTCTTTTCTCTTGTTTATGGTTTCCTTTGCTGTGCAAAGGCTTTTAAGTTTCATTAGGTCCCATTTGTTTATTTTTGTTTTTATTTCTATTTCTCTAGGAGGTGGGTCAAAAAGGATCTTGCTGTGATTTATGTCAAAGAGTGTTCT
>NC_041218.1:79568937-79569663 GCF_002837175.3 Physeter macrocephalus
CTTTTATTTCTTTTTCTTCTCTGATTGCTGTGGCTAAAACTTCCAAAACTGTGTTGAATAACACTGGTGAGAGTGGACAACCTTGTCTTGTTCCTGATCTTAGAGGAAATGCTTTCATTTTTCACCATTGAGAATGATGTTGGCTGTGGGTTTGTCATATATGGCCTTTATTATGTTGAGGTAAGTTCCCCCTGTGCCCACTTTCTGGAGCGTTTTTATCATAAATGCATATTGAATTTTGTCACAAGCTTTTTCTGCACCTATTGAGATTATCATATGGATTTTGTCCTTCAGTTTGTTAATATGGTGTATCACATTGACTGATTTGCATATATTGAAGAATCCTTGCACTCTGGGATAAACCCCACTTGAACATGGTATATGATCCTTTTAATGTGTTGTTGGATTCTGTTTGCTAGTATTTTGTTGACGATTTTTTCATCTATGTTCATCAGTGATATTGGCCTGTAGTATTATTTTTTTGTGACATCTTTGTCTGGTTTTGGTATCAGGGTGATGGTGACCTCGTAGAATGAGTTTGGGAGTGTTCCTCCCTCTGCTATATTTAGGAAGAGTTTGAGGAAGATAGGTGTTAGCTTTTCTGTAAATGTTTGATAGAATTCGCCTGTGAACCCATCTGGTCCTGGGCTTTTGTTTGTTGGAAGATATTTAATCACAGTTTCAATTTTAGTGCTTGTGATTGGTCTGTTCATATTTTCTATTTCT
>NC_041218.1:79569695-79570018 GCF_002837175.3 Physeter macrocephalus
GGGTCTTCCCGGACTGGGGCACTAACCCGTGTCCCCTGCATCGGCAGGCGGACCCTCAACCACTGCGCCACCAGGGAAGCCCCTCCCTTTTTTTTTTAATGAGTTTGGCTAATGGTTTATCAATTTTGTTTGTCTTCTCAAAGAGCCAGCTTTTAGTTTTATTGCTCTTTGCTACTGTTTCTTTCATTTCTTTTTCATTTATTTCTGATGTGATCTTTATGATTTCTTTCCTTCTGCTTTCTTCAGGGTTTTTTTGTTCTTCTTTCTCTAATTGCTTTAGGTGTAAGGTTAGGTTGCTCATTTGAGATTTTTCTTGTTTCTTG
>NC_041218.1:79570319-79591680 GCF_002837175.3 Physeter macrocephalus
CCCGGACTGGGGCACTAACCCGTGTCCCCTGCATCGGCAGGCGGACCCTCAACCACTGCGCCACCAGGGAAGCCCCTCCCTTTTTTTTTTAATGAGTTTGGCTAATGGTTTATCAATTTTGTTTGTCTTCTCAAAGAGCCAGCTTTTAGTTTTATTGCTCTTTGCTACTGTTTCTTTCATTTCTTTTTCATTTATTTCTGATGTGATCTTTATGATTTCTTTCCTTCTGCTTTCTTCAGGGTTTTTTTGTTCTTCTTTCTCTAATTGCTTTAGGTGTAAGGTTAGGTTGCTCATTTGAGATTTTTCTTGTTTCTTGAGGTAGGATTGTATAGCTATAAACGTCCCTGTTAGAACTGCTTTTCCTGCATCCCATAGGTTTTGCATTGTCGTGTTTTCATTGTCATTTGTTTCTAAGTATTTTTTGCTTTCCTCTTTGAGTTATTCAATAATCTCTTGATTATTTAGTAGCATATTGTTTAGCCTCCATGGGTTTGTATTTTTTACAGTTTTTTTTCTGTAATTGATATCTAGTCTCATAAAGTTGTGATCAGAAAAGATACTTGATACAATTTCAGTTTTCTTAAATTTACCAAGGCATGATTTGTGACCCAAGATATGATCTATCCTTAAGAGTGTTCCATGAGCACTTGAGAAGAAAGTGTATTCTGTTGTTTTTGGATGGAATGTCCTATAAATATCAATTAAGTCCATCTTGTTTAATGTGTCATTTAAAGCTTGTATTTGCTTATTTATTTTCATTTTGGATGATCTGTCCATTGGTGGAAGCGGGATGTTAAAGTCCCCTACTATTTTTTTGTTACTGTCGATTGTCCCTTTTTTGGCTGTTAGCATTTGCCTTATGGATTGAGGTGCTCCTATGTTGGGTGCATAAATATTTACAATTGTTATATCTTCTTCTTGGATTGATCCCTTGATCATTATGTAGTGTCCTTCTTTGTCTCTTGTAAGTAACATTCTTTATTTTTTAATTTTTTAATTTTTTTAATTTTTGCGCTACACGGGCCCCTCACTGTCGTGGCCTCTCCTGTTGCTGAGCACAGGCTCCGGATGCGCAGGCTCAGCGGCCATGGCTCACGGGCCTAGCCGCTCAGCGGCATGTGGGATCTTCCTGGACGGGGGCACGAACCCATGTCCCCTGCATCAGCAGGTGGACCTCCAACCACTGTGCCCCCAGGGAAGCCCAACATTCTTTATTTTAAAGTTGATGTTGTCTGATATGAGAATTGCTACTCCAGCTTTCTTTAGATTTGCATTTGCATAGAATATCCTTTTCTAAATTCTCTTAGCTTTTGCTTGTCTGTAAAGGTTTTAATTCCTCCATTGAATCTGAATGAGATCCTTGCTGGGTCGAGTAATGTTGGTTGTAGGTTTTTCCCTTTCATCCCTTTAAATATGTCCTGCCACTCCCTTCTGGCTTCCCGAGTTTCTGCTGAAAGATCAGCTGTTAACCTTATGGGGATTCCCTTGTGTGTTATTTGTTGCTTTTCCCTTGCTGCTTTTAATATTTTTTCTTTGTATTTAATTTTTGATAGTTTGATTAATATGTGTCTTGGCGTGTTTCTCCTTGGATTTATCCTGTATGGGACTCTGTGCTTCCTGGACTTGACTATTTCCTTTCCCATATTAGGGAAGTTTTCAACTATAATCTCTTCAAATATTTTCTCGGAGCCTTTCTTTTTCTCTTCTTCTTCTGGGACCCTTATAATTCGAATGTTGGTGTGTTTCATGTTGTCCCAGCGGTCTGTGAGACTGTCCTCAATTCTTTCCATTATTTTTTCTTTATTCTGCTCTGCAGTAGTTATTTACAGTATTTTGTCTTCCAGGTCACTTATCTGTTCTTCTGCCTTAGTTATTCTACTATTGATTCCTTCTAGAGAATTTTCAATATCATTTATTGTGCTGTTCATCATGTTTGTTTGCTCTTTATTTCTTCTAGGTCCTTGTTAAGCATTTCTTGTATTTTCTCCATTCTATTTCCAAGATTTTTGATCATCTTTACTATCATTACTCTGAATTCTTTTTCAGGTAGACTGCCTGTTTCCTATTCATTTGTTAGGTCTGGTGGGTTTTTACCTTGCTCCTTCATCTGCTGTGTGTTTCTGTCTTCTCATTTTGTTAACTTACTGTGTTTGGGGTCTCCTTTTTGCAGGCTGCAGGTTCATAGTTCCTGTTGTTTTTGGTGTCTGCCCCCAGTGGGTGAGGTTGGTTCAGTGGATTGTTTAGGCTTCCTGGTGGAAGGGACTGGTGCCTGTGTTCTGGTGGGTGGGGCTGGATCTTGTCTTTCTGGTGGGCAGGGCCACGTCCGGTGGTGAGTTTTGGGTGTCTGTGAATTTAGTATGATTTTAGGCAGCATCTCTGCTAATGGGTGGGGTTGTGTTCCTGTCTTGCTAGTTGTTTGGCATGGGGTGGCCAGCACTGGAGCTTCCTGGCCATTGGGTGGAGCTGGGCTTTAGCGTGGAGACAGAGATGTCTGGGACAACTCTGGCTGATTGATATTATGTGGGGCTGGGAGGTCTCTGTTGGTCCAATGTCCTGAACTCACCTCTCCCACCTCAGAGGCTCAGGCCTGACACCAGACTGGAGCACCAAGACCCCGTCAGCCACATGGCTCAGAAGAAAAGGGTGAAAAAAAGAAAGAAAATTAAAAAAAATAAATAATAAGTAAAAATTATTAAAATTAAAACAAAATAATAATAAAAAAAGAGAGAGCAACCAAACCAATAAACAAATGCACCAGTGATGACAAGCGCTAAAAACTAAACTAAGATAAACATGAAAGTCAGAAACAAATCAGTCGCAGACAGCAAACCCCAAGTCTACAGTTGTTCCCAAAATTCACTGGCTCAATTTTGGGATGATTTATTGTCTCTTCATGTATTCCACAGATGCAGGGTTATCAAGTTGATTGCATGGATTTAATGCACTGTTCCTGAGGCTGCTGGGAGAGATTTCCCTTTCTCTTCTTTTTTTGCACAAATCCTGTGGTTCACCTTTGGTTTTGGCCCCACTTCTGCATACAGGCCACCCTTAGGCATCTGTTCCCCACCCAGACAGGAGGAGGTTATAGCAGCAGCTGATTAGGGAGCTCTTGTTCAGTCCTGCTGGGGGGAGGGAGGGATATGGAATGTGGGGCAAGCCTGTGGGGGCAGAGGGTGGCATGATGTTGCAACAGTCTGAGGCCCACTCTGTGTTCTCCCGAGGAAGTTGTCCCTGGATCACGGGACCCTGGCAAGTGGCGGGCTGCGCAGGCTCCTGGGCGGAGAGGTGTGGATAGTGACCTGTGCTTGCACACAGGCTTCTTGGCGGCAGCATCAGCAGCCTTAGCGTTTCATGCCCGTCTCTGGGGTCCAAGCTGATAGCTGCAGCTTGTGCACATCTCTGGAGCTCGTTTAGGTGGTGCTCTGCCTTCTGTGGGCAGACGAGAAAGGAATCCCCTCTCCTCGTGCACCCCAAAACAATTGTTTCTTGCCTCTTCGGCAGCTCCAGACTTATTCCCAGACTCCCTCCTGGCTAGCTCTGGTGCATTAGCCCCCTTCAGGCTGTGTTCACACAGCCAACCCCAGTCCTCTCCCTGGGATCTGACCTCCGAAGCCCGAGCCTCAGCTCCCAGCCCCCACCCAACGCAGCAGGTGAGCAGACAAGGCTCCCAGGCTGGTGAGTGCTGGTTGGCACCGATCCTCTGTGTGGGAATCTCTCTGCTTTGCCCCCTGCACCCCTGTTGCTGCACTCTCCTCTGTGGCTCCGAAGCTTCCCACCCTCCCCCCGTCTCCACCAGTGACAGGGCTCCCTAGTGTGTGGAAACCATTCCTCCTTCACAGCTCCCTCCCAGAGGTGCAGGTGCCATCCCTATCCTTTTGTCTCTGTTTTTTCTTTTTTCTTTTGCCCTACCCAGGTACATGGGGATTTTCTTGCCTTTCGGGAAGTCTGAGGTGTTCTGCCAGCATTCAGTAGGTGTTCTGTAGGAGTTGTTCCACATGTAGATGTATTTCTGATGTATTTGTGGGGAGGAAGATGATCTCCACGTCTTACTCCTCCACCATATTGATGGTCCCCCCTGGAATTTGTTTTTAATTGGTGTGGAACTTCTATGCAATTTATATCATAGAGTTTGCCTGAATGTTGCATAGGCAAATTCAAGTTTAATTCCTGAGCATGTATCAACTGTACCTGAACAACATTTTCACTTTCTGCCATTTCTAACAAAAAATTTTCAAAGAAAAGATATCTAAGACATTCAAAGTTACACGAGGTTAAAAGACATGCTTTTTGCTCCTTGGTGTGTAAAATGTTTTGTTTATTAGTTGATTACAACTGACATCCACTTTCACTTACCTATTGAAAGTGGAATTCTTCATATCACTTTAATAAATACTGAGCAAAGCACTTACTAGAGTCTTGGGGCATTAAAAGATAAGTGAGACACAAAATCTGCCCTCTAAGAGTTCACAATTTAGTGGGTGCTGAAAATTACTCCTGAAACTGAATAATCTATACTATAAGTGTCAAAAGGGAGATGGGACAAGATTTTATGGGTGGGAGAGACTGTATTTAGCTGATGGGGGATCAAGCAATGCTTGAAGGTAGCAGCGGCATTTAAGGTACCTCTTGAAAGAGTAAGTGACACGTCAAACGAGGGAGAAAATCATTGAAAGGTCAAGGCAAAATGTCTTAGTGAACAGTAGGCATATTTAGGAAATCATAAGTGGTTCTGTTCTGGAGAGTAACCTGAAATACAATACAGAGTATCATGTTTATTTTGAAAATGTTAAGAAATCTTCACACATAAAACTTACAAGTTTTATTTTTTTCTTTTAAAATTTGAAGTAATTATGGACTCATAGGAGGTACCTAGAAGAAAGTCTCAGGTACCCATCCCTCAGTTTCCTCCAGTGGTGACATCTGTTGGATGAGGTGATAAGATGTGATAGGATGTGACCAGTGGTTGCCCCATGAGTTGGACCTGGGCGTTCAGAGACTCCTCCCTTCCTCCCCTGTCCTTGGAATGTACACTCTGCCTACTGTTCCCCTAGTGGGAGCTGTCCCAAGGAGAACAGTCTTGCAGCTGCCTAAAACAAGCCTCCTAAGTAAGTTCCCTGGCTCATTAAACCTGCCACCTACCAATCTGGAGGGGTCTCCTTCTTTCTTTGGTTCCTTCTTGCCCTGTGTTTCTGAGAGCTAGTTTGTGAATCAAAAACATATTATAGAGCTATAGTGTAATGTCAAAACCAGAAAATTGACTTTGGTGCATTACTGCTAACTAAAATTGCAGACCTTATTCAGTTTTCACTATTTTTTAAAAACTTCCATTCTTGTGTGCGTGCACGTGTGTGTGTGTGTGTGTGTGTGTGTGTGTGATGTTTTTACTTTTTAATCAGGGGAAACCCTTGAACAACACAGGGGTTTGGGGTGCTGACCCTCCCTGCAGTCAAAAATCCAAGCATAACTTATCGTCTGCAGTTTTTCCACATCCATAGTTCCACATCCCCAATTCAATCATCCATGAACCCTGTAGTACTATAGTATTTAATATTGAAAAAAATCCACTTGTAAGTGGACCCTCATAGTTCAGTCCTGTGTTGTTCCAGGCTCAAGTGTAACTAGATTTGGGCTTTAAGAAGATTATCTGGCAACAGTATACAGGCAAGCTTGGAAACAGAAAGACCAAATCAGAAATAATTATAAGAGAGCAGAAGAGGAATGATGGGACCCTGTAATGAATGATGCACAGCACAGTGCTGGATACAGGGAAAGTGCACAGTGGCTGTATTTTCAGACTGCATTTTTCAAATATAAGGGAAAAAATATGATTTCTTTTCAATTTGACAAGATGCGTGCCCTGGCAGAAGTCAGAAGAAGGATAACACATAGAACCTGGGGAGGCTCTCAGTCCAGCACAGTGAACAATACACTGTATGAGTCTAATAGAGGGAGATTGGAAAAACAGGACGGTTCTCAAGTGGAATGAGGTGAATAGCACAGGTTAGAAAACGATCAGATCAAGAATCCCAGGTCACACAGCACTGTAAATCAACTATACCCCAATAAAAATTAAAAAAAAAAAAAAAAAAAGAATCCAGAAGTCAGAAGAAGGATAACACATAGAACCTGGGGAGGCTCTCAGTCCAGCACAGTGAACAATACACTGTATGAGTCTAATAGAGGGAGATTGGAAAAACAGGACGGTTCTCAAGTGGAATGAGGTGAATAGCACAGGTTAGAAAACGATCAGATCAAGAATCCCAGGTCACACAGCACTGTAAATCAACTATACCCCAATAAAAATTAAAAAAAAAAAAATCCCAGGTCATAAGTCGGCAATTAGAGTGGTGTTGTGAGAAAAATGAAGAGGCCTGTGTTTCCTACCCTAAATTGCTAGTTGATCATTGTTTCCATCTTAGCTTGCTAATAGCTAGTTGAAATTTCAAAATCAAAAATCTGCTTTTTAAATCCAAGGCCTTTTAAAAATCCTATACCCTAGGGGAAAGCTCAGATATGGTTTCTTATTAATGCTAATAACATTTTCCAATAGTGCATTTCTCCTCCATTATTCCATATAAGGATTGGTTAACTTTGTTTCCCTTATGCCTCACAATCTCCTATGAAGGTCAATATTTGCTGGGTAGGCAAACTGGGAGTTACAGAACTTAAATACGTCTTTTGCTGGCTGAGGGATTAGGAGCAAGTTATTCAAACATTTTCTAAACTTGATGACCTCATCAGTAATACAAAAATGTTGGCGTCCAAGGGCCTTTTCCATCCTAACACTCTCAAAAGAAATCTCATCTTATTAATTCCCACATACCTTTTTATTGCTGTTCAACTTTTGTTCAGCATTTAGCGTGGTGACTGGTGACTGGCACGGTATTCAGTGCATGCTTTCTGAATGTGATATTTGAAGAAAGTTAAGTACAATAAAGCTTCCCTCAAGAATTTTAAGTAGTTTTTAGATCTTAATAGAGTAAAATTGTGTAAGCTTGAAATCTTTACAACTTTGCCTTTTTGTCCTCTATTTTTTATGTGTTTAGAAATATGAAAGTCACTTAATCTCTTTTGGACTCCATGTTTTTCTCTGAAATATGAGAACTGAGCTTTAAAAATAGCTTCTATTTCTACAAGTCAATGGTATTAATTAGTGGAAAAATTATGCACATCACATGTAGCAGAACTTCAAATGAAATCCCACTTCATTCCTTAACTTCTTTTATAAACTGCAAATGTACTTTTAATAACATTTATAAAATAACACGTTTAAATTAAATTTGTCTAAGCATTTAATCATGTTACTTTATAATATGTATAAATATAATGAGCTAAAAATAAGAACTAACATTTAGTGAATCTTTTGCTAAATTCCAAGCATTGAGGTATCACTTTATGCATTTTACTGAGGAAGAATCCAAGGCCATAGAAGTTAAATAACCTATCCAAGGTCATACATCCAATAAAAGGTGTATTTGGGATTTAATATAAGGGGTTTGGCTCCAGAGCTGTGTGGTTCAGTATCACTGTACATCGTATGTCACTATATGCCACTTCCTAGATGGAGAAAAAGGCCCTGAACAGTATTTTTAAAAATTTTTATTTTATATTGGCGTATAGTTGATTAACAATGTTGTATTAGTTTCACACGTACAGCAAAGTGATTCAGTTATACGTATACACTTATCTATTCTTTTTCAAATTCTTTTCCCATTTAGGTTGTTACAGAATATTGAGCAGAATTCCCTGTGTTATACAGTAGGTCCTTGTTGGTTATCTATTTTAAATATAGCAGAGTGTGTATATGGGAGAAAATATTCGCCAATGATGTGACCAACAAGGGGTTCATCTCCAAAATTTACAAACAGCTCATGCAGCTCAATATCAAAAAACAACCCAGTGAACAGTATTTTTTGAGTTTGGAAGCAGGCAGGCATTGAACATTTTCTTGGTAACCCACAATAAATTGAACTCTAAAATTTTACAGTCAGTCTCCAACTACTGACCCTAGAATCTCTGGCTGTGCTGTAAACCCAGTTTGTATTTGGAGGACAGTCCAACTATGGGATGAAAATAATTCAATAACCCTTTAGTTTGTCTTAAGGGAGAATCTTTCATAAGTACCTGCTTGCTCTTTTACCATCAAAACTCTTTATTTAGTGTCTTTATTTGTCCTGAATTATCCCTCTTCTGAAACATAATCATATACCTGGCAAATTATTTCAGTTATTAATCATGAGTCTCTTTTCAATGGATACAAAATTTCCTAAACACTATATGTTCCACATTGACTTGCTACACAAGAAGGTAGATTTCGGCTGAGAAGTTTGAGAAGAAGCAGTTTATCTGTTTGTGAGTCTTCTAGGAAATATGGACCTGGTTTTCACCAGGTTTGAGGTATGCCCTAACT
Source organism: Physeter macrocephalus (assembly GCF_002837175.3). Taxonomy (NCBI): domain Eukaryota; kingdom Metazoa; phylum Chordata; class Mammalia; order Artiodactyla; family Physeteridae; genus Physeter; species Physeter macrocephalus. The sequence continues at coordinate 79,578,730 of NC_041218.1, forward strand.
GTATTCACTATATACATCTATAAAACAGAGTGATTTAATTCTGTTTATGCCATTAAGTCACTATATGATTCTGTGTCAACAATTCAATCGTCAGATATTAGCATGAGAAACCAAGTGTTTTATTTAACAAAGTAGTTGTCTCTTGGGGGATCTCTGGCTGTCTCTTTTTCTCTCTCCTCAAAGAATGATTCAATTATACTATATTGACCATTTGGTTCTTAATGACGTGTATGGTAACACAATACTGAGTAGATTGTCTTGAATGTGGATTTCAAGTCTTTGACACATCCTGGATTCCACAGATAGCTTAATAGTAAAAGAATTTTTTAAAAAGCATCCAAGTAAAGAAAACAAAACAAGTACCATTACACTCATTTTGCTCCCTAGAACATTAAATCCCGAAAGCATTACATAGAAAAATAATTCCTTGGACTCTTAGCAGATATTACTCCCAAAGGTTTAAGAGACTGGTTAAATAAGGTTGAACAGATTTCTCTATTACAGAACTCCACACTGTCTTTAACATCTAATGTGTTTAATTAAATGCTTTCTAAATCTCATTTCCCCGTGAACATTTTATGGGCATTGTTTCATGGAACCCTGATAATAATTGAGATCAGTAGTTCTCAAACGAATCTGGACATTAGAATCACTTAGTGCGTTTGTGAAGCATATCCCTGCCAAGAGCAATTAACTCTGCGTCTTTGGAGGGTCGGAGCCTGCAGTAAGCAGAATAATGGCCTCCCAAAGATGTTTATGTCCTGATTCCTAGAACCTGTGAATTCCTTACTTGCCAAAGGGGAATTAAGGTAACAGATGGGATCAATGTTGTTACTTGGCTGACCTTACGTTAGATTATTCTGGAATATCCAGGTGGGCCCAACGTAATCAGAGGGGTCTTTAAATGGGGTGGAGGGCAGGAAGCTGATGAGTCAGTGTTAGAGTGATACAGTAGGAGAAAGGCTCAACCGTTGTAGGCTTCGAAGAGAAGGGGGCCACCAGCCAAAAACTCCAGGCAGTTTCTGGAAGCCAGAGAAGGCAAGGAAATGAATTCTCCTCTAGAGCCTCTAGAAAGGAACACAGCCCTTCTGACATCTTCAGGTTTGTCCAGTGAGACTCATTTTGGACTTTTGGCCTCCCGGACTGTAAGTTAATACATTTATGTCAATTTGTGCTGCTGAGTTTGTGAGAATTTGTTACAGCAGTAATGGGAAATGAATACAGGGTCCAAGCACTGGTCATTTTTTTTTTTTTTTGGTACGCGGGCCCCGCACCGCTGTGGCCTCTCCCGCTGCGGAGCACAGGCTCCAGACGCGCAGGCTCAGCGGCCATGGCTCACGGGCTCAGCCGCTCCGCGGCATGTGGGATCCTCCCAGACCGGGGCGCGAACCCGGTTCCCCTGCATCGGCAGGCGGACTCTCAACCACTGCGCCACCAGGGAAGCCCCCAAGCACTGGTGATTTTTAAGAGCTACCAATTGATTCTCAGGTGTAGCCAAGGTGAGAGCCCTGGGTTAGAGGAATACCTGCTCACTGAATCACCTAAGAAGCCTTTTATGAAACACTAATGTCTGGCACCCACCACTAGGGATTCAATTCACCTTCAACATATTAGCTTATTTAATCCCCACAACTTCTTCATAAGATCGGAATTGTTATTATCAAAAGCACAGATTTTTTTTTTTTTGTCTACTATGACCCAGCTACTAAATGGTGGGCTTCAAACCCATGCAGGACGGCTCCCGTAACCTGCATTGCGTTAACTTAAACTCTTCTGTAGAGCCCAGTTTGTCCTGTTTTAAACACTATCATTAAAATTATCAGCTATTTTCTGAGTTTCTTTTTCACAGAAAAAGCAGGAAGTTAGAAATGAAAGGTGCCAGTAAAAATAAAAACATACTTGGCAATAAACTAATGATCGACAGACTAATAGTGAGGGCTGAGAGTAAAGAATATAAAATCCATCAGTGTTTAAAAATATAAACACCTGAGAGCTTTGGGGGGTGTAAATGTTACTACATGCAGCAATATTTAGTGTTATTTGAAAGTATTACACGGAGTAGAATTCATTTCAATAACTGATTTAATTAGAAAGGTTCATTTTTGTTCTGTGTATTTCCTTCACAAGAGGAGGTATATATTTATAATTTCCTAGTATTAGTATATGTAAATAAATGATACTGTGAGAGATAAGCATTAAATGAGTATTTAATAAGTCAGCCAGGAGTTTTTGGAAATTCAATAAAATGTATTATGTACATATATTAGGTATCATATGGAAAGCCTGCCTGTTTGCATATGAGACCTATTCGTTTTTAAAAAGTTAACGGCCATTCAAAATCAACTGAAATGTCAACATACTTTGACATTTTGGTGAAGACTTAGGAGAGGCACAGAGACACCAAAACAAAGCTATAAAATCCAGTATTTATAATGCATTCAGAATTTAAGAGTGAGGAAGGCAAAGATAAACAGCAAAACCAATTCCCTTGTGCTCAGGTATTTGCCATTTCTGTTCATCCCCATTAAAGACTATAATCCTGGTATATATTAAGTCTTGAAAATTTTCAGCCCTCTGTTCCTCTGAGTGTTCTAATGAAAAGAGCACTGAAATAGAGGAAAACACTAGCTAGTTGTGTGACAGTGAGTATAAGCCGTAAAAGCAGGGCAGTTTTTCCATCTGTAAAGTGAGTTTTTCACTTGCTTTTTCAATCACAAAGGATTGTTAAAAGTCAAATGACAATGCATGGAAAAGTGATCTTGAAAATAATAAACCACCATGTAAATTATTATTCCATGCAATAATTTACAGTCAATCTGGATTGCAAAAGTTATTTATCCCTGCATAAAAAGTTACCCCAAAATGTAGTGGCTTCAAACAACAGTTATTTCATAGTACCTTAGGGTAGAAGGCTGCGTATGGTTTCATTCAATCTCCTGCTTCAGGGTCTCTCACAGCTGCAGTCAAGGTGTCTGCCGTGGTTATAATCATCTCAAGGTTCAAGTGGGGAAGGATCTGCTTCCAGGCTCAGTTCCTCCCAGATGATCTGACTGAGGGCCTCAGTTTCTCACTCACCGTTGGCTGTAGGTGGCCCATAGTTCCTCGGTACATGGGCTTCTCCAATATGGAATCTTGCTTCATCAAAGTTTGTAAGCCTAGAAGGAAGTAGGAAGAATACAGAAAGATGGAAGTTAAAGTCATTTGTAAGCTAACTGTAGAAATGACATCTCATCACTTTGGCCTTTCTCTGTTCCTCAGAAGCAAGTTAGTAGTAGGTCCATCTCATAGTCAAGGGGAGGTGACCATATGATGGTGTGAATATTAGGAGGTAAGGGTCATCTTGAAAGCTACCTCTTATATGGACTGTCTCTCATTCCTTAAACATATCCTGGGCTTGGCTCTCCCTGAGTTATTGTTTGAGGGTTTCTGTCTTTCTTTAAAAGTTCCCTCAAACCCAGCTCAACGTTCAAGGTCCAACTCAATTATGATACCTTTAACGTGTGTGTGAATTCCCTTGAATCTTCAGTTAGATGGGATCTTTGCACTATCTAAATTCCCAAAGCATTTGCATTCATCTCTTGCTTATCTCACCTACTATCTCTTGATTTTTTAACACAGTCATAGCTTTCAGACGTATCCATTTATAAGGGCGCTAAAGGCAGGAATTGGGTCTTATACCTCTTTGTATTCTCCCTCAGGGCCGAGGACAATCAAGACTACAAAATGAGCAATCTATACACATTTATTGAAATCAGGCAGTGTTTTAAGGAAAAGGATAAAATCAGCTGTATTTTGATCTTCTTTCTGATAAAGGCTTACATGCAGCCATCAAGAATCGATCAATAATATCAGTTCTGAAATAGTGTAAGTTCAGGGATTCCTGCCAGTTTCTTGTTTTTTCAAAGGACATCTGTGGTCTGCCCTTGAAATGGCTTGATTCATTGAGAGCATGGGCCTCAGGAAAATAATGGAACCATGTGACCTCAACAGGAAGGTCCTCGATTTTCTGGGGCCTATGCATGAGAAGAGCACCCTTTTGTTCCAAGAGTTTTTCTGTGGCTACATGCTTCGTTATTACAATGCTCTATAGCAAGCTTAATCTTAAGGCAATATTCCTCTTGAGCATGAAGTTTCAATAGGAAATCTTTCATTGACATTAACTTATTAAAAAACTTATGATATGGGTACTATTTTTTAACCATACCCTGTTTGTATGTAAATAGACCTACCCTCCAAAGAAATCACTTAGATAATAGCCTGGATAAAAGAGTGTCCGGGGATACATAAAATTATATTGGCACAGTGGACCCTGAGCCAAGATTTCTACTTCTTTGGGGTATTTATTTTTATATGAAGTTTGGCCCAACATTCTTATCATTATTATCTTACAAGGTAACAGAAGAGTAATTCATTTCAGTTCAAAAGATTTCAAAGGTTTCACTGGCCTTTACTCCAGAACATTTCAGTAGCTTGATAATCTGTTGAAATTGGCCCCCAGGGGTTTTGGTTTAGACTCAGTCTACTCTTAGTTTTCTTTTCTAAACTCAATCCAAAGAAGGCTTGGGGAGAGCATATTTCAGGGCAACTCGCTGTTAAGTTCTCTACAAATCCCTTCATAAGCCTCCCCGACCGCACTCGCTACTTGTCATTACCATTTATTCTGGGGAGAATTTCAGGAGGTCTGGGCTGAGTTTGGCTGTTTCTCAAGGCTCTCCCCCGTCAGTAGTCCCTGTGTAGGAAGTGGCCAATGTTCGCAGTTAAATTTCTGGCTCAGCAAATAGGACTTAATCCGTTTGTTCAGTGGTCCATGTGTTCTAAAGCATCATGGGGTTTGATTCAGTGTGCTGAGCGCCAAGTCACAGGAAGCAGTGTGATATTTCACTGCATTTTATGCTTCAATGTGTGGGAGAGAAAAATTGTGAACTGATGGGAAAAATAGGGCAGACAATTGAGTTTTAGTGCAGGCCACATTCATAACTTCACCAATGATATAATCATCCTTTCATTCATTTGATGAAACATACTTGGGCATTACTGAGCCTAGTACTGTTTTAGGCAATGAGATCAAGCAGTGAACCCAGAATGTCCCAGCTCTCATGGATCTTCTATGTAGTCCAGAAGTGGATAATGAACAAATAATCAAGTATACCTACATTAGGCCAGATGGTGGATAAGTGGTGTGCAAAAATAATTAAGTAAATAAATCTTGTAAAGCAGCAGAGTAACAGTTGGAGATGGGGGTGTGTGCTATCATAGATAGGGCAGCATATGAGCAGTGACCTGAAGAAAGCGAGAGAGGAAGTTTATATGAGTTTGGGGAAAGGGGAGGTTCTGAAAGCAGCAGAAAGTACATAGACAGTAAGGTGGGGAAATTGTGTGTCTAAAGAGCGTGAAGAAAGCTCGTGTGAGCAATCCCACTACTGGGCATATACCCAGAGAAAAGCATGATTCAACAATGTTGTGTTAATTTCTACTGTACAGCAAAATGAATCAGCTATACATATACATATATCCCCTCTTTTTTGGATTTCCTTCCCATTTAGGTCATCACAGTGCATTAAGTAGACTTCCCTGTGCTATACAGTATGTTCTCCTTAGTTATCTATTTTATACAAAGTATCACTAGTGTATATATGTCAGTACCAATCTCCCAATTCCTCCCACCCCTTTCCCCATTGGTGTCCATACATTTGTCCTCTATGTCTACATCTCTATTTCTGCTTTGCAAATAAGGTCATCTATACCATTTTTCTAGGTTCCACATTTATGCGTTAATATACGATATTCGTTTTTCTCTTTCTGACTGACTTCACTCTGTATGACACCCTCTAGGTCCATCCACTTCTCTACAAAGCAACTATACTCCAATAAAAGTTAATTTAAAAAAATAGAATTATCTTTGTACACTTAAAAAAAAAAAAAGGAAAGCAAGCTGGAGTGGAGATACAGAGAGAAGAGAAAGAAATGAAATCAGAGAGGTGGGGCGTGGATGTGGATCATATTGGGACAGGTAGACCATTGTAATGGAGATCTTTGAATTAGATTCCGAATGAGATAGTAAGCCCTTGGGGAATTTTAAGCCAAGAGGTGATTTGTCTTAAAGCATAAAAGGATCAATCGGCCTGTCTTATGGAGAACAGACTTCCAGAGAACAGAGACATCAGGAGGCGTAGTAATAATGCAGGTGCAATAATAGTGACTCTTGGAAGGAGGCAAGGTTTAGAGAAAGTGAAGTGTCAAGGATGACCCAAATGCCACGGGTGGAAGGATGAAGTTGCCATTAGTGTAGGTGGTAAGACTGGGGGAGGGAAAGATTATGGGGAAGCCAGGGGTCTCAGCTTTATACATTTTGATTATGAGATAGATTATTAAATGGGAGATAAATTCATAGTTGAATATATGAGTTTCAGACTGAATAAATACAAGCGCCCTCAGCAGTTAGATAGTATTTAGAGTCAAGGGACTGGTTGAAATCATCTAACAAAGAAGTGAATCAATAAAAAAGTTCAAGGACTGAGTTCTGGGGCAGGCTAACATTTAGAGATAAGATAGATATGGAAGACTTCATGAAATAGGGGAAACGAGACGATGTGTAGAGAATTTGAAAAATGTATTGAAACCCTAATGTATAGGAAGCACTGTGATAGGTACTGTGGTTCAGTGATGAATAGTTTCTGCCCTTGAGGATTTCACAGTTTACTGGCGCTTTGATAGTTATTTATATAGAGAGTTATATAGAATGTCCTCTGGGATCAGGGAAGACTAAGCTGCTATCTGTGCCTTTGAACATCAAAAACGCTTCAGAAAAGAGGTGACATTTGAGCTGGCAGAGAAACATGAGATAGAGTTTTCCACGTAGATCAGGAAATGAAGGACGTTCCAGGTGTGATGAATTGTGTGTAGGAAGGTGCAGAATTGGAGCACCTGTGTGTTGGTAAGGGTTACAAGGAAGTGGCATAGTTGTAGAACTAAACACAGGCATTGGAATGTCGGTGAACTGACATCTGTCACCCAGTGGCTGTGTCATTTGGGGCAGCTTATTTACCTGCATGGCCCTTTGGTTCCTTATTTCTAAATCATGGTAATACTGTCTTCCTTGCATGGTTGCAACGAGGATTAGGAGTCAGTGTCTCTAGTCCTTGCCACCATAGTTACAGTACAGGGTGGTTCTGCTGATGTTATTACTGTATCTCCCATGTTCCAGAAGAGTTGCATTGAGAGCCAAAACTGAAGGAGCTGGATATTTTATCTTCACTGGGGAGAATTTGAAAAATTTAAGCCACAAATGTTATGGGCTTTTGTTATGTGAAAACACCTATCATAATTGAAAAGAAAGAATTAGAAGGGGAAGGACGGAGAAATGAGAATAGTGCAAGTGAGAGAGAGGGAATAAAGGAATAGTCAAGGAAAGGAGGAAATAGTGAAAAGGGGGTGGAAGGAAGGAAGGAAGGGAAGCACAAAAGAAGAAAAAAGAGAATGTTTCAGTGTTTATGATGTGTCATTCATTATGCAAAATGTCTCAACAGACATGACCCGACAATTACGTGAAATAGGTATTACTACCTCCATTTCTACATCGAGGAAACAGATTTTCAGAGAGGCTAAATAATTTGCCTAAGTTTTCCCAGGTAGTAAGTAGGGTGGAGGCTGGAGCGCAGGGATTGTGCAGAAAGCCAGTATTCAAAACAAGGCTTGTCTAGTATCCTGTGATATCACTGCTATGTAGAATCTGAAAAAATGATACAAATGAACTTATTTACAAAACTGAAACAGACTCACAGACTTAGAAAATAAACTTACGGTTACCAAAGGGGAAACCTAGGGGGGAGGGATAAATGGGGAGGTGGAGGTTAACATATACTCACTACTGTATACAAAATAATCAACAAGGACCTGCTGTACAGCACAGGGAACTCTACTCAATACTCTATAATAACCTATATGGGAAAAGAATCTGAAAAAGAATAGATATATGTGTATATATAACTGCATCTCTTGGCTGTACACCTGAAACTAACACAACATTGTAAATCAACTATCCTCCAATTTAAAATAAAAATTAAACAGCAATAACAACAAAAAACAAGGCTTGCCTGGCTCTAAGCACTAGGCAGAAACATGAGATGGCTCTTTACCGTCAGCGAGGTCCAAACTAGAGCCGGCAGGGTCAGTTTGCAGGAAAGGGGGGGGATGATTTGGCAGAGAGGCCCAAATTATATCAGCTGAGGCATCGCCAGAGTAAAAGCTTTGTAGCTTGAATAATAGATTGGATCGTGATGATTTCATTCATTGAAGAAAAGAGGGAGGAACATTAAGGGAAGTGTCAACTTATTAAAATTACACTATTTGTGATGGATCAAGATGACTTATTTACATCAGTTGGATCAACTAAGCTTTTTGTTTATTAGCTCCATTAAAAATCTGATATTTGGACCCCTGGAATTTTGATGAAGACCATAAAATGCAGAGTGCTTTTTTTTCAATTTACTGACAATTAAAAGGACTCAGAGCCCCTGGAGTTCATTTAAAACTTTGAAATATCTCAGCATTAAGCTTTGAAAGCAAGTCTCGCCCCCTTTCACACCCCCCTCCACATCCTCCAGAATAGAAGCTGTACCCACAGGTAGTTCTCTCCAGGAAAAGAGGGCATAGGAATTTAAATTCTGAGGATTAGGAGGATGCAAGGGAAGATAAGGCTTAAGCAATAAAGTGATTAAACTGCCTTTTGATTTTAATTATTTAAAAATTTCTGAAGCTTGAAGCTGGAAATTTTTTTTGGTACAAAGCTCAAGTTGTAATGCTCAGACCGCTCTCCTGAATTCCAGACCTGAATATCTTTCTATTGGGAGGCTCTATGTGAACGGTCCCCAGGAAGCTTGCATGCCTCAGAGGCATTTAAACTCAACATGTTCAAAACTGAACTCACCATAGTTTTGTAAGATTTGTGTTTTTTTTTCCCCGAAAAGCCAAGTCAGTGAAAGGTAGCAACATCAAGGCAATCAGAACACTTCAGTCGTTCCTTGACTTTTCCATTCTCTTCCTCCCTCCCTCCCTCCCTCCCTTTTTTCCTTCCTTCCTCCCTTCCTCCCTTCCTCCCTTCCTTCCTTCCTTCCTTCCTTCCTTCCTTCCTTCCTTCCTCATTCTCCACATCCAGTCAGCTATCAAGGTCAGGCTCCAGTTTTCCTAGCACATGGTCAGCTTTCCTAGTTTATCGAAATCAGGATGAACCCCTGTCCTGAATGCCAACCCTTAGAGTCCTTGTCATATGAAGTGTCCATGAGTAAGGTATAGAGTCTACATTGTGTGTGTGTGTGAGTGTGTGTGTGTGTCGGGGATGGGGGTGGACCCATACATATATTTTGTGTCCCTTACTCATGAGAAGAGATGTCACTGTCTGAAAATTAATAGGTCTCCTATAGATCCACTTTGCTCCTTCCATGAGCTTCTCTGGGGAAGAAATTGAGGTGATCTTTAAGGTTACTTAGAAAAACAGCAAAAGGCCCTTAGAGGCTTTTATAATTCTTCTAGGCTATTCAGAGTTTGAGAGATTAAGTGATTTATATACACAGTCATATATTAAAATATTGTATTTGGCTTTTTATGTTTAATTGATTATTATTATTAACAGTAATATTTGCTGTAGCCTCACCAGAGTAGCCAGAGTTTTTGAGGTCTGGGCTCTTCTTGCTCCAAAGAAAGTAAAAATGGCCTTTTGGGATTTCTGAGAGAGAGAGAAGTGTTTCCTTCCTTCCTTCCTTCCTTCCTTCCTTCCTTCCTTCCTTCCTTCCTTCCTTCCTTCCTTCCTTCCTTCCTTCCTTCCTTCCTTCCTTCCTTCCTTCCTTCCTTCCTTCCTTCCTTCCTTCCTTCCTTCCTTCCTTCCTTCCTTCCTTCCTTCCTTCCTTCCTTCCTTCCTTCCTTCCTTCCTTCCTTCCTTCCTTCCTTCCTTCCTTCCTTCCTTCCTTCCTTCCTTCCTTCCTTCCTTCCTTCCTTCCTTCCTTCCTTCCTTCCTTCCTTCCTTCCTTCCTTCCTTCCTTCCTTCCTTCCTTCCTCATTCTCCACATCCAGTCAGCTATCAAGGTCAGGCTCCAGTTTTCCTAGCACATGGTCAGCTTTCCTAGTTTATCGAAATCAGGATGAACCCCTGTCCTGAATGCCAACCCTTAGAGTCCTTGTCATATGAAGTGTCCATGAGTAAGGTATAGAGTCTACATTGTGTGTGTGTGTGAGTGTGTGTGTGTGTCGGGGATGGGGGTGGACCCATACATATATTTTGTGTCCCTTACTCATGAGAAGAGATGTCACTGTCTGAAAATTAATAGGTCTCCTATAGATCCACTTTGCTCCTTCCATGAGCTTCTCTGGGGAAGAAATTGAGGTGATCTTTAAGGTTACTTAGAAAAACAGCAAAAGGCCCTTAGAGGCTTTTATAATTCTTCTAGGCTATTCAGAGTTTGAGAGATTAAGTGATTTATATACACAGTCATATATTAAAATATTGTATTTGGCTTTTTATGTTTAATTGATTATTATTATTAACAGTAATATTTGCTGTAGCCTCACCAGAGTAGCCAGAGTTTTTGAGGTCTGGGCTCTTCTTGCTCCAAAGAAAGTAAAAATGGCCTTTTGGGATTTCTGAGAGAGAGAGAAGTGTTCTATGTTGTATATGGGGAAATTCGGCAGACACCTAATCCACGTTTTTTTTTTTTTTGCTAAGATGGTGTAAAGTATTGGTCCATTAAGCAAATTGGTTGAATGTTGAGAGACAGAGGAGGGAGGGAGGGAAGGAGGAGAGATATTTCTGTGCTTTGAGGTTTGGAGGGAAAAGTTGCCCTTCACAAACAGGTGGAATTCCTGAGACTGGAATATGGGAGACAGGAGGGGTGGAACCTTGTGAAATTTTGGAATTGGTTCTTGAATCATTGAAGCATCCCTGAAGTGACGGAATGTTGAAAGTGATAGCTGCGTGGGATCCTGAGGAAAGTGTGTGTTGAGACCGTAATTCAGGGGCCTTTGAAAAGGCCCATGGTGTGATGTGGAACTGACCGGAGGAATACAAAGCAGCTGTCTTCTCATTATCCCTCAGGCCTGAGCAGGGGCCAAAGGCTCCAGTGACCGACATGAAGGAGAAGGGCTTCACTTAACTGCACGGTGTAAACCTCAGAGTTCTCATCTGATCAACAGTGGGGAGCAAGACTTGAAAATGGATTGACAATGGCTTTCACTGTGATGATTGGCAGCCAGAATTCAGTTTTGATTTGATTGAAAATAATAAAGAAATGTGAGGTATCTGGCATTCTGAATGCTGTGGACGAATTCATGCTTATTAAACACAAATTCATGGTGATCAATAGTTCAGCTGAAATCTGATGTCTAGAAAAATAAATGACTCATTTTAAATGTTGATGGGATATTTGATAACATGAGCTCTTGAGATTGTGGTAGCACTAATAATGTTTTAGGGCCTGAGGAATAGTGAGAATTCAAGCTTTTGATGCTGGAAAACAATTAACCCTGGATATTGCCCAGGAATCATACTGAATTCTTTCCAATTTTTCTTCATTTCTGAACCTCCGTAAATGAGTATCCTCAATGCAGATGAATTGGTTTTCCTACTTGATGGTCATGGCTGAAAATTCCAAGTACTGTGTCTTAAGATACCTCTTTGCAGAGTGAGTTAATAGAATAGAAAATCAATGACTTGCTTGCTCATCTTGGAAATGAGGTAATCTTTGCAGTTCAATTACATAAATATATATTGAGTGCCTACTCTGTGTATTCAATAGACTAGGCAGTAGGATCTAATGTAAAGAGCATGAGAGGAATTTACTGGAAATGATAGTATCTGGGTTTGTAATCTGAGCCCAAATACTTACTAGATGAGTGTCTATCAGAAAGTCATTTATCTTCTACATTTATGTTAAAACAGTGATGGCTGTCTCACAATGTTAGGACAATTTTCAACGTGTAATTTTGCTCCTTATTTGTTCAGTCTATAAAATGAGGCAAAATTATCACCCCCAGTAGTTCCTCTAAATTCTGTGTTTCCCACAAAAAGAAAATATTTTGGAAATTCAACAAAGGGGTATTTCTGAGAGCTATTTATTCGGGAGATGTAAGTCTGTTCAATAAAAGGGTGTTTAAGCTTAACTCATTGCATATGGGATCTATAATGATCATCTAAAGAAAATAAATAATGGTTATAAATGGAGATATTAACAAGTAAATAATTTGTTTAAAATCATAAAAAAGATCACAAAGACATAATTGAGCCAGTTATATTGTGCCCCCCACAATGTTAAGGATCTCATTTGTTTACATGTTTTCAAAATAGTGAGCATTTGATCAGTTGTATTAAATCAAGTGAACCCTCAATTTTCAGCTCATTTTTTGGAACCAGTAATTCTCAAACATTGCCTTCAGTGTGATTCAGCATCGCCTGGAATGGCTCATTAACACGCAGATATCTGGCCCATCAGAGCATTTGATTCAGCAGGTCTGATAATTTGTATCTCTAACAGGTTCCCAGGTGATGCTGTTCTTGCTGCTCTGAGGAGCACACCTGAGAACCAGTTCTTCCGAAACACCAGTTCATCCACTGGTGAGATAGAGAGGAATTACCTGGAAAGACTTTATTTATTTATTTAAACATCTTTATTGGAGTATAATTCCTTTACAATGGTGTGTTAGTTTCTGCTTTATAACATAGTGAACAAGCTCTACATATAAATATATCCCCATATCTCCTCCCTCTTGTGTCTCCCTCCCACCCTCCCTATCCACCCCTCTAGGTGGTCACAAAGCACCAAGCTGAGCTCCCTGTGCTATGCGGCTGCTTCCCACTAGCTATCTGTTTTACATTTGGTAGTGTATATATGTCCATGACACTCTCTCACTTCATCACAGCTTACCCTTCCCCCTCCCCATATCCTCAAGTCCATTCTCTACGTCTGT